>NC_048418.1:15205573-15258390 GCF_013103735.1 Etheostoma cragini
ATTAAAATATTTTCTATGATTTCTCTCCTTTCAACACACACGCACGCACACACTTTAATTAAAATGTCGCTGACAGCTTTAAAAGTGGTCATATTCACATAAGAGTAAGACACTTATTTAACAAGGATCAGATAAACCAGATAATGTTGCAAGTGTACAGAAGGCTGTGGTTTAAAAAAATAAAACATTTACATTGCATAGATAAAACAAGATAATCCTGTATGCACCTGTAGCCTGTCCTAATTATACATAATTGCTGCACTGCCTTTCCACGTATTAAACTCCACAACAAAATACTGCATGCTGGACAGATGCAGCACAGTGGTGCTTCTACATTAGCTACAACTTAACAGAATGTTAAAAGCTTAAATGAAGTTTGTTTTGGTTAAATATAAGAAAACAATGACATATAACAAGGTTCAGCTTTCTTGATTTGTCTATAAAAATGCTATGCACAAATGAGAAAAGCAGCCATTGTGTTCCCCGCTACTTTACAGTTCATTTTACAGGAAAGAAAAGTAAGAGCATAGAAGAGAAGTATATTTTTCTATTCAAAATAAATGTATTAAATGTCCTGGTGTTGGTAAGTGATCATTATGCACGTAATATCCAGTTAATATTATTATTATCATCCTGGGTTAATGCCACCATCTTCAGTCCTTTACATTTTGTCCTTTCTTCAGCCTTTCAGTCTTTATTTCTTGTTTCTACTCTGAGTACAAGTCTGTCTAGGTGATCAGCTCAGTCTGAGGCAGGCCTACTTACTTTTTTGCGAGCCAATCATCACCTTGGAAACAAAGTTGACAATGGCGCTTGCTGGCTGCTCAGGGTCATGCTCTGCAAACAGGTGACAAATATTGTCCATGGAAGTGCCAGTTTTCCTCGCCACAAAGCCAAAGATCCTGAAGAGGTGAATAAAAAGACTTTACAGCAGAACTGTCATCTGCCTCAAACTGACCACAATCCTTTAAATATAGAACTTCTTTAATGCTCTGGTTGAAAATAATAACAATCGACTTACTTTGCTGAAGGGCAGCCATCTTTATTCCACCTGTGAGCAGTGAAAGGAGGATTGTTATTACCTTGGTAGAACTTCTCAACTGCACATTCAAAAATAGCAGCGACAAGGTGGTGACATACCACACCTGTTTAGAGTAATAAAAGGTTTACCTAACGATTGCCACGACAGACACTCTATTAACTCTTAAATGACATGTGCTCAAATTTTAAGTCAGCAATACTCACTTTCTATCTTGAGGATCCAATGCACAAAATATGACTGTATTTACATTGTAATGCCTCCTGAAGAACAGCCTAAAAAGAGACGGAGGAAGGGGGGGGGTTAAGAAAAATGTCTCTGCATGTGTGTATGGTGTGAATATGCTCATGTTTCACTCACTTCCTTTGGTTGTCAGTGAGGGTGATTCCCTGGGAGGACACCTTGAAGTGGACTACAGTGGAAGTTGGGGGAGGGTTTGAGTCCAGAGACATACTGGTAGCTTTCTGCACCGCCTGGATGCCTGTTAGGGACTCCATCTCCACGGAGCCCAGGTACCACACATTACAGGCTACAGGGACACACAGATTCAAATTACATGCGGATTACAACTGCTGAGAGCTGATAACTGTAGTAAGTGACATAGTCCCTGATGACAATCCACGATTGTGCGTTGCGTCTATTTTTATGTACAATGCCATCATTGCTTTGTCATAACGTCTATTCAAAGCAAGTGATCTTAAAAGCCTGATTACCTGCACCCTGTTTTAGCAGCTCAGCCGCAGAGTTGGTGACTAATTGTGAGGTAGTCTCCACAACATCTTCAAGAGGATCTATAAACAAGAAAAGCATATAAGTCAGTGAGAGTTTTGGGGGAAAACCATAACAGCTTCATAAAAACATATAATGCCCAAAAGGCCAGACAGATATGGGTAGAAACAAGACCTAATTAATTTTCTCTTCTGACCAAAAATGAGGTCTGTGACAGCGCATTGAATGTTTACCTCTGTCAGGAATGATAAGTTTGCAGGGCAGGGCCAACGGGGTGATTGAATGTTGGCAGACCAGTGCAGTTAAGCTTCCTGTAAAACAAAGATATATCAATGTTAGAGCGAAAAAGATTTGATGTTTTACTGCCTCTCACCTTCAAAACAACACATGAAAACATGGAGCAGCAGGCTGTGGATAAAATGTCAGGTGCGTTACTCTGTAATGTTATGCTGCAGGCAAAATGACCAATCAGTAGATAGTGGTACAATACAACAGAAAAACAGAGGGCAGTATGCTGTCCTGAGTCTTTCATTTTGTGCAATGTAGCCAAACAGCCATGAGGGGTCCCTGTTGTTAACCAGCTGTAATGAGAGAGATTTTAACAAAATAGGTTCTCACCAAAATAGGGCTCATTGGGGCAACCCTTCAACCGCACTCCTTTCTGTGTACACTCAATCAGGAAGTGGCGTACTAATTCATTGGATAGATCACCACCTGGAAGACAAAATATTACAATTATTAATTCCTCACAATAGCCTGTGGTCTTTTTCAGTAAAAACGGTCCTCTATCTGACAGCCTAGATTTACTCTGACCTAAATAAAAGCTCCAAAAACTTATCTCAGAACCACACATCATTTCCCAGCCTGAGTTACATAAAACATGAAATCGCTACATTCAATCTCTCCAGAGATTAATGGGATTAAGATTCAAAAGAAGCGCCACTGAGGGGGGCAGGAGGAGTCTGTCAGGAATGTCTTGACACAAAGGCTTGGAGAAAGGCTCCCTCCAAAAGGTGGGTTAGGTTTCACTCTTAGAAATGAGCCACAATGCCCTAAACTGAAGGTGCAGAGAAGGACCATGTCATGATGGCACCATAGGTGCCCTTGGACCGTGTCGGGGTCAAAGGCACACAACAGGGCAGGTGTGGGTGGGAGATGATTTTAAAGCTTTGAACGCTGTGGTGGCCCGGTATACAGTAGGTAGGGCATCCTTTGTGGCCCCATGCGTTGCTTATGATAATGTGTCTCAGACACAAGTTGGATTATTTATCCGGGTGATTTATTATCCTATAGCCCTTTTCTTAACAACAAAAAATGATGTGTGAATCTCTCTCACCACTCAATCAGCCTTTGGTTTCATGTTGAAACATAGCGAGAGAATGTTTGGCCAGATTCATCTCTAGACTTTGTTTTCTTTCAAAATACTTCCACCCTGTATTTCCTGATTATGCTAAACAACAACCCTAGGAAGTAAATAACCAAGCAGGCTGTCTTGACCTCAGTCCCTAGATATTACATCCATAATAGACAGAGATATGTGGGGCAGACAGCTTCCCAGGAGATGGCCATGGGATCAGAGTTGGCTTATGGACCCAGCACATCCTTTGTTAAGGGCTGAAACATTAGCTGTAGGTCTAAGACTATCAGGCAAAAGGGGTCTGTTTGGCACAACACACTCTCATGTTCCAGCATGAAGACAAGTACAGTGGGCTGTAACTGTAGATGGCTTTGTGTGATTGTCTGATGAATTATTCCCAGGGCCTCTGTATTACTGGACCAATCTTTGCTATATTCACTATGATAATTGAAAGAATTAATTAAAATACACCTTTTGAGAACAAAGTTAGCTAGTTCCCCTAGTTTTCCCGCTTTATGCTAAGCTAGGCTAACCACATCCTGATTTCAGCTATATGATTAACACCCAAACAGGAGAGGTATGAATCTTTTCATTGAAAGCCAGGAAATATTGGTATTTCCCAAAATATTAACCTGTCATAACAAATGTTCATTCAAAAAGAAAAAGTTTAGAATTTGCACTAAGATATGCAAAAAAATAAGGCTTCTGCGACAAACTATTATTTTCAAACCAAATTAGTATAAACCAACAAGTTTGTCGTCCACATGTGCTGTACCTTTCTTGGTCTGTTGCAGGACAGATGGTGGGGGAGTAGCCACCTTCATTGCGAGTCCATAAGCCCCTCTGAAGGAATGGCTGTCCCGCACAACAAAGCAACCAGGCTCCTTGTCCTTCAAGACTGAAATTGCTGTGTGAAGAGAAACATAATAGTGAAGTGGCTCTATATTTGGTGAAATTATTTCCTTTATTTTATTACTTTGGAACAAAAGCCTACCTTGGTCCCTTGAGATATCTGGCTTATACCAATATTTTGATGTGTCCTGCACAAACTTTACAGTAACCTGCTTGTTGGCCAGTACATCTGGAAAACAATTATCAGCAAAATAATCAGCAAAGTGTTCATTTGTGTGTGGTTAATGAGGGGTTTGGCTTCAATATGTAGCTTACCTGGCAGAGGTGAGGCTGTGCCCAGCGCCTGAGATGAGAGGTCAGGCAAAACATTTGGAAAGGGAATACTCAGGGAGCTCCCACTGTGGGGGCTCGAGAACCCACTGAGGGCTGGAGACACGGTTCCCAGCGAATGCTCCCCATCTGATGCCCTCTTCTTCTCAGGCAGAACGGGGGGCAGCATCTGGGGCATCTGTAGCTGAGTCTGTCCATCCATGGAGGACAAAAGCTCCCTGTCCATGCCTCCATTTCCCAGCAGATTAGAGTGAGTGTTTGGACAGTCCGTGCCATAGCCGTGACCGGAGTCATCCTGCTCGTCAAAGCTTTGAGCGGGACTGCGGCTAAGAGCATAGCGTGCCATACAGCTGAGCTGGCTGCTTCGGGGAGAGCTATGGGCGTTGGGGGCAGGGTGCATGTGCGGGTGGTGCAGGGGAGGAGAGTGGTGACCATAGTCCAGTGACATGGAGTGCGGCGGTGGTTGTCTTGTAGAGGGGTAGCCACTCAGAGATGATTGGCAGCTCAGGACAGGATGCTCTGGCCAGGACTGGTTTGTTGATGAACTTAAAAGAATAAAAGAAAAGGTCATAAACATACTGTAAAAAAAACAATATAGCCAAGTTACCAGTCAAATGTAGAAGCAAAAAGCTGCAAAAGAATTCTAATTAATGCACATTTCTATCCACCACTATCATGCAAATATGAGGAGTTAGGTGGATCAAGGTACACAGTTGGTGGCACTTTCTCTTTCAGTGTGTGCCATTAACACATAAACAAGATAACTAAAAGAGTGCCAATACAATCTCAAACAATGTAAGAACGTGGTGGAAATATTACATTTGTAATTATTTTAAATGTATTCCTCACTCCACACGCATCAGATGTTTTCATGTGACGCCATTTTTCATCTCTTCAGTGACCTTTAAGTCACATGCTACATGTATGTCGGTATTCATTGGCTAAGTCTCTTTTCATTGGACTTTCTCACATTTTGTTTTTATTAATACGCCAACTGTTCCAAATCAGCCAAATGTAAAAACGTGGTAGCAATATTTCAAATTAGTTTTC
Source organism: Etheostoma cragini (assembly GCF_013103735.1). Taxonomy (NCBI): domain Eukaryota; kingdom Metazoa; phylum Chordata; class Actinopteri; order Perciformes; family Percidae; genus Etheostoma; species Etheostoma cragini. The sequence goes on from NC_048418.1 coordinate 15,210,931, forward strand.
TTAGTTCGAGGTGTTTCCACTGTGCTTTTACTTTATGTGCAAATTGAAAATGCGCAAACAAGTGGTCGGTCCAGCTTTAAAGTTCTGGTTAGGACAGATCTGTACCTGTCTGTCCACGGAAGGGTCCCAACAATAGAGGCAGAGTGTGTTCCACTTAGCATCCTGTGGCAGTTGATGGTGTCTGGTAAATTGTCGAGTCCAACATGACTGATTATCTCTGAATATCCCCGGGGTTCTGTGTCACAGCAGTAAAACAAATCAGAAGTTTAAATTCAAGCACATTTATTGACCGCATTCACAGTCAGGTGCTGTTTTTCTTTGAAATGTTGAATTGAAATACAAATAAATTGACTTGAAAACACATTTACATACATAAATACATACAGTGAATACATACACACACACACACACATATATATACTTATAGACACACACACACACACACACACACACACACACACACACACACATACATACAATTATTACTGAGAGAAACAAACTTAAAAAGTTGCAATAGACAAAAAAAAAGAAGACTTTAACAAGTAAGAGTGTATAATACAGCAAAAACAAATCCCTGCAAAAAAGCTCTGGATTAATTTAAGTGACAACCAATCAATATTGGAGTAGAAATTAAATGAACCCAGCCTTCAATCTACATAAAACCAGTCACCTTTTACCCCTGCCACAACCCATAGAGTCAACATATCAGGAGCCACTAACAGCCTTGAATCTAAAAAAGCTCATGTTCTAACACCGGTTTTACAGCAAAGTTCTCTCTGGGCTGCCTTTATAGGAATTAGAGGTGCAAAGCTGTAAGAGTTGTTGCTTTCTTCTAGTCCCTATTTCCCCACCGAGTACACTGAGACACTTTCATAGGGGAGGAAAAGTCATGCCTCCTGACCCACAGTAACCATGGAGATGTGGCAGGACTGAATGTGGTGATTCCTGCCTGGGTGTCTGAGGTAGTAAGAGGCACAGCAGGGGCACAGATCTGCTCCAAGGCCCTACAACGTTTAGACATATTGCAGATCACTATGGAAACAAGTCCCCAAGAGTTCAAATTAGAATGAACATGAAAGTAAAGTTTACGTTCATGGAGATTTAATCCATATTCAGGACGTGTGTGTAGTTTCAGACCATGTCCAGTAATCTAAAAACATGCCAAGCGAAACACAACTAACTTAATTTAAAAGGGCACAAATAACATCCTATGTATGTAATAATTCGATGAATTAAACAATAAAAACATGACGAATTTTGGAAAATAGCATTAAAGTCCATAAATGCTGATGCTACAAAGTGCTATGAATGCACACCTCCCATCTCTGAAAAATTGTACAGCCAGGGTGTGTTCCACCTCAGATAAACACCACAAAAAAACATCCATACAAAAAAAGTGCTCAGCCTTAATGTGAAGAACAACATGGTTGTGTCCTAAAATGTTTTCTCTACAGGCTGTGACCACAAAGACATTCTCCAAAAACCAAACATGAAGGGCACATACTGGTTAGGAATCTCCCTACTTTCCCATGCATGAGGCATCTTTGTTTTCGGCTTCTGTCTCAAAACCACTATAATTCTTCAAACAACAACGTCAACATTATTAGGTACAGAAAGAGGGACCTGAAATAGCTCCATTCTAGTGAGAAGGGAATATGAGGTAAAGAGGGGAAATTCTGCACAAATAAAACAGCATTGGGTTCTTTTTGTTTTTCACAACAACTTGGCCAGCTGTTTAACTTCCTATGATAAGGTGCCTTAAACCCATATGCTTAGAAAAAAAGACAAATTATCCATTTTTATTTTACAATGGAATGACATTTCTGCATTTTAAATATATACCATCAAATTATATGCAGAACGTTTTTCTATACCACTGCTCTGTATCCCATTGTTAAACACTGCTTTTAAGTTCACAGAGAAAGACCACTATCTTCCCTCAGACTAAAGAATTTTCATACCAAACTCATATGATGTGGTCAGTTTGCCTTCAGAAGAATTCTGAACCTACCATGATCTGTTCTGTAGCCACCGTAAGATTGCATGCTAGGAGATGGTATTTGCCTGAGGTGAGTCAATTCTGACATACTTTTCACTGAAAACACAAAGGACAGGGACATTTCATTAAACCTACCAAACAAAGCTGGTCACAAATACATGCAAAATCAAAAGATAAAAGAAACATATTTACAAGTGAGATGTTTCAGTGTAAATGACAACATCCATCAATGACAACAGACACGGGAAACACACAGTACTCACCATAAGGTGTTGGTGGAGAGATGGGAAAGGCAGGAGTAAGTGGAGTCATGTCACTCCCGGCCTCGACCCCACTGTCCATGTCTGGGCCCTGGGCCCTATATTCAACACTGTCGGTCCTGTACAACAAGGGGTGCTGTAACAAACAAACGCTTACATGTAACCAACCATACAGACTAGAATGATTCATGAAGGGGGAAAGAGTCATTATACACTGTGCACATGCTGTATTTACATGAGACTGTGGCATGCAGGGGGAGTATGTCCGCTGACCCCTGTAGTCCTCTGTCCCCCCCCACCCTGAGTTACAGAAGCCTGGATGATCCGTGACATCGCTTCCTTGGCGACTCACACTCCGCGTGACACCCACCTGTCCCTCACTGGACTGGACAGCTGGATACACACAGGTAGACAGCGGCAAGCAGGTCATTAAATGTTAACAGATCCACAGGCATCACTGATTTCAAGGAAGTAAAGTACATAGAACTGAAAGAAAAGATTACAGTGCTTTAACCTTTGATATATTTTACGAAAGTATTCAGCAAAATGTTCTTTTCCAACACTGCATCTTCTTCTAGTCAAGTACTATTGAAATGTCTGTCTACTCTGAAATTAAGGCATACTAGAGTCGGGTTTGGCAATATGGTTGAAAAACATATCACAACAGTAATAATGACATTTTCTGATATGTATCACAATGTCAAAAGTCACATAAAACTGATGTTCAAAGCAACTTAATGTGTTCCACTTATCCCACTGTACTAAATTGAACTTTGTATTCCAACAAACACACTAATGTCAATTCAATTTATGTTAATCTAGACTGTGTTAAATGTCGGGCATTGATCATTTGAATTTCATCTGTCCAAGTGACATCACCACACCGCTACCGGTGGGTGTACTGCCTATAATCATATTTTGAGAAGACAGCTGAGGAATGCAAGGGGTCTGGCTGGTGGGCTGGAGGGTGTGGAGTGTATGTGTGTGTGTGTGTGTGGGAGGGGGGGTTAATGTTGTGACTAATCTGAGTGCTGCCACTCAGCACCAGGGTGTTAATTTGAGCCCTCCCAGCAGGCTCCGACCTCTCAGCCCTGAAGAATGCTAACAGTGCATGGGTGCTAATGCCGGGGATCATCACTCACTTTGGATGACACAAACAGTGGCATACGTGCTTGTCAAAGGTTTCTCAGGGTATGCATCACAAGTTTTTTTTAATCTAACATAACATACATCAGGGTGTATGTACAGGATTTTATTCAAGAGGTATGAGGAAAAGTCCTGGAGATAGGAAAGCATGGATCTGAATGGTGGAGACAAATTATATTTATTTGCAATGACTGACATTCAGTGCCATCATTTCTATAACCTCACATCCCCTCAAGAGTTGGGTAGGGCAGGATCAGGATAAATACAGCATTGTGATGCAATAGAGATTTGGCAATTTCCTCTTAGTTGTGTCTGGCCATTGCAAATCAATGAGCAGGACTGCTTCTAGGCAACATTGGCTTTACAGCACTTTTGCATCAATGTAATGAACTTCTTAATGTGTCAGGTATTTCATGCATTGAATTCTCCGGAAATTCTCTTGTCTGGTTATTTTAGTTATAAAAGATTCAATGATTTTTCAGAAGATGTACTTCAGCAGGATATAGCTACTGATATAAAAGTATATAATATATATCATTGTCTTGACCAGCTTATATTGGGACATTCATTTAAGCTATCATCATGATGAAACCACAATAACTTATCAAGTCAATTATACAGTTATTAACATAAGCAATGGCTGCAGGTGCATTTTACAAACACATATGTTACATGTATTAATGGGTCTTGTGCCATAATGTTGTTTGATCAAATGCACGGTAACGGTTAATATAAAAATATAATAAAAATGCAATTGAAATGGTACAGCCTTCTAAAAGCCATGACGTCACTGGAGATATAAGCGTACAAAGAATTTTGCGATGCACAAAATTTGTCCTGCACACTTTACTTTACTTTACTTTGGGCTGAGATGGAGAGGACCCTCTACCTTCCTGAGTTTTTGTACCTTTAATCAGTTGCTGTATGTCAGCCCCAGTCTATTTTACACAACATAAATACAGTAACCTCACTCCTCCATCTCCACTTTTTCTTTACTGTGAAAACAATAACAACATAGAGCTGTGGTGCAATCATGTGATGAGAACAAGCAGGAAAAGCATGACTGGTCTAGTTACATGGAGAGCTTGAATTCCTTTCAACAGTCAGCATGAATCATTCATTAATATAACTTAACCAGGCCTCTTTTATGATAAATAACGTTTGCTCCAACTTCATGTTACAACAAAGCAGGGCAAAAGGACTCTGAGCCATGAATAATGTAACCAATGCAAACAGATAAAAGCCTAGATTAAAAAGAATTCCTTACTTCCTACAAGTTATTTGCAAATTAGCAAAAGTTATAGCCTTCGGCATTTGTTTCTTGGAATGACACTTCTGTGTAGTTGATATTCACAGACAGGTATAGATTGGAATGCAAAAAAAAACTTTGCCTCAGGCCTCACTTGTTCCTCTTGAAAATTCCTCAGGCCGTCTCCATATTGTGCATCGCCGCAACCACATGTATACATGCTGGAGTGTGATTCACGCATTGCTAAAACCCAAACAGCTTTCTGCGTTTTCTCTGCCTCGCTGGTTTTCAGCTGAAGAAAGAAAAAGAAAGATCCTTTGCACCTAGTGTGACTTTCTCAAGTCCAAGGTGCCAAACTTGATGACCTCTAGGGTGAGCTAAATTTGATATCAAAGTTCTAATCTTTGTAGCATGGGAAAGAAAGGAATTTTGTAATCTTGCAATTTCTATATTAACATTGTTGGCAGAAGCAGGCATACAGTTGCTGAAACACATTCTCCAAATTCTTTTGCAGTTATTTCAGATCATAGACTGCCTTCTTAAACATCCTCTGATCTGTCCTGGGATCATTTTTAACATGAACAAAGTGGAAATAACTTTTGTGGATAACTACTATAGTCACTACGTTGTATTACCTCTGTCTGCACAACAAATGGCAGTCAAAAGAGGAGAAAGTTGAAGATCATAGAAACATATCATTGATAAGAAATTAGTCTGAAAAGATGGAAATGTGGTGAACATGATACAAAAACATGTAGAGCAAATATTAGAGATAATTCAAATTAAATATGAAAGATATGGTTTGTGTGTGTGTATGTGTTTTAGGGTTACGCAATAAACTACATACAATTTCAGCTCTTAATAACCCAAACAGTAATTGAGAAAAAAAAAAGTATGTTGCCCATGATGCTTTGCAGATAAGTCCTATTTTGTCTGTTGTGTGTTCTGAATGAAAAAACAAGTTCATGTTCAATATTTACTAAATAATCATGATTATGATTTGTTCCATAATCAAGCAGCCCTAGTGTGTTTTACGTAATGCTTAAAAACTTTTGTACACACAACGATAAGCAATGGGAAGGTCTGAGGGAAACAGAAGGTTAAGGACTTTGATTTTGCAAATATCTGTATTCATCATGCAATCTCTATAATCAAACGCTGAGAGACGGCAATGTTCAGAGGCCGATGACAGCTGCTCTCCTTCTCTTCATTTACGGTCCTGATCCTCTACTCAGATAGCTATACAGACAAGTCTGGACGGCGCTCCTCCCTCAGATTCATACCGAAAACATCTGAAAACCTGGCAACAACCCTGCTATTTCTGCCAGCTGGAGGAGGGAGGAGGAGTGCTTTGTTAAGTTAACTCTGTAGTGAAGGGAGAAGAAAAGATGATACTCTTGGAAAGGAACAACTCTGTCTATTTATAAATATTCCTAGCATGTTAATTCAAGTTGTTTTATTACCTATATCGTTGCCATAATTATGGTTTCATAACGACTGTCACACATTTCTTTTCACAATCTCACTTCCAGACCACACTTCATCATCACCACCACCACCACCGCACCCAGACTGACTGACTGTTAGACTTACCTGTCTGCTGTGTGTTTTTCAGGGTCGCTGCGTTATTATTGTTGAATCGGAGATTGATGCCGTTCGAACATTTGGAGACTGAGCCGTTTACTTGCGTCGCGCCGTTCCTCTTAATGGAGCTGCTGTGGCTCGAAACCGGCGCAAATGTGGGATCCAGGTCCATGATTAGCTGGTTGAGCTGGTCGATGGAGTTGTCAATGTCCATTGTGAGAGATTTAAACTCCTCGTCACGTTTGTTGTTGTTGTTATTGTTCATGGTTGCCTGTTCTTTGTGTGGTGCTGTGTTTCTCAGAGCGTCTGCCGTCGTGTCCCTGCTAGGGCCCTGTGGCTCAGTAAGCAGGCCTGCTTTCGGTGAACTGCTCCCTTTCTTGTTCCCCGGGTATCTTTCTGTCTCGTTTCCATCCTCTGCCATGTAGATAAGCTGTTGTGCAGCAACCATCTGCTGCTGGCGAACCCAGGACTGTGTAGAATAACTTCCCTGTCTGTAGACGTGCTGCTTGGGCATTGGAGCGCTGCTGGGATTAGCAGAGGCCACAGAGTTGCTCCTGGAGCTCAGGCAGCCCCTTCTCGCCTCAGCATAGGCTCTCTCATACTCCTCCATTGGAGTGGGTGCAGGGTGGTGAAGGTGGTGTTGGCTCTGGCTTTGCTGCTCCTCTCCACCGGGACTCCCGAAGCCATCTGACAGCAGGGAGTTCTGGCTGCTCTTGTGGCAGGAGGACGACAAGGTACCTAGGCTGTCCACACTGTGCAGATCATGACCTGTAATGACCTCATCATCCAGGATGTCTGTTTCCCTCTCTCGGGGTCTGGGGTCTCCATTCATGTGCACTTGCGCTGGGACTATCTGCTGGATGCCCACAATGGGGCCTTGATCACCCATCTCCCTCAGCGAGGGGTCCTCAAGACCAAAGCCACTTAAAAGACGCTTCAACTGGACCTTTTCCTGCTGGCTGGGGCCCTGGTTAGGCCTGATGGTGTTGGTGGTTGGGGTGGGGACAGGCGTGGGTTTGTCAGCCCACAGAGAAGTGCTAGACAGGCCCGAGTCGCTGCTGACAGAGAGGGCGTGGTCGCTGTGGTCAGGGCTGGAGGTGGCGGAGGTTGTGCGGGCCCCTCTGCCCAGTGTCGCTTCTCCTCCGCTGGGGCTCCTCTTGTTAGACGCTTTTTCCTGGGTTAGGCCTTGAGATCGTGGTGCTGCAAAATAGAAGAGATGCAGCGCTTCATACGGTCAGCTGGTAAGGGCACACGTACACACAGAGAAACACAGACAGCAGAGGCTCACGTGGACGAACACAAACGGCACAAAGCCACAGACAGGACTCCTTTAACATGCACGGTCATGTCAGATCCATCATTTAGAATCTGTGACAGACAAAGCTCAACACTTGATTCACCTGACAAAGACAACATTCCAGACAACACAGAGGAAACATCCGACTCCAAATAACAAGGTCATTTATACATGGACAGAACAAATATATGTGAAAATAAAAATATGTGATAACATGTGAAAGAGTTTTTCTCATTAGATGTGTCAGAATAAAAAAAAATCAAAATCCCTAGTAGAATCACCAAAATTATTCTAATCCCTTCTTTTGATTTGAGTTTATGTCAAGCAAAGATAATCCGCTTTTATTGCCATAAAAAGTTCCACCTTGCCACAAGGTAAACTGCCAAGGTGCTGGTGTATGCAGCGTCGACAGCAGACAAAGGTGTTCCTCATGCTCAGGTTATATAATATATATTAAGTCTTCCGTATGGCGCTACAAGAGGATCTTCAGAGTCTGACCCCTGCATTCCTCACCCAGCTGTTATTAAGACCACCCTACTCCCTCTCGCCTGCCCCTTGGCCCCCAGCACATGTCCAAACAACCTCCTTAATCCTCAGAAGTGAAAGACAAATAGCAGTCCTTATGCGAGACAGTCTAATCCATCACAAAAGAAAACAAGAATCTAGTTTACCTAGACTTACGCAAAATGATGGCTGGAGAAGAGGTGCTTGTGAGCAGCGTTGCCAAAGGTACCAGAATTACCAAACTTTCTGTTTCAATGTCACTCTCTCCTTAACAAAAGAGAGCTGGAACATTACTCCTATGCTTCTCCCTCAAACTTTCGCCTTAATTACTTGCCTTTCAGTCAAACCATGACTGTAGGATCTGAATACCAGAAACGCATGATAAAAAGCTCCCCCTACTCCTACTCTGCAAACGTCCCTGTATGTATACCTAGCCCCCCCAACTTGCTCACACAAACACACCAGTGGAACCTGCATCGGGCCTTGAGCAGCCTTGCTGGCCAGTTCCGCCGGGAGTTTTCCAACAAATCCTTCTTGTAAAGAGCCTTATGTCAAGGTGCAATCAGGTTTTAGGATGGATGTTTGCCCTTTCTCTCAATGCTGGCCATCTTTCTCTCTCTCTCTCTCTCTCTCCGTCACCCCTGTCATCGTCCTGCCTCCCTTTTCTTTTCCCTCCCCCTCATGGCCGCCCATCTGTCTCAAGAAATAAAATCTCTTACCTTTGCAGCCACTACCAGGTAAGAACACAAAGCAATCCCAGTCTCCGGTAAAACAAAACATGTAAAGAAGAGGCAACGCAGACACAAGAGCGCAGACATGGCTTTCAACCAACAGATAATGGTCAGGGTCAAAACAAGAGTGTATGGATATGTTCGCCCCTGCTTCCTTTCTCTGCTGAGAAGGTGAGAGTGTGTGCACTCCACACAAGGGGGGACCTGGAGATCTCCAAATAAGGGCAGAGGAATGTAAACAAGTGAGGCGGGGTTTCAGGGCGGAGGCAGGCTGGAGGAAAGAAGTAACCCGACCTCTTGCCCTGCATTAGGGGGACTACCCCACTGGGAAGAGAGGGGGGAAAAAAGGGAAATAAAGAGAGAGAGGGCGGCGCAGAGAGTATCAGAGAAAGAAAACAACATTCCTGCAGCTCCAGATTTTTTTACTCTCTTTTTATTAAATCACTCCCTGCCTTCTATTTGGAGTTCAACAATATCGGCATGAAAACTATGTGCCCTAAACTCAATTATGGGGTTCAACAATTGTTATAAAAACTGTTTTACCTACAAGGGTTAACACTGACATTAACAAACCCATGACTGGTTAACCGAGAATGTTCTTTGCTTAAGAAAATCATTTAAACCATTTATATCTAGCATTCATCATGTTGGTTGTTGTGGTATGGTCAGTCCCTGAATAATCCACCAATTACAGTGCAGAGAGCAGCAAAACCAGAACCTTTCCTCAAGCTGCTCTCGTGTCGCAGGAGTAGGTTGGGTTGTGTATGGATATGCAATTACCCAACCCTTTCCATTCCTTCTCAGTTACTACCACCCTGCACCTCCTAAATGCCAAAACTTTGAGTCGATAGCATAATGATGATCATCATCGTTATTTTCTTCTGCCCAAGCTTCTATATGTGCCTCCGATATATGCATATGACAGCCGTTTAGGAATAAACTCTTAAAAGTCCCGTGTACAATTTGTACAGTACATGCTGTAGAGAAAATGTATGAAAATAATTGCATTATGAAATAGTTATATTACCATTTTCTCTCAAGTCCCTAGTGGTGTACAATGGAGACAGATATGAGATGTCCATCACTGAGAATTCTGTCCCTAAAATGCTGTAGAGGTCAACAAACATTAAAAAAAGATCCACAGCAATATTACCTTGCACAAACAACTTCTCAGTTACTCTAGGTGATCCACAGACTTTGTCGTTTTCTTTCTTTTTACAGCTTTGATACTTTTTGGAATTGATATTTTCAAGAAAAGTGTACGGTATGAAATGTGCAAGACAATGTGCAACACTGTCAATTGCAGTCCATTCATTCTAGATTAGAGGATCTGCCTGCAGCCATAGGTGTTTTAAAGATTCTTCATTCTTTCATTCTGTGTCACAAATAAATCTGGGATTTTGCTCAGGTGCAACAAAAAAGTAATCAACTTCAATTCAAGTATTTAGCATCTTTTTAATGACCTCTAGCAAATATTTTTTAACCACACTGACCCTTTTATAAACTGTGGAGTCCCAAAATTAGTTCTGGCAATCCAACAGAACTCTTGCCAGGACTGTTAATTTGTGGTCTTAGTCTAATCTTCCTATACATTACACTAGTGCACCTGAGTTATCTTGAAGTCTGATTAACTCTCTCATGTCAGTGCAGTTAGCAGCTGCAAGCCACACTACACTAAAGACAACAGCCTACTTTGACAGTAGACCAAAGTAAACAAGCTTTCTGGAAAAAACAATCTTTTACAATTCAACTCTTCAATCACACGTGGGGATAAGCACACACTCTTACTGGTGATTGGTGAAAAGCCATTGAAGTAAATTAGGTTTTCTTTTCACAACCTTAGCGCTACGGTGGCAAATGGTTTTCAGACTTCCTCCTCCTGACCAACTTCTGAGTGACAGCCTCTCAGAGTCAAACTAGGCCTGCCAGTGAACTGGTGGTAAGAAGATGCTGAATTCCAACAAAGCTCCCAGTCTCCTGTCCCCGATGTAGTGTTTACATGAGAAAGCAAGGCTGTAAATATCCCACATGAATGCTTTGGAATCAAGGCAAGGGGAAAAATGCTCCTTTGTTAATGTCTTTGGTTTGGTTTGATGGATTCTTAAATTTGAGTGTTTTGCTCTTTCATTGCATTCACAGCGGAGTGCATACAATTATATATGGACTTGTTGGGGTATTTTAAATGAAAATAAAAGAACTGCAGCTCATTTTCATTAAGCTGAACTTAGCTTATAAAAACACTCTGGGAAAGGGTGGATCTGTGTTTTAATGCGGAATAGAGCAACAGCTTCCCAGAATAGAGCGACGTGGTACCACCAAATCGCTCTATTCTGGGAGGTTGTTGTGAATTCTGCGGTTGAGTGCAGAGCAACAACCACAGTGAGGACAGGACGCCCCGACAGGGTGGCTCTGAGTCGCAGTCTGTGTGTGTCTGTGCAGGAGCTAGTGAGAGTGTGTATGTGTGTGGGATGGTTAAAGCATGGCCTATTCATTTCAAGAAACAACCAAATAGAAATCTCTTGAGAACTAATTGCTCTTCCTCTGAACCAAGCATTCCCTACGTACAACAACAATCCTCCCTATCCTTCACACAGAAACAACACTGCTTGTCATGCCTATCACACTGCAACCTAAAAGTTACATTTCAGCTGTCTTTTCCTTTCCTCACCAAAATAAAAGTCTTGTTTCCACAGGGCCTGGCTGTCTGGGTTTTAAGTCCCTCTCATGAATAATAACTCATGTTTGCAACATAAATTCCTGCTTGCAACATAAACCAAGTTAGTGGTGACTGTGTTTGCATGTTAATGCAATCACACTGCAGTCCCTTAATAAGATGGAGCAGAAGACCTGTCCCGCTGTGTTAATTCCCTGAGAGAGGAAAAGAGAGAGAACGAGTGTTTGTGTGTGTGTGTGTGTGTGTGTGTGTGTGTGTGTGTGTTTTTGTGAAACAGAGAGAACACGGTGGGTACCGGAAAAGTAACAGAGAGAGGAAAGTGGGGGGGAAACCATTTCATGTCTAAATAAGACCCTAGTCATACTTCTTCCATTCATAAAACAGCCACCGGTATTTTCACTCAGGTAGTGCCGGATTCATTAGGCAGACATTGGCATTGTTATTAAGTCTTGTGAGTCATGTAGTAACTAATGCAGCTTAATTACTGTACCTTCACCATCACAGATGTTCTGGTAGGAGTCCCAGCGGATTAATGGATCTGCTGTGTTGTAGTCCACAATAACATCTGCCCCATTTTGCCACCTGTCAGCACCTGGACCCCAAGATAACAATAATGTTGATAATATATCGAAAAGAAAGTGAGTAGCATAAAATACTATTCATCATAATGTTATTTTAACGGCTGTTATGGCTCAAGGGGGAAAAAAGGAAGCTCTGTCTTAGCAGGACATTTTTGTGTAAATATTTAGGGAGCTTTCAGTGGAATTGTATCCCTATGGTAGATTTAAAGAGTTCACTTCGCATTACTCAGTCCTGAATATATTTATTATCCACAAATCTTACTATTCAAACCAAACTATAAAAATAAAGTATTTCAGCATTTCATTCGTTTTACTAGATTGTTCAGGTATAGAAGCCATTTAAAAAGGAATAGTTCAACATTTTGGGATATTTTGGGCACTCATTTGCTTTCCGTCTGAAAGTGAGATGAGAAGTTCAATCCTGTTGAAATGTTAGGATGCTAAATATGTTGTAACAGCCAGCAGACAGTTAGCTTAGCTTAGCATAAAGAGCAGAAACTGCTAGCCTGGCTTTGTCTGAAGGTAAAACTTATAGTCACTAGTTTTTACACTTTTGTTTAATGAAGGATTAAACTGGATATAATGTGTTTATTGGTGAGTTTTAGGTACACAGAGTTTCTTTATCTATGGACTGAGGCAGGCTCCCCACATTCATTCTTCATGTAACACTTAATCATCAACTGATTGGTATCAACTTAACTGTTGATATCAATCTTTTCATTGAACTCTCTGCAAGAAAGTGAATACTTTTTATTTATTTATTATTATCTATTTTTATCTATTAAAAATAGCTCAGCATATCATAACAAATCAAGTCCAAGATGTATTCAAGGTTTCACTTTCACCCATGATGCTATGGATTGCAATGTCATTGTTGGGGGACAACAATATCACCCTTGCCAGAATATTTTAATTATGCTAAAGCAATAGTAAGCAAATACATACAACACATACACACAGAACCACACAACATCCCACTCCTATGGGGCTCTGGGGCAGCACATGCTGCGTTTCTTTACCTCTCTGTCAGCGCACACTTCACACTACATTTCCCCTCTGCAGCATTCCACATCCCTTCTCACCATGGGGCAGAGGGGGAGGAACGGAGCCCAGGACAACTCGGAGGGGAAAATGGCTTTGTGTCTGATTTTCCAACTATCTTTCCCAGTAGCAACTTTTTTTCTTAAATAAAATCCCAGAAGGGTTAGGAATCTACCTGGAATCCTTTCTGGTCCCTCGGAGAACACCAGCTCCACTTTACCATAATCTGCAAATCTAGGATCTGTAATTTAAGCAGACAGGAATGCCATTAGTGTGTCCATTCAGAGGTGGAAGGACAAATGGTGTTGTCTGTGAATAGGATTCTCTCAGTACACGTAAAATGTTTGGTAAAACAAGATTATTGGTCTCAAAGTGCCAAGTCTAAATTAAGTCCAGACTGAGCCCTGCAGATGCCGAGTGGAGCAGAGGAGTCGCCGTAAACTAGCAGAGGCACGTTGAGACCTGCTCTTAGGTTTTTCTTTCAGGTCTACCTTTGTTGGCAGTCTCCATGTCCTCTTTTTCAAACATCAGGTTGTAGCCCTGCACTGCTCCCGTGTGGAACTGCAGCCGGAAAATAACTTCACGACCCGAAGTTACGGCACCTTTGTGATAGCATTTAATCTGCAAAAGAAAATGCAATAACTATTGTTATTACTACAATCAATACTGATGTCAGAAACTTTGAGAAGGCATTTTTGTTTTCCTACCATGATGTCGCCTTTTAGAAGCTGGGCGGGCTCCAGGTTAATGCATACACGGTCTCTGTGGCCTGGACCAATGTGACTGACACGAAAACAAGAGAGAAGTGATTCAAGCAAGCAATCGCAGATATTTACAGAAAGCACAAAGTCAGCAATAAGTAAGTAAATCAAAGATGACTTAATTTAATGTATTCAAATATTCTTGGAAGCAAACAAATAACTGTACCACACGTTAAAGCTACTTACTAGATTCCAGATGAATACACTGCTTGCATTCCCTGGTAAACCTTGATGTACGGACGACATACTGAAAAGAAAAAAGATACATTCTCAAATAAATAATAGTTAATAACATGGCATTAAGTAGCCTGTTAGGATAAGATATGTATGAGTAGCTTCTCAGATTGTTTGGCTCACAGCAAGTGTAATAAGCAGTTGTTGAGAGAAAGGGATTTCAGCTCCACGATGTGACGAAGACCTGTGTTGCTTCAGTGAAATTAGTAAAAACAGCTATTTACATGCAAACATGGGAGTGAATTCCCATGGGTTCACTGGGAACTTATAGAGAACTTCTTCTCTTCAGTTCTGTTTATGTAAGTGCCTCAATCTGTTTGAGCGTGTGTGTGTGTGTGTGTGTGTGTGTGTGTGTGTGTGTGTGTGTGTGTGTGTGTGTGTGTGTCTTTTGGAAAAAGAGAACGATATAAAGTACAGATAAGTCTCCATCTTGTTTACTGCTCCAGCTCTGATGTGGTTGTGTCTGGGTTCTTTTATGCCGTCACGGTGGCGGCCACTGTATATTCATTGGGAGTTGCAGCTGTGTATAGTGGTAAACAATATGAGTTTAACCTCCAGTGGCATCGAAGTTTGGGATCCCGTGAAGGACGACGCAGTGCAGGAACAAGGGTGAGGCATTGATCTTCATGGATCCACTTAGGAGACTGTTGAGGATCCAAACATACCTGACATGAAAGAACAGAGACAGATGTAAATTATACACAGGACTGACTAATGTGAGTAATTCCCAAAACCCAAAATATGCTAAATATTGAGGGCACAATTGTACAATAGTTTACATTTTGAAAAATGACTCTTATTCCCTACATAGTTGGATAAGAAGATCTATGCCACTCTCATGTCTTTACTTTGAATATGAAGCTAGGCAGCATCCGTTAAGCTTCATATTCTAGCAGCTAGCTGTGTTCCCTTTTACTGTCGCCATTTCTTAAATCAACATTACATTACTGAGAAGTTTGGCTTCTTTATTAAATGAAAAAAAGAGTGTTTTACAGTAAAACATGTTTATATTCCTCACAGCAAAGAATTGCAAAAAGTACCATCTTGGTTTTGGTACCATAACTCAGATATCAAATTAGCACTGCTATCAAGACATTTTCACCTGCCATGTTGTAGTTGCTAAAGGTTTACCCCACATAAACTTGGGGGACAAGAAAATTTAGAACAACTGGGAGAAAAGAATTTGGAGAAACCAGTTCTGTCTGAGAGCAATCAGTGTAAGCGATGATGATTCCCAGTGATATACAGCATTAGTCATCATGGGGTCCCTGTCTCATTACAACCCACAGTAAAGGACTTTTCATATAAAAAAAAATAGACAAACAGCACCAGGACTTGTAAAGTTTTGCATTGAATCAGGTGGGTCTGGTACTTGAATGTGTTTTCAGAGCACCAGTGAAACAACCCACGGTTAGGAGCATGTTGCTATACAGAAGGGCGTGTTCAAGTTTTGGGTCTTACCGTTTCTGTGAAGGTGTCATCAGAGCTGAAACCTTATCATCGTAGTATTTCCTCATCGCAAAGCGGTCCAACGCCTGATCAGCACTTTGAGGGAGACAGTAAGACACATTAAACACTTTGGGTAATTATGACTCAAGAGAGGGATTAGACTCTGTTGGACTATAATTAAATAGTGTTAACCCTAAGTTAACGTAGGACACAAACACACACACACACACACACACACAGACAAAATGGACAAGCGTGAAAGTAAGCAGAGAGACAGGGGACTCCAGTAGAGAGGAAGAGAATGCCAGCCTTAAGTAAACAAGGAAGGGGAGAAGAGGACAGAGAGAGGCCAGAGTGTGTGTGTACAGCTCTGCTATTCAGACAGAGCTAAAACCAACAGGCACTGGAGCCTTTTCACCACAGCTCTGTTCCTCTCTTGCTGACCCTCTCCCTCTCCCTCTGCCCCCTCCCATGAATCTATTCCATTGTAAATCTGCCTCATTGTTTTCCTATCTCTTTCTCTACTTCATCTTGCTCTCTGTCTTTCACATTCGCCCTTACCAACCTGGTCTTCCCCAGCGGGATGCAAACACTGAGGGAAGCGGAGTCTAAATTGAAAGCTGATGTGAGCTTGTGCCACAATGACTGCTGTGTGAAGAGAGGATCTACATAGTAGTATAACACCATGCCGCCTCTCCTTATGTTTGCTGCATTTCTTTACTTTAGGGCTTAGCCAATGACATGGTTAGAGAAATTGAAATTAGGTTCCTTCATGAATAGATTTCATGAAACTGACACTGTGGCCAGAAGCTATTACAGTAACTAGCTTGATTCATGCAATTCAATACAGGGTGAGTCATGGCTTAAATTGTGTGGTTTTCCTTTGAGTTTATAAGAGGTGACTTTTCTTTGACTCCCTCTCTGATTCACCTTGACCCTGAATTAACGCAGGTAAATAAATCTGCTGTGGTTAGGCTATGGCACTTCTTGTGGTCTACGGAATAAGTCTTGATGACTTATTGTGGGTTCTGGTTGCCACCAACAGTGAGTGGGTATTGTCACTACCTGATGTGAGTTGAGTACAGATGTGAGTTGTGCATGCGTCACTTTGCGACAAGTAGCCTATAAGATGCCAACAAGAGACTTCTATAATGTCAGTACAGTAAAAATGGACCTACATATCCAAGGTTGTTTACTGCTGGCTACAAGTTAGCAATCAAACACAACGAAGGCTGTCAGTTGAATGGCGTTTGAGCTAACGTTAGCAATCAATCAATGACAGATAGCTGAAATGTTTTTGAAATGATTTCAATCTTCTGTTATTGTTTGTAATGAGAATAGTTTATCGTTTCATGGATTTTTACAAATTTCATTATGACACATTCAATCTGAGTATGCGCAACTCACATCTGCACTTGACTCAAATGAGGTAGTGACAGGTGCACTCATCTTGTAATAAATCCAGAATTTAGAGCAAATTATGGCATTTATGATAACCCAACATCAAAATGTTACAAAAATGTGTGGTTACCTGGCAGAAACGTCGGTGAAATGCACAAAGGATGAGATAACGACACCGATTCGACCTTTGCCACCCTGAAGAAACGAGAGAACAGAAGAGGATTTACTACACATGCAGAAAAACTCTTTTTAAAAAGGCACCAAATACTTATTTTCTCAATCATTTTCCTATTGTAAGTGATGGGATTGTACATACATGCAGTATTCTCTGCCAAAATTAGAAGATGATTGGTTACTTCAAACAAATCAGTTTTTCTTTAAATTAAAAGAATTGGATCGCAAAACAAACCCAAATCTGGATCTCTGCATGTTTATCTTTGAAGCAGGCGTTGCTTGTTTAGATGTTCAATTCAATATTTTATTTATTCAATGTCATAGAGAAAAACTTAAAATACATTTTCAGGGGTTTAAACAACCAAAAGGGCCTTGTAAAATGGCAAAATAATTACAACGTTGGAGTAATTGCTTAATTATTAATGCAAAACTGAGACACAGCTGATACAACACAACCTTTAGATGCTCACCCTGCAGTGTATGACCACCACATGAAGGGGGTCAGCATTGAGCCAGCTCTCCATTGCCTTACAGATGGTGCAGATCTTATCCAGAGGTGGAGCATGCATGTCAGGCCAGCCTGTATCTAGAGTCTGAAAACACATTACTCACTGTAAACAGACACAGTAGAACTCTTTACAGTTATCCAGTACCAATCAGTATTATACTTTTTTTACTGTAGCTGCTTAGACAAAGCTGATCAAAGAGGTTGAACAGAGATATTCTGCCGTAGAAATGAATTATATGTGTTATTTTGGAACTGGATGGATATCATCCTGCTATGACTTTTTATTATTAATTTGTGCTTATTTTATATAGATGACACAATGTTACATAAACTTACCTTGGGGTTCATTTTAGTGAGATCATGTCTTTTCTCTGACAAGTTGATAATCTAAAGAGAACGAAGAAGACAGCCTGTGACTTAAAATGTTATCTCTAAGATTATAACATTATGCTTCAACAGTGATTCTTCCATCAGGTTGAGTGAACAATTAACTATGCACTCTGAGATCAATTGTCTCATGTCAATATCCCATGAAAGCCCATCAGCAAAAAACAGTTTGGACTTTGACACTTCAGCTTTGACATATTGAGGTGAGACAGCGAGCAGCACACGGACAAGCACTGACCAGGTAATTATCTGCATGCTTGGACTTGAGCATTCTTGTGACATCCTTCAGGTTGTGAGAGTAGATCTCCTCTGTGCACCCACAGGGGAAGGACACAGCGATGATGCGTTCTGTGATGTACGTCAGGTCGAGTTCATATCCCTCCTCCATCCTGAATCCTGGGGCTTACTGTTAAAAACATCAAAAGCAGAGACACGGGTGGCTCAGGCCCTTTAATGACTAACATCATTCCCACTTACAGCAGGTGACTTTGCTCAAGTCAATATCTGATAGCCTAACAAGGCCAAAGTCCTCAGCGTTAGTCATCGTTTCCAAGTTTGCTACGGATATCTTTAGAGAATGGCCTCTATTTCAGATTATATGACAGAGGGTCGCTTGTTTGTGCAGAAACGGTCAATAGTGTGAGTCACAAAAACGGTAGAACTGTGAACAGGTTGAACCAAAACAATACATCAAGGGCTTTTAACATGAGCGATAAGTGCCACTTATCTCTACTGCAAAAAGAGATACAGTGCGGTGGTTTAAAAAAAAATAGAACACCAGCAATCTAATACCCAATGTCGGTCAGTCGGAGAAACAATGACAAAGACAGAAAAAACTTTCAAAAGAATTCCGGTTAGAACCAGTTCCT
Source organism: Etheostoma cragini (assembly GCF_013103735.1). Classification (NCBI taxonomy): domain Eukaryota; kingdom Metazoa; phylum Chordata; class Actinopteri; order Perciformes; family Percidae; genus Etheostoma; species Etheostoma cragini. The sequence goes on from NC_048418.1 coordinate 15,229,780, forward strand.
GTAAATCCCTGAGTTATGGCGTGTCCCTTGTGACCTCATAGCCATGCACTTCCTGCAGCGGTGGTCTGGGGAGAGCCTGTCTCACCCCACCACATCCACAGGCCTTATTCTCTTATCTAGTCATCTATGTATGCCCTGCGTGTGTTGACTGCCGACACCACTAGATCTGACACTAATAGTTGCTTAATCAATAAATCAAAGAAATTTATAGTTTTAAATTGAGTGAACGTGCCAAATATGTTTGTTGCTGGTTCCAGGTTATTCTTAGTGAGGATTTGCTGCTTCTCTGTTTTTTTCATGCACTGTATGATTGTCAAATTAATCAATTCTGGTATTTGGTCGGACAAAATAAACAATTTAAAGTTGTTATTTTAGGATGTAAGAAATTAAGAATGAGGTTTTGAACTGTAAACTGCCATTTAATGGAATACAACTATTTACTATTCTAAAAAAAAACGTTATATCCGATAAAACCTGATACATTGTTGGACTGATTTGCAAACGTTGCACAACAAATACATATAAACATGTATTATATTGTTGTATTATATATACAGTGGTGTGAAAAAGTGTTTGCCCCTTCCTCATTTCCTGTTCCTTTGCATGTTTGTCACACTTAAGTGTTTCGGAACATCAAACCAATTTAAACAATAGTCAAGGACAACACAAGTAAACACAAAATGCAATTTGTAAATGAAGTTGTTTATTATTAAAGGTGAAAAAAAATCCAAACCATCATGGCCCTGTGTTTAAAAGTGATTGCCCCCCTTGTTAAAACATACTATAACTGTGGTTGTCCACACCTGAGTTCAATTTCTCTAGCTACACCCAGGCCTGATTATTGCCACACCTGTTCACAATCAAGGCATCACTTAAATAGGAGCTTCTTGACACAGTAAGGTCCACCAGAAGATCCTTAAAACTACACATCATGCCGAGACCCAAAGAAATTCAGGAACAATTGAGAAAGAAAGTAACTGAGATCTATCAGTCTGGAAAGGGTTATAAAGCCATTTCCAAAGCTTTGGGAATCCAGCGAACCACAGTGAGAGCCATTATCCACAAATGGCGAAGACATGGAACAGTGGTGAACCTTCCCAGGAGTGGCCGGCCGCCCAAAATTACCCCAAGAGCGCAGCGACGACTCATCCAAGAAGTCACAAAAGACCCCACAACAACGTCCAAAGAACTGCAGGCCTCACTTGACTCAGTTAAGGTCAGCGTTCATGCCTCCACCATCAGGAAAAGACTGGGCAAAAATGGCCTGCATGGCAGAGGTCCACTTTTGGGACAACATTCTGAGGACCAATGAGACAAAAGTGGAACTCTTTGGAAGGTGTGTGTCCAAGTATATCTGGCGTAGAAGGAACACTGCATTTCATAAAAAGAACATTATACCAACAGTAAAATATGGTGGTGGTAGTGTGATGGTCTGGGGCTGTTTTGATGCTTCAGGACCTGGAAGACTTGCCGTGATAAAAGGGACTATGAATTCTGCTGTCTACCAAGAGATCCTGAAGGAGAATGTCCGACCATCTGTTCGTGTACTCAAGCTGAAACGAACTTGGGTTCTGCAGCAGGACAATGATCCTAAACACACCAGCAAGTCCACCACCGAATGGCTGAAGAAAAACAAAATGAAGACTTTGGAGTGGGCTAGCCAAAGTCCTGACCTGAAGCCTATTGAGATGTTGTGGTATGACCTTAAAAAGGCCGTTCATTCTTGAAATCCCTCTAATGTAACTGAATTAGGACAATTCTGCAAAGATGAGTGGGCCAAAATTCCTCCAGGACGCTGTAAAAGCCTCATTGCACGTTATCGCAAACGCTTGGTTGCAGTTGTTGCTGCTAAGGGTGGCCCAACCAGTTATTAGTTTTAGGGGGCAATCACTTTTTCACACAGGGCCATGATGGTTTGGATTTTTTTTCACCTTTAATAATAAACACCTTCATTTACAAATTGCATTTTGTGTTTACTTGCGTTGTCCTTGACCATTGTTTAAATTGGTTTGATGTTCCGAAACACTTAAGTGTGACAAACATGCAATGGAACAGGAAAGGAGGAAGGGGCAAACACTTTTTCACACCACTGTATATTTATTATTATTATTATATTATATATTGACTGTTCTATACTGTAAATTATCTTATACTGTTTCATTACATAACTGTATGTACTATGTCTTAGTTTATATCCATACAGACAAACCATATGACCTGTATCATTATGAGATTGTATAATATATTATTCTTGTGTATGCTGTTAAAGTTGATCATATTCCGTATACATACTTTGCAGCTAATTATCACACAACTTTGTCACTTCACTTGGAACATTATTGTAAAATTAGTACACTCTGTGTCAATGACTTAGAAAAAACTGATCTATACTCCTTTGTAGCATTTGTAAGAGATAACATAGATCGATAGAGCTTGATACGTGTTTCAGATTTCACACAAACACAAGCACACATTCCCACAAACAAAAACACATTCCTTAAGCTGCCAAAGATATCATCACCCTTCTTAAATGACTCCAATTGTTTGTTGTGATTAAACGACCCACAGTCAAAAATGTGTTCGTCAATTAAGTCTGCAATGACTGCAGGCTACAGCCCAACACTTTGAAGGGGGCCAGAGAGGGAGCCATAAACCAGGGACAGTGCACGGCTTAAACCAACCCTCAGAGCGGAAAGAAAGAGGCCATGTGTATGAAGAGGTCATCACTCGGGGAAACAGGGCTGGAGTTTTTGTGAGTGTTTATGTTGGTAGAGGTGGTGGAAGCGGGGGGGAATAGGTCCTCAGGGATTGTTGGAACTAATGGCGGGCTAAGTCCATTTCCCCCGAGACTCTAAGGAAAAACTGTTGACTAATGGGAAATTAATGAACAGGTCGGCCAGTACTTAGGCTCTGTGTCTCTCCAGGGCAGGGTCATGGGAAGAAGGCTTAGTCATGTTTTGGAAGTGTCCAAGTACTGGGCCAACTAGAGATGGGAAGGATATCTAACCAAACCTTACCTCCATGTGACCCAGGAGTGTGAAAAAATGTACTTAATTAATTTTGGTGTATTTTTTTTGTTATAGTTTGACGCTGGGAAATACAGTTATTAATTTGCTTTCTTGCGAAGAATCTGATGAAAATATTGTTACCACTCTCATGTCTGTGCCGTAAAAATGAAGCTTAATGTTACTGCCAGTGGCCGGGTATCTTAATTGAGCGTAAAGACTGGAAACAGCTAGCCTGGCTCTGTCCATACTAGGTAACACCTTCCTACAAGCACACAGCTTAGCATCTTACATCTTACACACTTAATACATACTAAAACCAAAAGTACGGGAGGTTATGTGCTGGAATCTTTCTTGGTCGTGTCTAGATGGTATGTCAAGATTTGCAAGAATCTTACCAGATGGTTATGGTTAGGCATGGACCTTCAGAATGTTAAGGTTAGGAGTAGGGATGTACCGGTACGAACATTTAACCTCACGGTTATGGTGACCAAAATCCTCACGGTTTTCGGTATTATCGTGGTGTGTTCAATGCCTTAAGCAGCAACTTATTTCCTGCACGTTCTGCAGACAGGACAACTATCTTTAAACAACTGTCCTTCGGCAATCTCATAATAACCATAATACGCTTATGCTTCAGACTTAGTCCTCTTAGAGGGCTGATAAATGTCCTGAGCGCTGTTATCTCCTCCTTCCACCATGATTCCAAGTTCAAGAAAGGCAGGTTGTAGGCTACGCAGTGTGCCTGCGCGGCATCTTCAAGAGACTTGGATGAAGCTGGGAAGGATTAAACACATGGTTTTCACACCGTGTTAATAATATTTTAAATGAAAACGGTAATTGCAATCGGCATCATTTTTATCGTAATTAACTGTTAACAGTGAGCATTACATCCCTAGTTATAGCATAGGGCATTGGCAGCGAGTGTTGCGCAAGTTTTCAAAAATCTAAGGTTAGCATCTGGAAACGACTCTCCTTCTTAGACGGGTGCAGTAACGTCCTACTGAATTGCTTACGTCAAGAAATAGTCTGGCACATGATCAAACCCTAAAACCAGAAGTTTTTTTTTTTTTTATCCTTCATTTTTGCACCAGCTGTAGGCGGATCCTGTTACATTTGGGCAGAACTAGGCTAGTTGTTATCCCGTTTCCAGACTTTACGCTAAGCTTAGCTAAATTAACCAGCTTCTGGCTGTAGCTTTACATTTAAAGGACTTCTTATCCAACTCTCTGCAAGAGACTAGAAACGCTTAAAAATTCAAACTATTAACAGACATAGGCAAACTATTTTAAAAGGTAACTAAACAAAGAGAAATAATGGTTTCAACCAACTCAAATAAAAAATATACAGATGCACAAAAGGAGCTATTATCACAATTTTAAATAAATCGTAAAAAATCTAAACATTATCGTGCAGCTTATTAATTTGTCATGAAGCATTCATGTGCAACACTGCAGTAATAAACAACCTTTTTCTACTAGACCTCTCACTTCACCCACTCATCATTCAAGCTAACATGAGTGACCTGCCCCGGCACGCACTAAAGATAATTGGTCTTTAATTTGCACTGACTGCTTTTGTTCCTGGTTTGAGGCGGAGCATTAGCTCACATAGGCAGAATACGCAATACCAAGGAACTACAATCCCGAGCCCACCCATGGTACTGGGAGAGCAAGGCTGGTAGAGAACCAGGGCAGGCTGAGAGATTCAAGAAAATGGGTTGCCAGATATACTGTGAACAAGCTGCGACAGGTTTACTGAGGTCAGGATGTTGGGGATTAGGGTGTGTCTGGCTCCCCCAGCTCCAACCCCTCAGGTAAGAGCTTGACTAGGCTGCGTGGGTGCTGTCAGCCACGTTCACACATGCATGACCATCACTTGGGACCAGCTCCAAATGCCTTTGTTTCAATCACCCAGAACGCTGAAAATAAGTTAATCAAACATTCCATTTATTCATAAAAGAAATGCAGGGAAGAAAGAACCAGAAGGCATATTAAAGTGCTGGGATGAAGCCTGATTCTATTTCCGGAGCCATACCCTTCACCTGGCCTGTGCTGTATAGACTCCTCCATTTTGTAGGAGCAGTTGAACAACGAGATGAAAGACGACAGCATCATGTAATAGGATGTAAACTGCAGAGACAACTGTCCTAAAATCTAGACACCAGTTAGTCAGACCCTAAGGGTTAAATCATGACCTCATAGTTGTTTTCATTTTTAAGTGCACTGTGGTGGTAACAGTTGGCAAAAACGTTGCATGCCTGTCTGTCAAAAATAATAAAGACGATGCAGAGCCTGGGGTTGAGCCCAGCAACTGAATCCATTCACGCAAAAGTTTGTTTGTATGTGAGTAGGCTGGTTGCTACTTGTCTACAGCTCTGTATTTTCCATTAGGGATTTCAGTGTGGCCATCATCGCGCAGATTGCTTTTACATATTTGTTCAAACCGGTGGAAGAGGAAATAGAGTACAACAGAGTCTTGGTTAAATAAAAGAAAAACAAGTTTAAGGTAAAAGGATAAAAAAGGATTTTAAAGACGTCATGAGATGTGGATATCAACACTACTGCATCGACAATGAAAAAAATAAGTTTTATTTTTGTTATCAATCAACATAGCAGTTCTTTTGATTCAATGTTTAGTTTATTATCTTAAAAATAATGGCAAGTACTCATTATGTTACTATCAAAGCCCACCAAATGTAGAAAGGCATTTAATCCTTATATTACAGAAGCTGCAACAACCCAACTTTAGTCTAGTTTTATCAAATAAGAGACTTATTCTACCTAATGGACTAATCCATATTTAAATAGTTTGCAAATGAGTATGAGAAGCAATGTGTTTTAAATCAATTACAAATAACTATAATGTCAACAAACATTACGTCTGCACACTTATGAAAGCAATTCAGGCATTCCCCACCCCCCCCCACACACACACACACACACACACACACACACTCGGAAATCAAACTGGATTGCTTCTGTTGGCTCCAGCTTCCATTTGAGGACAACTCAAACGTTTTTATAGGTCCATTAAACTCAAACTATGTTTCTAAAATAAAAATGGGTGTGCTGAAAGAGAGAGCACCAAACCCTAACTCAACACAAACTTTCTCAGTTCTACATGGAACTACAGCTACGGATAGAGGTCCAAATCAAAGGGGGGTGATAAAGCTCATCCGACCCAGCATGTAGGAGCTGGCTCGGATTCGCACCTATGGAAAAAACAGCTAAACATACAGTCCACTTCTGTCTCTTTGGGGGACTCAGGACAGATTAATGATCTCCTAAACAGTTTGTCTGCCAACCACAGTAACACCTAAAGTGCCATAAATGCTTCAGAAAGTCTGGCTGCCTATGGGCTGACTGCTGAATGGAAATGGAATGGAATGGAAACATAAACATTTCTTCACATTAACTCTCTTTATTTGTTTGCCCAGCACATGAAAATAACTATTGATGCCTGTTTCCCAGACTGAAATGACTGGAACGACCACAACAGATTTTTTTCTTGCTCTTGTCATCTGGCTGTAGCCCCCCCACCCCCCTTTTGGTATTTAGCATTAACATCTAATAACCACCTAATAATCTTCCTACCATCAGATTCACTGTTCCAGCCTGGCTTGTATTTACACTTGGCAAGAGCTCACACCTCATACTGCGGGATAACATGTCCCCAGTGACATAACACGCTGCTTGAAGGGCCCAGAGAGCGACAAGGCCAGTTTGTTTCGACCTTTTCCTGCCACGCACTTTATATGTTTAAGCATCCATTCACTGCTGAAGAACTGAAATAAACAACGCCATGAGAACTATTGATAAAAGAATCCACAGGAGGGGGAGCTGGGTAATTTTAGTAAGGTTATTTAGTAACTCTGAAACTCTTAATGTGTATTTGTCCCACATTTTCATGAGATGTGTTAAAGGGAATATAAATGACAGCCCTGGGCAAATGTGTGCACCTTTAATGCTCCTAAAGTACTCCCTAATTACCGTTTTCTATCCCAAGGTCATAGTGGAATGCGTCCCAAAATGGATTACGTTCCCACTCTCGCGCTCTAATTCCCCTCTTTTTTTGCCGTTCTTTCCCCTCTTTATTGCTTCCTTTCTCCTTCCTTCTCCAGGTATCCTTCTCGCTGTTTAATGGCTTACACATGTCTGCCAAGGGCCCGTGGCACTGCTGTGACATAGTGAAATGCCCCGGTGCTCCGTCCATGCCGTTCCTCACAGGTTCAGATCACAGCATTCTTCTTACAGTACCCAACCCCAACCCTCTGCCAACCCACCTGTCCAAACCACACTATCAGGATACCCATTCATCTGTCACCCTACCAGAGCTTTGTAATTACGGCCTGACATTTTGGGTTTCTGTCACACATTTATTTCGCCTCAAGGGGCAAGATATTGTTCACACGACTCTGACCTCAAGCCAACAAAAACTATAATTGCCAGTTCAAAAATGTTTCTCCTGTCTTTGATGCGTCTGTAATTAAAGCTAATATTGAAAGAGTGTGGCCGGCAAAATGTTTGAAATAACCTGCATGGTTTATGTTGCTCAAAAGAAAGGTGCGCAAGAGGGTGTAAATGCAGGTGTGTGTGTGTGTCTGATTTTCAAGTGAAGAAAGCTGTAGCTGTTATGATGTAAGGACGCTTTAACATGTCATCAACAATGGCTGCCTGAGAAGCATAGCCCTAGGGCCACAAATACCACACAGCAGCTGTAGCTCCAAGAAAAAACAGCCATACTCTCTCGTTTTGATTGTCTCCATCATTTAACGGTCAACAAAAGGTTTCTTTTAGAACTTTACAGACTATTGGTTACAAGTCTTCCACAAGAATGGCCCCATATGTTTCACATTATAAAAGCCCACAGTACACCAGAGCCCACAACTGCAAGGGACCCCAAATTATAGCCATTATATATTTAAAAAACAAAACAGTTTATTGAGAAAGATATTTAAAAGTTAAAAAGACCCACAGATTTCAAGCCAAGCTTTAGGGAGTTCAATTTAAAAGCTGTTCACATTGAAAAAAAAACAACAACACAGAACTTAGTCAGTTTGAATGAGTCTCTTCTCTGTCTTCAGAGTGCTGCTGGAGGAGCTGGAGCATACACACACACACCCTTGGTTTTAGTAGGATTCTGAGCCAAAGTAAATACAGAGTGCAGTGCCCTCTTCTGCACTTTGAATAAATGAGCACACTCAATGCATAGAGTTGAAGAGAAGAGAGGAAAAGGAGGATTGTGGGTGGAAGTCTAATCCTGCTTTTAAATACTGACCAGACCGACTTTTAAAAACCCTTCCTGCTAAACACTGGCGTGAAAAAGTTCAGACATCGTGGCTTACCTTTTCAACCTCAAAGCGAGTAACGTTACTGTGGTCCTTCTTTTTTTCCTCCTCTGTGTCCCTTTGTCAGTCCGAGCTGTAGGAAGAGAAAGAGTGGGGTGAAGTCCTGATCAAAGAGCCGAGCTCAGCCCGTCACACAGGCTTAGTGCAAGCTAGGAGGCTCATTTTCCTCTGCTGGAATGTGCTCTTAGCTGGACCCGGTGCTTCCCTCGGCCTTTTCTGTGACTGCCGGTGATAAAATGGAAGTCTTTGCTCGGTTCTGTAACTACTGCTGCTGCCTCTGCTGCCTACTGTTGCTGCTCAGCCCCCTCAGCGAACTTCCTCCTCCAGTCCGTGCTGCCGCTGCAGCCGCCACAAGTCCTGGCATGGGATAGTCCTCCCACTGCGCCGCCAGGGCCGTCTCCCTTGTTCCCTCCCCCTTCCACCCTACCTCCCCTCTCTCCGGCCCCCTCCCTCTGCCTGTCTCCATTTGTTCTCACCCAGACTTCCTCCACACCCCCCCACCACAAGACATTTAATCGCATAGTTATAAATATATTTGCCTATTGTTGTTGTTTTTTGCATCACCCAAAACAATGATTTGGCAGTTTTGTTCATGTAGCCCAAAATAACAAATGTGCCTCAAAGGGCTGTAGGCCTGCTTCCCTTTACATGTTTATGTTCAAAACTTTTTACATTAGGTCATTTTTTTTTAACTTGTTGGTTCATTGGTATAATGATAATATGGCATTCAGCTTATGTTAGCAAAATAGAGTGGGGTTCACCCTGTTTTGGCCAAAACGCCCTTGACCTATCCAAGTAGGATGACTTTGTAAATGACTTCCTTTTATGAAATGATACTCATCAGGTTTATCTATTGTAGTAAAATGTCCCAATTTTCATATCGAGGTGTCTGGACACCCAGTTAAAATATATTTCGGCTACAAGAAAAACGTGCTTGATCTATACAGGGTTGCTAATACAACTATGAACCCATGCTAAAGTTGACTAAAAAGAGGAATAAAAAAAATCATCTTTTGGAAATTGATCTTAATGCCTTAATTTAAAAAAATTAAGAAAAATCCAACCTTTAATGACACAAATTTTCTTTGTGAAGTGTATGTGATGATGTGGGAGGAAATAACTGGCCTTTAAAAATAAAAATCTCTATGGGATTTCTTACATAGGAGATGTGTATACGTATGCCCCTTGTATTTTGAGGAAGAACATTTATTTTCCTAACGATACATTATTCATTCACAACGGCATTAAGCTCAATTTCCAAAAGATGATTGGGATGGGATTGTAAACTTATGAGCATCACTGTATGTAATTCTTGGTTATTAGTACCTATATTTATTTATTTACGAGACCATTCTAATTAAAGTTCAAACATCACACAAAAAGCTTATGCATTGTTGGTGGCTTAGTATGCTAATAATTGAAACATCCCAGTCATGCTAATTTTAAACTTTAACCAAAGTGTTCCATTTTGTTTTCTACTTCTGTGGTAAAACTTTGCATGACAACTAGCGCCATCCATAGGTCACTATGGAAACTGCTGAGCCTCTCCTTACACAGGAAACTGTTTCAGCTTTGTATGCACAATACAGATATCCAAGTATCAAATGAATGAGTAAATGAATGAATCGAAATTTTTATGACAACTTTATTTTTGATCATGTGAGAATAACATGTTAGTGATCATTACAATTTAAACTAAACCTCAGCATCTGCAATTAACCAACAATGTTTTTTTTCTCAAAACACATTAAAACTTAAAAGTCAAGCTGCAAAAAACTATGAGTAAAAAATTGCAATTTTGACCGCATGCTGAAGCTACATTTAACAACCATACTTTGAAATGACAAATTGTTACATTTTAAAACACAGCCATGTATTAAAATGAGCCTTGGAAAATATATTCATTTAAAAAAAAAATGTCAGCATTAATTAAACCTGCATTATGTATTATTGAAACACCAAATCACCCAAAAACTGCAAACACTTACAATCCGATTCAGTATTTAAACAAACCTCCCACAATATCATAGAAAGACATTAGAAAAGCAAACTGTTATGAAAGTACTCAAACGCCAAGGCTGGGTATAACTACTCTAGTTTCATTCTTTTTTTCTATGCTGTGTATTAAGAGAGAGTGTTAGAGCTGAAGTTGGTACTGCTGGACGAGAAGCTATAGCTGTAAGTGGAGGAGTAATCCACACTGCCTCTACGAGATCCATTCCTGGAACCGGCTAGGGATCCAGCCCTGGACCCAGAGCGTGACCCTGGGTTAGAAACATTGTAAGGGCTGCTGATTCCCTTGGTGGACATTGAGGAGGCCTGCAGCATCTTCATACCATTGCTTTCTTCCACCATGCAGCTGTCCATGGCTTCCTTGTAGGAGATTTTCAGTTTTGTCTTGGGACAGGTCAGGTTCTTCTGGTGATTCTGTGAATCCTGAAGCTTCTGGGCCCCTTGGCCATCTAGCCAACCTCTGCGGATAGCCTCTTTAATGGTGATGCGACGTTCAGTGCCAGGCTCTATCAGGCCTCCTGTCAGGTACTGAAACTCCAAAAATCTTTGGCCAGCTTCATAGGGCAACCATGTCTCCTTCACTGCCTCTGCAGCGGACATCTTTCTTTTAGTCTTCACATCCTCAAAACCAACATAGGCTTTCTGGGCTGGTTTCAGCTTAGCGCTCATGCTTTCATCAATGATACCTTGATGGACAGCATCCTGCAGTGACAATCTCTCACCAGTGGCAGGGTTGATAATACCACCTGTGCTTGCCTGGGCCTCCAGTAGCCTCTGTGCTGTAATAGTGTCAACTATGCCTCTGCGGAGCGCTTCAGACAAAGTGATTTTCTCCAAGGTCTCTGTGTCAAATATAGCTGCCACAGGGCTCTGGTCATCAAACATGTCAGGGGGAGAAACAGTGATTGAAATGCTGTTGAAGCGTTTACGGACGGTGGGAGAAGATGGTGCGCCCTGGGTGGGAGTGCTGCAGGTGACCATGTCATCAACGTTGATGGCTGCAATGGTCATCTCTGTGCTGCTGGTTCTGCTGGTTATTCGGTCAGCAATCTCCGTCAAGGTTAGCGTTCCGCCACGATACTGATCCAAAGACTTCTGGTCAATGACACCGCGTTCCAGGCAGTCCTGGATGTCATATTGGGTTCCTGTTTTCCTGTCCACTATCACCAAACGTGCAGAGCCATCAGACCCCTTAATAGTTATTTCCTCCCACTCGCACTCCTGCTCCGACAACTCCAGGAAAGTGTCATAGTCAATTAGCTCCCGGTGATAGGCCTCCCTCACTGACATCTCCAGCCCAGTGTCTGGGTCAACGATCACAACTCGTCTCTTGCGCAGGATGTTGGTACGGCTCTCCTGTGACTTCTGGGGCTTCTTCTTATCTTTGAGTGGCAGGAGTATTAGGCCTGTTTTGCGATCTGTTATGCACCTGTCCTTAAGTTGGAGATATGTCAGGTTTTCCTTAGTATTAGGGTCAAAGAACCCTTTTGTATCATCTCCTTCATAAGTTAGGATCTCATTCATCTCTTTATCAAAGTATCCCCTTTTATATGCAACAGCAACATCAATACGGTGGCTCTCTTTGGGGTCAATAATCCCACCGCTGGCAATTTGGGCCTCAAGAAGGCGGATTCCATGACCTTTCTCAATAAGGTCTTTTTCAATAGCCTGGAAGAGAGATATTGTCATTCCTGTAGATGGGTCTGTGTATCCAGTTACTGCCTTCTCCGCAGACAGCAGCTTATTCTTGAACTCCTTTCCTATCAGGCCTCTCTTTGAGGCCTCCTCTACTGTCAAAAACACATTGTTGACTGGATCAACAATAAAGCCAGAAGCAGCTTGGGCCTCAAGAAGCTCCAGGGTGGTTCCTCTCATGAGCAGGCCTTCCTTCATTGCCTGATACAAAGGCATTACGTGGTCATTGGCCTCATCATAGATCCCTGCAATGCAGGTAGAGCCATATAGATAAGACTTTAGCTTGTCTTCAATTTCTCTGCTGGTGAGCTTGCCCTCTTTGAGCTTCGCCAAATCAGTTTCATCCAGCAGGTCAGAGTTGACAAGGTCACTAACAGCGACTTCACCACGGAGACCCTTTACTGTCATGGGCTTTTCTTGACTTGGCTTTTCTTGGAGTAGAAGCAAGCCAGAAACAGGTTCCACCATACACGTTTTCCTTAAGTCATTATAGCTTATCTTCTGTCCTGTCGCTGGCTCCAGGTAGCAGGTGGGTTTTTTGGCCAAAGCCCTGTAGAGCTCCTCATCAATAAGATTGCGATCCAAAGCCTGATCTATTGGAAGGAACACACTCAGAACAGGGTCTAATATGCCTCCAACAGACTCCTGAGCCTGGAGCAAGCGGATGGCTGTGACTTTGTCTACGCGGCCCTGTTTGCAAGCCTGGCCCACAGATAATACTTTGCCAGTGTATGGATCTTTGAAGCCCGTGCTAGCTGCTTCAGCTGTCACCAAGGTGTCTCTGTCTTCTGTGTCTACAATCCCTCTTGAGCAGGCAGTATCCACAGGCATTTTTTCATTAAATGCAGGGTCCACTATGTAGCCTGTTGCAGCTTGAGCTTCCAGGAGCATTAGGGCACTCTCTCGGCTGAGGAGATTCTTGTTTTTTGCTTTAGTGAATGGCATTTTCCCTTGAGAAGCAGATGTCATGCCAGCAATGATGCCGGTACCCTTAAGACTGGGCTGGATGTCCACAGCTACCTCATCCACGCTCTTTTTTCCCTTTAGGAGCTGGTCTAGCGTGGCTTTACTGATTATATTACAGTCACAAAGCTGGTGGGCTGTGACTTTGCTGCGCACCCCATCAAATATCAGCTTGGATGGATCGATTGTTGGGACCTTCTCATCTGTCTGGGTCTGCTTGGCCTGAGCGCTGGGTCTCTGCTGCAGCCTGTGTATCTCTCTCTCCAGGGCATCTCTCTTGAGAGCCAGTTCTGATGCCTCCTTTTCAGAGATCAACAGACGACTTTTGTACCTCTCCTCTACACTCTTTACCTCCCTCATGAGCCTCTCAATTTCATTCTTCAGGGAGAGCCTGTCTCGTTCAGCCTTGTCTCTGTCTGATTCAAACTGCCTAATGTGGCTGTCTCTCAGCTCGTACTGGCTCTTCATGTAGTTGAAATCCTTGAGGGCAGCATTCTTTTCCTCCTGCAGCCGCTGTTTGTTGCGGAGCTCAGTCTCTAGTGTCAGCTTGATGCGGCTGAGTTCCTCTTCTATGCGCTGCTGACGAGTCTTGTCCTGCTCCAGCAGTTTAAGCTTAGATAGCAAACTGTCCCTCTGCAGCAGCAGCTCACTGTATTGGCTTTGGGATTCATGCACCATCATGGATGTCTGCGGGAGAAGTAAGAAAACACATTATTATATTATTATGTCTGTAAAGAAATGACAATAAGTGATGCACAGAGCTAAAATCAGATTATGCAGAGCCACAATTCCAATGATCTAATTACACAACCTGTTGTAAGAACCTATCCCCACCCATTGATATTGTATATACTGTATGGTAAATATATGTACAAACAGTATATTTAATACATTAGTTAGTATGCAGTGATTAATTGAAATTGTTATTATCGTGTGAGTTAAGTTCAGTCACATAATATGCAAAGTCAAAAGGGTGAACAACATGCATGTCAAAGCAAGACCAATTGTAAGCAAGTACATTTCAAGCAAAACTCCTAAAATAAGACAGGTGTCACTAATATAACAGGGCCACTTTAAAATAATGCTTAATCTTAATGCAGCCATCCATGCAAAAGCAGACAACAATTAGTTCAAGTATGTGTAGATGATCCTTCAATGCAATCAAAAATACCTCGATTGATTGCTTTTGGAATTTGTCTGTTTCCAATTTAAGCTTTTCTCTCTCCTTGGTCAGGTCATTGATGAGAGCCTGGAGCTCGGCTGTCTTCTTGGTGCTACTCTGAAGCTGGACATGCAAGGCTGAGATCTGAGTGGCACTCTCTCCATCAATAGTGGCTTTGCTAAGCTTTAGCTCATCTCTCTCCTGTCTAACTGTCCTCAGCTCCTCCTCCAACCTCAGTCTCTCCTTGGTCAGGTTCTGTGTCAGAGTCTTCTGCTTTTCAATCTCGGTAATGTATTCGTTAAGCTGGCGGCTCTTCTCCTCAATGGTCTTATACAGGCTCTCATTGCGTTGGTTGAGCTCATGTGTCCGAGCCTGTTCCTGCTGGAGTTTCTGTTTAAGTGTCCTTAGCTCAGCAATGACAGCTGCCAGTTCTTGCTTGGTGACTTTATGCTCCTTCAGACTCTTGTCCAAAGCCTCCTGGAGGGCACTGATGTCCTGCTCATACTTCCTTCCAGAGGTGGAAGTCTCTAGCTGGATAGACTTCAGTGTGCTAATTGTGGTGGTGTGCTCTCTGCAAGTATGTGTCATCCTCTCCAACTCTGCCTCCATTCTCTTTCTACGTGTGAAGTCCTCCTGGGCTGTCTTCTTTTGCTTCTCCAACTCCGCTTCCATTCCATCCAGAGAGCACTGAAGTTCTCGGATGCGGCTCTGCAGCCTGACAGAATTCTGCTCAGTCTGGGATTTCTCACTGGTCTGCTTTTCCAGCTGTACTCGGGTGATGTTGATCTCTTGCTCATACACTTTAAGCTTGTTAATGGACTCCAGATAGGAGGTGTTCTTTGCCTTCAGGTCTGCCTCAGCCTGTTTCAGGTGATTGATTTCCAATTCCAGAGCTCTCCTCTTTTTCCCCTCCTCCTCCAGGTTAAAGGTTAGCATGCTGATCTGCCTGGATTTCTCCTGATTGTTTTTGATGGCCTCCTTCAGTTTGAGCTCATCCTGTCCTCCCTGCTGCATGAGTGTTCTCAGCTGAATCTCCAACTCGCTGCGCATCCTTGTTTCTTGCACCACTGAGGCCCTCTGCTGGCTGGCCTCCTGCTCTGCTCTGCTTTTCTGCTCTTCTGTGTGAGCAATGGACTGCCTCAGTCTCCTCAGCTCCTCCTCTAGATCTTTCTTCTCGGCAGTGAGTCTGTCAACTTGCAGTCTCAGTCCTGCTGTGTCTTCTTCTTTCTGCTGTGAGGCTTTTAGGATTGTGGACTTGGTAACGTGGATCTGTGTCTCGTATGTCTGCTTAAGTTGATTAACCTCCTGGGTGCACTGTGATCTTACCTTTGACATTTCTGATTCAGCGTTTCGTCGACGAGTCGCTTCCTCGTCTAGCAGTATCTTCATCCTCTGCAGTTCATGGTCCTTGTCTTTCACAGACTTTTCCAGGTCAATTTTGGTCCAGTTAAATTCTTCCTGTTCTTTCTGTCTGCGGCGAAGAGCCGCCTCATACTCTTCCTGCTGGCTGGTGTAGCGTTCCTCGGCCAATACTCGTTTCCTTTTCTCTTCATCCAGCTGGTATTTAATGCGAGTCAGCTGGTCGTTGAGATCTTGAAGCTGGTTGTGTGTGCTGTCCAGGCTCTCCTTGGTAACGCTGACTTGTATTGCTGTGGTTCTCTTCACTTCCTCCATAGAAATGAGCTGTTCTCGCGATTGAGTGAGATCCAGCTTACAGCGGGCCAAAGCATCCTCAAGAGATTTGTTTTTCTGGTTACGGTCCTGGATGTCGTCCTTCAGACGCTTTAGTTCCTCCTCCAGCATCTCGATCTTGGTGTTCCTGATCTGATTGCATTGACAAAAACATAAAGAGCCTCAGTCAACTACTTTCATATTGTTAAACAAGCCTTTTTGTTGTTTCAATCATACCATTTTCCTTTCTAACACAATATTATTGACTCGGAATGATGTCTTAAATGGCCTCATACACATCGGACACTTACCTTTAGCTCTTCCATGTTCTTCAGTAGCTCCCCAAGGAACTTGTAGTAGTCACTAGAGCGGGTGAGTAGCTCTATGTAGTTAGACTGGAGGTCAGCCGCCTGATGGGAGGTAAAAAAGGTGGATGCGATTAGAAGGCTCTGTAACTCTGTAACTTGTACATAAAGTATGTTGCTTTGTATTATTTTTATCATTTTGTTATTGTATATGTCAGAGTTGCTGGTTGGGGATTGGGGGTTTATTATTATTATTACACTTATTAATTATAAGTGTTTACAATTCAAAATCCAATAAAAATGTGAATAATTTAAAAAAGGTGGATGAATAATGATCATCAATTGTCAAATGATCATGTGTTAATTTCATTTTCTTCTTTACATGACGGATGTAATTAGGCATTTAACCTTAAAATTGGTTGTATTAAATGAGGTCATAAAAGAAACTTAGCATTGTTTCATTTATGTTTACGAAACAGAAGATCAACATTTAATGAAAACTTGAATGTGTTATAATAGCTAAATGAAAATTGGTTTAGTATTACTTAATGGAGAGACAGTACTCATACCTCTTGTCTGACCACAGAAGCAGGGGACTGCAACATTGTTCTCTTGATAGGAATATTAAGTAGAGTTTCCAGGCCTGAACCATAAGAAGCCAGCTGCAGCTCATAGTCCTAAAATAAAAAACATGGTCTTCATTATTTGTACAATTTGTGCCTTCGGTTCATCAGCTTGTAAACATCTAAAAAAATGTTTTAAAATGAAAGAAAATGATGCACATTAATTGACAACCTACCTTTATGGAGGAAGCACATGTGTCTGCGTTTTTCTGCACAACCTCTACTTTCTCCTTCTTTCCTTTAATTTCAGTGTGAAGTGCCTGTGCAGTCAAAAGGGGGAATTAAAATCACTGATTTAATCTGGCATGACACTGTCCAGTTGGTGCTTCTTCTTAGATATCAATTACGTTATTGGACAAGAATGTTAATGATATTATAACAAGCAGTTACTCAAATTAATTGTCGTGATCTCAAGGGAAAGTAAGTAATTCCATACATCATCTGAGAAAAACTGACACATTTTCCTTTACTGTTGCTGTTCTGTGTGTGATGTATAAAATCCACACATCTACATCAATGCTCAAGGCTGTCAGAAGCTCAATACATTGTAAATGGTGGATATATCCTATTTAATATCAAATCAGTTCAGTTATAAAAAAAAGATTAATTAAAATATGTTTATGTAAACTAGGAAAGACGTGCCTTCTGTTGGTTGAGGTGGTCCATTAGAGTCTGGATGTTGCTGAGTTTAACTGCCTGAAGGGTGTCCTGGCGCTTCCTGGCATTGTCTATCCACTGTTCCAGCTGAGTGCTGCTCTGCTGATAATGATTCAGCTGTTTTTCCTGCTTCTCCAAGTCCCACACTCTGAGGAGGAGAGGGTGGGAGGAAGAGGAAGGGATGAAAGGACTTACTTGGGTGTTTTTACCAACACCGACAAATGGAGGATGTGAAGAAATAGTCACAGGTACTGAAGCAATGTGTGTACATGTACAGACTATCCTACCTGCTCTCAATCTGGGTTTGGATGCGGCGCCAGCGGTCAGACATCTGACCCACCAAGTCCGAGAACTTGGACAAGTCCACGTCACACTTGTGGAAGGGTGCAGAGATTTGACCATTCCAGTGCACTGCTTTAGCCAGGTCAGACTCCATAGCTGTCAGCAGGTCTCGTTTTTGCTCCAGATCACTCTTCATTTGCTTTATTAGAAAATCACAAAACATATTAAAATTTAAAAATGTCAACTGTAACGATACATTCTATTTAAGTCTTATTTACATTTAGAGGTGAACACGATGACAATATGTAGGATTATGCCATCATATATTGGATTATTACTACTTTTAACTTGATTGTAGTGGTGTGACACATATATAGTGGCATGCCATGGAAACATGAAATAGAGTAAAGTACAAGTACCTCAATTCAAGTACAGTACTTGAGTAAATAAACTGTGTTACATTCCCACTGCTGGAATTTGTCATGTGACCCATGTGTGGAACCTTAGCCATCATTTTTGTCTCACAGAGGACAATAAGGATTCAGTGGGAGTTATGTGGCTCAAGACTGGAAAGGCAAGAGACTGCAGTTCAAACTAATTATAAAAAGTGGGTCAAACCTTTAGCGTGCTCCGATATTTTTCCACCTCTCGAAGGTCCAGAGAGGTGGTCTCCTTCTCTGTCAGCCGGGCCTCATTGACTTTAATGATATCTTCAGCCTGGAGTAGGCTCTGGAGCAAGGCCTTACGAGCCGACAGCCTGTTAAAGACAAAAAGTCATTACATTATATTAACTCGTAAATTTCACAACATTTAATGAAAAATATAAATTCTAATCTATAATCAGTAAAGCTGTATGTTGCCACAAGTTCCGGTGCCAGCATTTACTTTATTTGTGCAGTGTTTTCTCAATCATTGTGGGATAAAAAAAGGGAGATGTGATTAAAATAATGTACCTTTGAAGGTAGGCTGGGTAGAGACCTTGCAGGCCTCCTAGTTTTTGGTTGATAATTTCTAGTTCAGAGCGGAGAAACTTGGCATGCTCAGAGTCTGCAGGTATCCCCTCTAGCTGCTTTAAAATCTTTTCTCTTAGTCGCAGGTACTCGTCATGAATGGAGTCCAAGTCTTGGTGCACAGTCTAGATATCAAAATGACACAATAAGTTAAATTTAGCATAATCAGTTATTTCTCACAGTGCTTGAAACAAGAAATGCTTGTTTTGTTTTGTTTAACAAAGTGCTCGTTCATTTTCATCTATATTTGCCCATTTTGGACAAATTCTTTTTTGTAAAGCTGAACCTCATTTTTAATCAGAATGAAAAACAAACTAAAAGTTACACACCTGCAGCTTCTGGATGTGCACTGAGCACTCATGCACACTGTTGTCCCCCAGGGGGACGTGTAAATGACTGGTGAGACCGGACTCAGCCAGCTCCAGCCTGCGTCGAAGTTCTTGCAGACTGTTGAGCAGGGTAAGGCTGATGGTAGAACTGGCTGGGGGAGGCTGGCTAGGGCCCGGGACAACAGGGGGCTTGGGGATCTTTTGAGTCGGAGGCTTGACATTGTCAGGCTTCACCCCTTCGTCCTCTTTATTGGTTGATGGAAAATATTAAGAATATCGATTAAAGTGGAAAAAGAACAGCAGTATTTTTGCAAATTTAGTGGACTGACAATTTAGGGATAAAGTAAAGAGATTTTACACTCACTGTGAGCAGGCAGCTGGATAATCAATGTATCATAGTAGGTTTGGGCTTTATCAAACTGGCCCTGTATGGTTTTCTTCTCCTCTTCCCCAAACAGCTCAGAACCTTGGCTGGTACGCATGAACTCTTGGTAGTGAGTCTCCAGTCTTTTGATGATATTGCGGTACTCGTCGGGACGCATCTTAGCCAGCTGCAAGACAATGGAGAGGGGTCAGGTTCAGTAAAAGAAACAGGAACAAAGCCCATTCTTGCAGATAGTGTTTCAGATAAGACAGAAACTGAATCGAATTCTGCTTTGCTTGGTATGTTATTGTAACAAGAAAACGCTTACCATGCTGACGGTGAGGGAGTTGATGTAATTCACATCTTTGAGGCAGTATTGCCATGAGATGAGACTCTTGATGTTGATGTAGAGCTGATTCCAGATGCTCATGATGGCTTCATAATACTGCTCATTCCTAGTAAACAGCAAAGGCATTACTATGCAGTCATTACATGATAACATAATGTAATATTTCTCAAAAGTTTTCTTTTTATCTGAATAACTACTTGGACCTTTGTGGGTTAATGGTTAATTCTGGCATCTTAGACTCATTCACACCTTTTAGAATCTATTGAGCAATATCAGCAACATATACCATCCCAAAAGAAAGCATGTTTCCTTATCTAGCTCTGGGAAATGTAATGTATCCAATGTATTTATTACATAGAAGAGTCTTGTGAGCTGATCACTTTTAATAGCCCTGACAAATATTTGAACAGGATTTTCACGGACTTAAATTGTTCTACATTGACCGAATGGTTCTTACTTGTTGGCGAGGCCGATGCTGAGCGGGTTTGGTGGGGGGATCAGCAGACACACAGAAGGAATCAACATGTCCATACCTCCAGGTCCCGTCACAAGCCACTTGCTGCGCTGCGAGTTATCCTTCAGGATGCCCTCATTCCCTTTTAAAATCCCTATCTAGAGCACAAAACAGAACACGTAAACAGAAGAAAATAACATTTGTAGTAGTCCACTTTTTACTCTGTGTCTGTGCCTCTGTGTGTGTGTGTGTGTGTGTGTGTGTGTGTGTGTGTGTGTGTGTAAGTTGAGTGAGAGCGTATATCCCACCTGGTCTTGTTTAAAGTCACATAAGGCCTGTACAATGACAGAGCTGCTGATCTTTTCCTCAGGGTTGCGAGGTTTCAGCCTGACGATGGTCTTAGATTTGTTGACCAGACTTTGGACCTGCCTCTTATTCTCCATGACTCGCTCCTTATCTTTCTGTGAACATGCAAAAATCCGACTTGTGTTTTTAAATGAGCCACTGTAAACTGCAACAATCATTCAAAATTCAGAACTCTACAGAATCAACGCGGACATGCAGAGGCATTCTATTCAGTCTCCTAAAAATAGAACTGGCCAAACCAGTTACATAGACATGTCACACCAGAACCAATAGTTTGAGCATATCTTGTGCTTCACACCAGCAGGAAGAAGTGTAGAAGTGTACAATGATACCTCTAGGTTTTTCAGGAGATCGGTGAGGTTATCCAGTGGGGTGTTCTTGTCGCACGTGTACTTGTTTCGGATGGCCTCACACTCCTTCTGCAGCTTTGCATATGTCTCATTGGCCTCCTTGAAAAACTGAAGAGGGCAGCAAAAAGCTTTGATAAGATTTCACATGATGACATACAGTGCTCTATCTGTATAAAAGCTAGAGCTGAACTGAGCACTTACTTGGCTGTAGGCAGCATTCTCTTTCAAATGAACATGGATACACTTGGTGATCTGCAGCAGCCAGCTCCACTGGGTCTGTAAGGTGTCCATGTAGGCCTGTGGGCGCACACAAAGTCATCAGTACAAAAGCAAAGAACACGTTACTCTTTAAGACAAGAAAGCATCCATAAAAAAACAAAACACCTTACTTCAATCTTATCTGAGGCAGGGTGGTTGTTGTTCACAAGTCCATCGGCTTTCACTTTGAGCTTGTTTAGCTCCTTCTCTTTCTCCTCCAGGTCCCTCATCAGCCCCTGTCAGGAGAACAGAAAGTAAGGAACCCAAAAGACTAGACCTTGGACTCTGAAAGCCAACATACTTAAGGGGTATAGGTAATAAAAACACATCAATTATTAGGATATAAGCACAGCCATTAACTAAAACAGAAGCATCCAACCAGGAGAAAAGAAGAGTTCAGACAGAGATCCTTACTGAATAGCTCTCTTGCTTCCTAGGGATATACTGGTCGATGTTCTTGTCTCCCCAGTCAAACATAAGCTCTTCCTCCTCTCTCTCATTCACCCACATGATGGCTCGCGAGATCTCCCCGATGATGTCCTTAAGCTCTCGCAGCTGAACCACACGGCTGTGGGACATTTTCTGAGACAGACACAATGTAAATTTATGAATTTGCTAAAAAAAAACAAGTAACATTGGTGCTAGTGATTTTGACAATATAAAAAAATACCATTTTTGTAAAAGAGTTTGGTTATACCTGTAAGCTTTCCCATTCTTGTTCCAGGATGGAAAGGTTGTACTTGTCGCCTCTCTACAAAAACAAGATTTTGGTTTTTGCTCAGTTTTAAATAGAATTACAAAACCTTTGACACATAGATGCCAATCCCACTCAACAAAAAAAAATATCTAACAAATCCAGTCCAAAGTAAATAAGCAACTGAGAAGAACTTCAAAATAGGAACACAGCGTGACCACTTACGAGTTCATCTCTGGCACGGTCTACTTCTTGGCTCCTCTGGATAGAGCTGTGGTTTTTGTTTTGGTTTAAGATTTGTTTTTCTATGGTTTCGGCATCATCTCCCCATGGAGCTGTCTCAATCATGCGCTACAAGATGCAGAATCACAGTCATTATTACCTTTTAAATGCATTAACTTTGTATATACATACAATAAAAACCTCAAAATTAACCTCATTTGATGCAAAATTAAATATTTTGTAGAACATTACTGAAAAATGGTTCATTAAATAATATATTTATACAGTATATATACACATTTTTAAGAATAAGGCAATATTACTTTTAATTGTCAACAAACTCCATAAAAAACAAACAATGCATAATCCATCTCTCAGTAATTTCTGCCCTTCCTTCATGTGGAACTCTGCCCTAAGCCTATTTATTCCTACCAAAGACAAAAATCTTTTACAATAATTCCCCCAAAACACTTTCTTTTTTCTTAAA
The DNA here is from genome assembly GCF_013103735.1 of Etheostoma cragini. Lineage (NCBI taxonomy): Eukaryota > Metazoa > Chordata > Actinopteri > Perciformes > Percidae > Etheostoma > Etheostoma cragini. The sequence continues at coordinate 15,252,389 of NC_048418.1, forward strand.
CCTCCTAAACACCTGGGTCCCACAGGGATTAGCAATTGCTACAGGAGTTAATTATGCATTTCTTTGGGACTATTTTTAGCTGCAAATTAATACACATGTAGTGCTCTAGTCAGGAGAACAGCGTACTATATGTGGAATTGACTCAAATTAAACAAGTGCCCCATGTCACCCAATGCAAAGGTGTGGCTCGTTAACGTGTTTTTAATAGTTTCACAAAAACAATGAAGCTCTGGAGCGCAGGGGACAAAGTTTTACTGGCTGTAGCTACCCAGGCCATCCTTATTTAGATCCTCAACTCTGGACCTGTCATGTTTTTTCAGTAATAGAAAACCCACTGAGCCCTCCTTATAATTTTAGGCATTATTCTTCTAAATCTCAACATATGCACTAGTCTGTCTATCAATTCCTTGACTTATGCCACTCTTTGTCCTCTAGGTGGCAGCATATAATCATTAGGTCCGTTGCTAGGCAGGAAACTATCCCAACTATTCCCCTCTCCTTTGCAGCACTCATTCAGCGTTGATAAGAGCTCTGCAGGCAAACTGACCTCAGCCAGTTCCTGCTCCTAACTCACAGTTTTCTTTCTCTCTCTCTCAAAGCTTTTGTTCTCTCACCACTCCCATTTCCTTCATGACTGCTTGGCTGAAGCTACACATGACTTGGTTGTTGAGAGCTTGTCAGCAGTGGAGCTAATGTCCAGAGTAGAAAGGTCAACAAAGTTATATGTTGGACTGTAGGTACAATGGCTAAACGCGTAACCGGCAGGAAACAGAGACACTAAGTAAAAATGGCGGCAGTAGTGCATCAGGTGATATGTTCCCGGTTTTGGAATTTGAAAAAAAGCAAATACCTAAATTACAAAGGTTGTCACTGAAAAATATATAAAGAAATGTTTCTATATCCCATGACAGGGAGGAAAAAAATTATGAATTATAAAGGGTGAGGCTCGAAGCATTGACAGAATGACAGGGTGTGTTTTTGGTTGGGTGTGAGGTTGGGGGAGGTAGAGAGTAGAAGGGCGTTTTCCCATAAGCATGTTACAGTTCTACTGAGCAAGCCTTTCCTTTAACAACTGACTCCGTGTAGAGTGTCAGATATCCCACTCTTTCACTTTCTAATTTTCTTTTTGCCCGCCCCCCGCCTGTGTCTTTATCTCCCTCCCTCTTTGCCAACTCTGTCTCTCTTTCTGCCTTCCTCTCTCGACATCTCTGTCTAAAATGGCTGAGCTCTTTCCTCTTCTTTGTTTCAATCCTTCCTCACCACCCCCAGGCCTCTTTCACTCACGGATCAGGTTTTGGTAGTGTCCAGATGGTTTCAGTTACAGGAGGTCAGAATAAGTGATAGCGTACGTGCACCCTTCCCCCTTCTATTACTCCTCCCCCCTTTACGTAAAAACAATGGTGCACTAATTCACCCAGGTATACAGACATGCACACACATGCAGGTGCAGCATTTCATTCTGCTCCAACAGGTTATAGAAACTTTTGGGCACTGAGTTTTGCCAAGATGTTTGTGGATGATGCTGTCACAGAAGGCATCAGACACATTACCCGTACATGTTTTTTCTTTTGAAATGTTCTTAAAAGTCTCTGACGTATGAAGAGCTCACCTTCTGTTGGGTAATCCAAGCCACGGCATCATTAAAGATCCTCCCCCCCTCGAGGGAACCCACGCTGCCTCTGTTCCGTCGTATGGTCCTGCTACTGACTAATTGCTGTTGCAAATCACCATGCATGTGCTGGAACTGTTCTAAGCTGTAGAGTTGTACAAAAAAGGAAAATACTTTTTGCATCTTCTAAGGCACACTGATGGATTAAGAGCTTAAGGAGCTCATCTTGGCAAATACAGCTGAATGACAAGAATGTTCAGAGAGCATATAACGCCTCGGAATTACTTTGTCTTTAAAATGTTTGGTTTAACTACAAAATGTAAATTCAGATGCTACTCTAAGACCTCAAATATTGGCAAATTGTATCCATTAACATGTAGGCAGAATGTCTATACGCAGTCATGGATGAACACATGCAAACATGCCAATACAGCAAACAAACTCACACTGCACTTTTCATTTCTTACCTTCTGAAGATGTCACTAGGTATTCGCATTTGCTGCAGCTCTCTGCCATAGACCTTCATCTGCTCCATGGTTTCTGCAGCCATGATCAACAGTTGGTCTACCTCCACGGCTGGCCCCCCCTATAAAATCACACAGCATAGACACTGAACTTTACACACCTGCAAAATTATATTTCATTTTAACTGGCTGATGATATCACCTGTTTTTTAAATCTGATATGGCATTATCATGTTGATGTGTACACAGAAAAAAATTATAACAATGAAGTCAATTTCATTCTAATTACCACTAGAAGTGAAAACAAACACTTGAGATCAGTTATGTTGAGTGTGCTCTGTGTGCTACACTTACACCCTGGAATATCATATTGGCTCTCTGCAGGAAATCCTGGCACTGGCTTGTCAGGAACAAAGCTTTTTGCTGAATTACCTGGACACTACACATAAGGACAAAAACAAAACAATACATTTTCAGAGCTCGTAAAACGTGTTTTCATCAATCAATTCTATGCACTGCCAGCTTTGTTTCATTTGTTTTTTAAAGTTGTTATTATACAGTTTCAAACAGATACTGTTAATATAGTTAATAAGGTACTAGATTGGTAAATGCTTGTAAATGATCATTGGATTCCATGGAATCTAAAATTAATATTATATGATCCAACATGCTTAATGAACAACATGGCATAACAACAACAATAATGTGTTAAAATTAAAGGACTTATGGGACATAATCCCTTAACCCTTTTAAACTTTATTTTAGTTTATTTTAATCCAACACAAACTCGTTTATTAATTTCTCTGGGGCTTTGGGACATGGAAACGGGTCACCAAAGGGTCACCAAGGGTCACCTCTGTTCATCATGAGTTGAGCATTTGGGAGATTTCTTTCCTCACAGAAAAGGAAATAGCTTGTCTGTCACAGACATCATTGAAATCACGTTTGACATTGACATCATGATGGAGGATTTTCAGCAGCGGGAGGACATTCAAGGGTAGTATTCACGTAATTCCTCTATTGTAATTCAGAATAATATTATGAAACAGATCAGGAGTGATACACCCAGGATTACTTAGAATTCACGTTACGAAATCAAATGAGAAAATCAGGAAAATCCTTCTTGTGTTCTTGAACTCTACAATTACCTCTACAGAATCCAGTAACATGGTTGTGCTCTTCAAAGGAACTATTGAACTGTTTGGAGACATGCTTCTCTTTTTAATGATAGAAGCATGGTGTAGAAGCCCCCCCACCAAAAAAAAAGAAAATAATTTCCAACTTTATTTTATGGTATTGCTTGGACACAGCTCACATAATATTTCTAAATAATTTGCATGGTTTTCTAGGCTAGTTTAAGGTTAGCACTGTTGTTAACTATACAAAGTAACAGCTGCACTTGTTTTTTTAATCATGAACATTCCATGGCAGACTCAAACACACAGGCCTACTAGTTTGGTAAAGCTAATGTTCAAAGCAACAGGTGATTACTTACTTCATTCCACCGCCTCCGCCCGCACCCATGGCGAGGACTTGAGCTTTCGGTGCCCCCCCGCCTTGCATGGAGGACCGGGAGAAGGAGGTGTAGGTGGTGCCCTGGCCTTGGTAATCTCCCTGGAATCCGTTCCCACCGACGAACACGTCGTTTCGACCTAAAGTCGTCATATTCAGTAAATCTTGTCGCGAGTTACTTCTCTGGCCCGCGCTGGCCAGTCTAGGGTTCGAGCCGTACATATTCATGGTTGCCGAGTTGTTCTTGTTTTAATGTTTGAAGGACGTTTTCAAGTTTGAGTCGTTTTTCTTTGCTGTCCGGACAGAGGACGGACCGCGCACCTCTCCCCTCGCCGTCACTTGTTCCGCAGATAATGGGCTGCTGTGAATAGACGGAAGCTGACCACTTTTGGATAGAAACCACACCTTGCTGTGTTTACGAAACACTCCTGCACTCCTCTGTGGGAAGATACAGTGCTCGGGCTCAATGGCTTCTCGGCTCATTCTGCTAAAAAAGTTATGTTGCAATCTTAACCTGGATTTCTCAGTTGAATTAATCACAACATTTTAACTGTATCTAGTATATACCCTATTCCTGGCAAAGGGACTTAAATTATGTTATGCTAATTGGCCAAGTCTGGATATTAACAAGTTGCCTATCTTCTTATCAACAAACACGTTTGTTATGTCCTAGAGATGTTTATACAGACAGCTTAATGTCGGAGACAGTTCATCATCCATGGTAAATCTGAGTTATGCCTGTATTGTTACAGTAGGTGTACCCCATAGCCTATTTATTGAAGTCTAATTGGAATGAATTGATCTTTTCATTTGCAGTTGTTGGAATAACATCTAATTTGACTATTTTGTCAATTCTGCCTTTTCCTGTTATGATTTAAATTATTTTCATTATCAGTTTTAAGAGATCATTTACCATGCTTCTGGCAAAGGGACAGCAGTTGAAAATAAGCTTGTGGTCGACACATAACCAGTGCTATTGATCACTGTGCATTTTTCCTGTAATAAAATAAGATAAAAAAATAAAAAAATAGAAATACATGTACTTTCATTAAGGCTCACTGAGGTCACCAAATTACCACTAGAAGGCTCACGGATCCTCCTTTATACACCCTCTGAAGAATTATTCTAAAGTCATAAGGGGATTTCTTCTTAAATTAAGGTTCACAATGAATTTGCTTGCTCTTATTCTTCTCTTTTATACCTCAGGAATGTTTGCTCATTTAAAGCCTGGCGAGTAATACCGCTATGCACAGTTACAGCAGCCAACACATTAAATCCCCAGAAGAGTGAGTAGAGATAGTGGTTGAGCAAAGAATTTGTCATCCTGGGTCAACATTCTTGAGGACAAAAGGAGTCCACTTGAGAGTTCAGTGTTTTGCATAGCTGCTTAAAGCTCAGCCGAGTCCACAAGTAGATTTTTTGTTTCCATTTTTTTTCTCACTTTGTCCTTACTTCTCTCTTATCGCTTCATTCCTCACACACAGCAACACACAGCACACGACAGATAGGCGTTTTGAAAAGTGAAAGGGAGTGAAAAAGATGAGTGTGTAGGGTGACACATACCTCCTGTCGGGTGTCAGACTGCAAAAGTGTGGGAAAAGAAAAGTCTGAAATGTAAACACTTAACAATGTCTGAAGTGCTTTGGTCAGGTCCTTCTAAACTCTTCCAGTCTTTATGACCGATGGAGAGAACCATAGTCGACTAGGCTGACAGACATATTGTGCCCTCTGGTGTTTTATCCTTGAGCCATAGCCACTGAATCCTCATAACTACTACACTACATCACATAGAAGTGGGAGAACTGGGAGAGATGGGAGGGAGGCATGGGTCATGGAAACCAACAACCTAATCTGGAATTGCCAAGCCATTAAAGCATTACTTTTTTCACATTCTAACTTTTCAAACATTTGAAAAAGCTGACCTGACGTGTGTGACCTGAATATTTTACAGTACCCCATGTTAATTTTACTTTTAAATGTTTGACGACAGTTTCATACATTACGACAATCTCTTGACAGACCAGTTTCAAACATGAAACACACCCAACTAAAGACACACCCTTTTCTTCTTCTTCTCCCTAATAGGTTTAGGTGGGTTGCTTTACATGTTTGCTTTTTTTTTCACTTAATGCATGTTCTCCAAAGAAAAGACACTGCAAGACTGAGCATGTACAATTTTCCAAATTTCAGTCTAATAACAGCTTTTGTGCCAAGAGAGATGGACTGAACAGTACACTGAACCTTGCTGTACTGTTTAATGAGATAGGGAAGAATAGTTGGAAGCAAGCATTAATTATAAGCTCTCCAACAGAAAGGGTTTGGCCTCATTAAAACTGAGACACACAACTCACTTAAAGGTTTTTTTACTGAGACTTTTGTGCATAGATTTTCTTTCCAAAGTGTGTGTGTGTGTGTGT
>NC_048418.1:15258490-15300788 GCF_013103735.1 Etheostoma cragini
AGATTAGATTCAACTTTATTGTCATTACACAGGTACAGGTACAAGGCAATGAAATGCAGTTTGGGTCTAACCAGAAGTTCAATAGCAGTAAGTGCAGGATATACAATGGTGCCGTAAGTGCAGGACATGGATATATACTGTATATATGAGGTTTGTGAGTGAGGTGTGGCAGATGGTTCAGGGATGGTTCATTTGTTGCCTTGGAGCTGCCCTCTGGTTTATCCTCTCATCTTTTATTTCTCTCTTTAATCTCCTTTATGTCTGCATTGTTGATTTAGATGAACACAGGGCCCTTTGCAGAGAGCATAACATCTTTGCAGACTGTTTTTTCAGCTTTGGAGTAAATATTTAACCTACTGTTTGCTTTCTGCAATGAAAAGCAGTGTGGGTCACTCGCTGCTGTATTTCCCGGTTGTGAAGAGAATATTTGTTGCAAAGGTGAATTTTTCACCCAAGCTTGTTTTACCCACAACAATATGGAATATAAAACTGAAATGACTCACACCAAAGTGTCTGATGTGATATAGCAAAAAACTATGCAAGGGCAACAGCAGGTCACTCACGTATCGTCTAGTATCAGTTACTGTCAGACCTGAAATCACACAAATGATATCATTTCCAGACACTGGTCCTGATGTCATTCACTGAGAAAAAACAACCCTTGACAGCTGGTTATTAAATTACGTAGACGACTGACATTGTCATGCTTATTAACCCTGTGATTTGAGTTCCCCCCGCAGCTTGTTAACATACAGATGGTTTCTCAGACTTTCACTGCTCCATGGATTTATAGAACCCTGTTGAAAAAGAGACTTGTCTTCAGTGCTGCTTTACAGGACCACTGGTAGATAAAACCAAGTTCTCCACATTAACCACATTAAAAAGAATTAGTTTTTTTCGGACCTACCTAAGTTGATACTAACACCAAAGTTATAAATCACACAATGGTTCTCCAGTCTATCTGTTGGACTTTGAAACCAAAGTGCACTAAAAGTTATTTACAGTGGCTTGAGAAAGTTTACACACCCATGCTAAAGTTGATTTGAAAAAGGAATACAAAAAACATCTTTTGAAAAGGGATTGGAATGCCTTAAACTCAAACAATTTAGAAAAATCCAACCTTTTAAGGACACCAAGTTTCTTGGTGGATGAATAACGTTTTGTAAATGTTCTTCCTTAAAATACAGGGGGCATGCACATACACACCCCTATGTTAAATTCCCATGGAGGCAGGCAGATTTTTATTTTTAAAGGCCAGTTACTTCATGGATCCCGGATACTAGGCATCCTGATAAAGTTCCCTTGGCCTTTGGAATTAAACCAACCCCACATCATCACATACCCTTCACCATACATAGAGATAGGCATGGGGCACTTTCCATAAGATCATCTCTCAGTGAAAATCAAACCAGCAACTGAAATAAAACCATGCCAATCTCTAGGTATAGTGAAGAAAATTGCGGTCCTTAAAAGGCTGGATTTTCCTAAATTTTTTACGTTAAGGCATTAAGATCAATTTCCAAAATAAGCTTTTTTATTCCTCTTCTTATTCAACTTTAGCATGGGTGTGTAAACTTTCTCAAGCCACTGTATGTATGGGTGCCTTGTCTGTGGAGGGATTAGTTGTTTTTTTAAATCACAATATGTGATGATAAATACACAGCCTACATACGTACATACAAAAACACTATTATCTGATTGTGAAAAGTAAAAGCACGGTGTCTCATACTGTGAATAGCAGAATATATATGAATCACTCACTGCAGAGTGAAAGCTTGGTCACACCTATGGAAGTTTTCATTTTAGTTGTACTGTTTGTGACACACACACACACACACACACACACACACACACACAGACACAGACACAGACACACGCCATCGCTTGGGCGGGGTCCTGCCCCAGACACACCTGAGTTAGTTGCTAAGGAGGGGCAAGCAGGTTTAAATGATAACAAACAGCTCAGTGAGATAGTGTGACGGTACAACGGTCGTCTGGTTTCTGTTGGCCCACGGCCAAGCAATATTTTCTGAGCACCGCAAAAAAAAAAAAACCATTGTCGGAATGACAGATCTGTTAAGGATGCAGATAGAATAAATCCGGTCTTTAATGATTTTTCTTTTTTAATTGTAAACTTTCAGACATAGAGCAGCAGGCAAAAGAAAAGGAAAAAATTAAATAGGTTAAGGTAAGTAGTTGACATCTAACAGCTTAATTTATCACTTATATCCTGTCCTTTATTTTTTGAGAATGTTAAAACTGCTTACAACAATAAAAGAAAATCCCCACTTCAACTTCACAAATGCATGATTGTTGCTACAAGAAAAAACAATTGCCTGCAAATGCTGCCATGACAAGAAAGCAACGCCGTGGCTCCAGTCTGCCTGCAGGGGTCATCAGTGTGTAACTAAACAAGACTCTACAGGCCATTCAGGGGCCTTCATCATTCCTGAGGCTGTTCAGGATCTTACATGTTTCATGTTCATACAGTAAGACCTCTGCAGCAATAGCTGTGTGCTGATTCTTAAGCTGTGTGTCAAAGGTCACGGTCTACTCCAATGTAACGTGTCACAATTTGGGGGTTATTGTTTCTCAAAATAATTAAAAAACACAGTTTCAAATAGTAAAAAAAAAACTAAACACTTAAAGATCTTTGAGAAACTGGTACAAATGAAATGTGCATAATTCAACACCTTGAGCACTGAAAAAAGTATGTAATAGCACGCTATGGCCAGGAGGGTGAAGCATTGCTAAACATACGTTCTGTTCATGAAGTAGGCCTCTGCTTTTTACATGGTCAGATAATTAATATAGGCTAAGAAGCTAGGGGGTGTGAATCAAACCTGGCCAATATATATATACACACATATAAGCTCTGCAACAGAGCTTATATATATATATATTTTTTTTTTACCTACCCAATATTGACCTCTTTTGTTCAGTTTATCCCATGATGTTTCCTTAAATTATTTACCATGAGTATTACAACACAAATAATCAAGTTTACAATTGAAGACATCTTCAGGTCAAATCTGAGTGATAATAATACAGAAAATGAGTGTGTATAATGTGTGTATTTTGTTTTGTAAATGTCTTATGATATTCACAATAATACCTTCATTTAGTACAAGGGGTGGTGATGACACATGTCTTTGGTGTGGGAGGTCTGGGTTCAATTCCCACTACGATACATCAACCAATGTGTCCCTGAGCAAGACACTTAAGCCCTAGATATATGCAAATTGTAAGGCTCTTTGGATACAGCGTCAGCTAAATGACACATAAAAACAACTGGTCAAATTTCAGAAAAATATGGACAAGAGATATAATCAAATATTAAAATAATTAATAATCTTATTTGATACTGATCAAATCAAATGTGAAAATTACAATGGTAACACACCGTGTGATGAAAATCAGATGTGTTGCTATAAACAATGGACCCACTTTCCAATAGGACACACTTTATAGAGGGTTTGTAAGATATGGCTTTATTGGCAGGTAATAATGCTTTATAGATAATAAGAAAATGCTTTGGGTTGCCAGGTTGTACAAAATTACAAATTAGTTGGCCGCCTGGTGTTTATCCCTCTCCAGCATATTGGATTTTTCAGTTCTTCGGTTAATTAGCAAGAACTCTAAATGTTTAGTTCAACCACTCAGCTGTGGTAAAGAGTTGGGGATCATCTTGAACAAAATCAAAATTAATTAACAAATAATTAACATTTACAACTCAGACAAGATAAATGATTATAGTATAATCTCCTTATTAATAGTAGAATATCATTAGTAATGACTTACCAACATGTATGACTACAAACCTGTTTTTCACCACCAGGCAAAGACGGAAGAAGTATTTACCTCTTTTACTTAAGTAAAAGTAGTAATGCCAATGTGTACCACAGGTCAAAATGTTACTCAAGTAATAGAACAAAAGTGTTAGTTTCAAAATATGTGGATGTACAAAAGTAAAAGTACTGATTATGTAGAATGGCTCATTTCAAAATCACATAAAGATGATATTACATTTTTATAACTTTAATGTTGCAGCTGATAAAGGAAGAACTCACTTTAATTACTTTGTGCACTGCATTTATCAATACATCATTTATTAGTTGATTTATATGTTGTTGTTATTAACGATATCAATATGAAAAGCAACTGATAAGCTTTAGAATAAATGTAATGGAGTAAAAAGCATGTTATTGTCCTCCAAAATGTAGTAGAGTAGAAGAATAAAGTAACACAAAATGGAAATACTTGAGCAAAGTACAAATACCTCACAAGAGTACATAAGTCCAGTACTTGAGTGAATGGTCTTAGTTATGTTTCACCACTTTTCCCTTTTAAATATCATATTATTGATCTATAGTCTTGGATGAGGGTAATATAGAGAGTTACGAACCCTTTATGATCTAAACTGATACATAGAGTATTGTATGGGGCTGCGCAAATTTGGGCAAATACCTCATAGATTTGGTCAACACAACTGTACATATTCATAAGGAAGTAGAAATGACTGCACAATGTTGACTCCTATGACGTCCAACAAAGTAGTAGCCTATACAATAAAGCCTGCAATTTACAACAAGACAAATTATTGATTTCCTTCTCTCTCTCTCTCTCTCTTCGATCACTCATAAACAATCAAAATACAATATTACTCTGTGAAGACCATAGCCCTTTAAATGCTGCTTCCACAGACTACACTGTTCAACAGACATATCATTTTCTACCGTATTAGTGGGTTCTGCTAAAATCTTTGATTACAAATTAGCCTATATAAAGAGTATTCATCTTTTTATTATTATTCACCTTTGCTGGCAGCTAAACTAGATCTGATATGTATTGTTTGGTATAGAAGTGGGCGGTGACAGAGCTCCTCCTCCTACCCATAGGACATGTCCTGTTCATTTAAAATATGAAAGTAGGCCAATATACTTTTATATAGCTCTATGGTATGTATGTATTCATGTATGTATATATGTATATCTGTATGTATGTATGTAACCTAATCTGCACTATTTGGAACAATGCCTTGGAAGAGCTTTAAAAAGGCTACTGGACCTTGGGACTTTCTTGCAAAATTGAATGGAATTGAAATTTCTCCCTAAAAGTTGGTATTATGTGAAAGAACAATTGCTATGGTTTCGTTTGATTGTTTTCTGTCATAAGATATGCTTCACATTCCAGGGTTGTTAACACATGATTCAACATTCATAAAAAAAAAGACACAAACAAAAGCACCGGTGTCATTTTACTGACTGCTAAGCAGTAGGCTAAGGAACTGTACTAACATTGTTATTTTAACATAGCTTTGCATTGCTGTAGCCTACTGCTGCACAGAAAATGAGCATTTCCCTTCCAAGGTGATTAGCCTACCAGTGGTAGCAGGTGGCCATGTTGGGGTAGAGTCAACAACACAACGCCTTTATGGGCAGGTGTGTTACCTGTGGCTCCCTAAGGAAACACGTCCTAGGGTTCTGCCGGTGCAGCTGTCCGACAGAGCAACCAAAGAATGAGACGACGGAAAAGATCATGAAATTAGTTTTTCCTCGTCACTGCTTTAATTTACTGCAATCCGCATTCATTTCGGTCCTTGAGTCTGCAGTCAGCCCCGCACAGGTTTGGGTGGCAGACGGAGGAGGGAAGAACTTCCTGATAATAAAGAGGTGCGTCTTATTTCCATTCCAGTGATTGACTGCGCACGGCTTTCACCGCCGGAGCTGGGGGCATTGACGCATTGTGGAGTCGACAGGGGGTAGCACTGCAACCCCGGCTTCGCTACACAACGGAGGCATCTATCGGCGAAACCGCGATGGCCGTGGTGCAGCTCGACACGGTGGACCATCAACCTGAGAACGGCTTCGTGTCCCCCGATAGTACGTCGGGGCTGCTGACACGCATCGACGGCGCTATTCTGCCGTTTCTCGGGGGATTTGGGAAGTACCAGAAACAGCTGATCGTGCTGACATGGATCCCGGCGTTATTCATTGGATTTAGCCAGTACTCTGATAATTTCCTGCTCGCGCAGCCGAACAACACATGTATCCAGCCTTTGGCAAACCTGACTAATCAGACTACAAGCCATTCATCGCTGTTAGACGGTCCAAAAAACATCAGCGCGCGGCCAGCTTATATTTATGGAAATAGAAGTTACGGAGCCCAGTACGGCGTTCATAATGAAACGGCCAACATGCAGTGCAGCTGCAGTGAGTGGACATTCGAGCTGCACACGGGACTTGTGCAAAACGTGGTTACCAAGGTAAGCTGTCCATCTTGAGAATGGACATCCTTTTTCTATTTGTGTTATGCATCTGTTTCCGCCCTAATCCTAATATATTTGCATATTAAGGGGGAGACGTTATCAGCATGACACCCATCCTTAAAAAAACTCACTTTCAAGCAGAAGCATTCATTTAAATAAAACATTGCGTAGGCTATATATTTAGACTTCTGGATAGTGGTTGGGGCTATGGTTATGCCTCCATTTGTTCTTCCAATTGTCGTACATTTCTTTACAATGGGTCGTTTAGCACAGTCATTCAGGCTGTATTGCTTGGTGATTCCCAGATTACACCTGAAAGTACAGTGGGCTTGTGGATATGTGAAAGCATGCACCGTGCTGACAGTGAATGAGTCATCACAACAGCTGACACAAGGTGTGACCTATTGCAGAGAGGCGCCACGATTGGCACATTGGGCAAAAGTGCCAGTGCCAGGGCTGGTGGAATTTGCCGGATGTCGTAATGGACATAATAGACGCGGAGCTTTTATTTTGGAGCAAAGGTCATTAGTGCGCTCTAGAATAATGCAACCCCATCCCTGGCCAAACATCACCTGCCCTACGCTGCCCGAACCAAACACCAGTGAGATGTTCTTACAGCGTTCATTGTGGGCACTTTTACCTCGGATCACATCACCGCTGTGTAGTATTATTCCTATCTGCACAGGCCAGGCTGAGAAGACAGCACAGGCCTGCAGTCATCATAGTTCTGCTAGCTGGAGGAGGAAGTGTTTTTATTTATCTCATTATGCATATCAGCTCTTCTCCCAATGTGGATGCTGCGTGATTATATCAAGATTTTTGTATTTTTAAGACATAACACTTTGATCCACAGGGCTCTCCGGGTAAACTGGATACTAATGGGATAATGTGATTTACATTTAGAAAGAGAAAGACTAAATAACTAGATTTTATTATGTCCAACGCTTGGTTTTGCTTAGAAAAGTTTAAAATGTTGATACACACTCTGATAACCTTTCACACCCTTGTGGAGAAAAGTAAATTGCGGATTCAGTCTGCGCTATCATCACCACTGAAGAGTTTGGCACTCATGCCGTAATCAAAAGGTTTATCAGGAAGAGTTAGATCCGAAGCCAAGCTTTAAAGCTTCTCTGTGCTGCAGGAGGGGGTTGTGGCAGCCTGAGCTTGTGCCTGCTGTAATGCCAACAGCCCATCTGCTTATCCCTGATAATGTCCCCCATTTAAATTAAGCAAATAAAATGCAACTTTGGCATGTCAACCTGCGTCATAAGCAGCATAAGACAGTTTAAGTCTTGATTTAATTTACTGTCCGCAGGGTAATTTAGGGAGTGGGGTTGCATGGACTAAAGCCAGGCTGATAAACAGTTTTTTTATGGATGGAGGGGAGGGACATTTTTATGGATGGAGGGGAGGGAAATACATTGGGTGGATCCTTATTACTAACAAATTAAAAAAAGGTCAGTTTTCCCATGAGAAAAAAACCAAAACAAAGAAGTTTCCGATATGAAGGGTTTGGTGCTTAAACACTGTCGGCTCTCCTCTTATGCTGGTGTTTACCTGTAGATACTAATATTTATGTTGCCTTTGAATTCTTACGGATAATGTCATGTTGACACTACCACCACTGCAGATCTGTGTGACGGACCTGAGCAGTTAGTAAAAGTGTCTCGTCTTCCCTGACCCATGCAGTCCACACTCTGACAAGGTCGCTGTCAGGAGAAATTGAATCGAATGGCATGAGGACGAATCCCAAATCAGAGCCAGAATTGAAGCAGAGTCAACTCCCAACACTTGTCGTTGGCCTCGTTGTCTGTTTTGACGACCTGTCCCTTACTCTTCCAAGTTCCCTTTTTGCCATCACAGAGCAGTAACAAGGAGGACACCACAGCAGGAAGTGATGACTTGGCATTTCTTTCTGTGTTTGGATTGCATAGGCATAACTGCACATGACTGGGCTCAGCTGTCTATGACACTTGATCCCTAAAACCGTGCCAACACCAATGAAATGCACTAGTGTCTCTTTCAAAATGTACCAACACATTCTGACCCCATGTTACTCTGTTAACCCTACAAATCGCATGAGGAAAACATGGTATGTATGTAGACGTTTTCACCTTGAGCCACATAGGGATTGCCTCCAGAATCAGTAGCACGTTTCTGCTCACTTTTTTTCTGAGGGCATCAAAGAAAGAAGGCTTTAATGGAGGTGGAGGAGGTTGAAGTGGTGGCGAAGCATCCAAAGTGGTTAATGTGGAGACCCATACTAATTGAGGCAAATCTCTCCTCAGGGTACGTCTTAATTGGACTGAGCCTTAGAAATGAGAATGTAGCATTACTCGGAGACAGATAGAGTCTCTCTGCAATCTATCCTACTCAGCTCACATTCAGAAGGCTAGCAGCTGCACACACCTGCCTGAAATAGTGGCCGGAGTTCCGCATCAAAGCAAAGATTAACCTCATGCTGATTCTCTGTGAAAGTTCAGTTCTTACGTAATTATCAGAGAAAAATGGCCATTCAGGGATTGATGAGGATTTCAAGATCTTTGTTCTGTTGTGAAACTTTACTGTAGAATGGCGTTCTGACTGGTACAAAACCATGACACTGTCTGGATTTTAAGCTATTTTTAAAAAGAAATCTAGAATACAGTTATTTCTGTTTAGTCTATACGATGTCAGAACAGGTTTTAAAAAAGAAAAGAGGTTAATGTCTATAGATTACTTGTTTTGTCTAATGAGCAATCTAGAACCCAAAAGTTATTCTATTTAAAATGACAAATGGTAGAGGATGATATATCTGAGAAAAGCAGGAAATCCTCATATTTTAGAAGATATTGTTGCTAAATAAATGACCAACATGATTAATCCTTTATCAAATTTGATAATATTGAGAGATTCGTTTTGTGCTGCTTGTTGATTAGTAGATCAATCAAGTAGTCGGTTAGTTCAGCATAGTAATTAATAGGCAACTATTTTGATAATCGATTCATTGATAATTGTTTTAGGAAAAATGTCAAATCAGTGGTTACAGCTTCCAAATTGTGAGCATTTGCTACTTTTTGTTGTCACATGTGATAGTAAACTGAATATCTTTGGGTTTTAGACCTTGTGTCCGACAAAACAAGACATTGAAAAAGGTTAGGTTGTGCTTTTGGAAACTTTGGCGTACATTGTTAAGTATTTTTGTACATTTTATAGACCCAACAAATCATTGAATAATCAATAACAATAATTATTAAAGAATAATAATTGACACATCAAGCAATTGACAATACAATCAATACTAGTTCAGTATACATGGTGCATTTGTACACTATGTCAGTGCCATGCTTGTAAGATTTTTCTTAGAGGTTAGAGTATTTTATATAAGCAAAAAGGACAATATGTTGTAAAAGAACATTGGTGGGTACACCCAGACCCAGTATCGCTGTGCTGGAGCTTGCACACGCATAGATCTGAAAGATGATACTGTAGTCGAACACCCATGCAGGCCTCTCTGCTCTGTGTCCCTTCATACTGTTTACCCAGCTGGTTGGCTCCTTCCACAGACCCCAGATCAGTGTGGGACACTTTGAAACTGTCTCAGCTGTTGAAAGGTGATGACCCCACTGCAGATACCCAGTCAGCACACAATCGACAGCCACTCACGGAGTCAGCTGGGGAGGAAAGACACTTGTGTGACCCAAAGATAAAGCTCTGTTGAGGCTCTATGCTGCACGCTTGTCTCTGATATGTCTTTTAAAAGGGAGGGGTGAACATTTTAGGGTTGTCTGATGGAATTTAGGTTGGAGGAGTGTTGGTCGGTTGTTGGTACTTATCAGGTCATTTTGGTGACAGATATGTGTACTCATGGTTCTAAACTGTCAACAAAAGGAGGCAATGAATAATAGATTGATGGGAAAAGGTTTGTTGTTTTACTATCTGTCACTTCCATCAGCTAACTTGCCAAACATGTTGGTGTTTTTCACTTGGTGGGTTGTATAGTCCGGATGCTACAGTAGTTTGACAGTTATTTGTGTTCTTACCTAGATAATATAACTTCCTGTCAGGCTGTACGTCCCTTAGGCTACATCTCCAATGTCAGATATCTCTGTATTGTTTCCTTCTTGGCTTCTTTTTTTTTTCCCAAAAAAGGTGCTATCAAAAGAAAGTATGTATATATATTTATCTTTTTGCCCTCTCTTATGTTATTCTATCTCACCCTCACCTAAGCTGCAACATTACAGGATTTTAACATATTGGTGCTGCAGTGTTTCTATAACTAGCACTCGGAAGCAGTAAAAGTCTGATAACCACGGTGACGGTCTGTTGCTAGGCAGTAACTATGCAGCAGTTTCTCCATGTTTTTTTCTCCTCACAACTGTTTTAATGCATCTCTGTCCCTCTCTTTTAGCTTTTAGTTATCCTTGCCCATTCTTTTCTTTATTCTCTGCATTCCTCTCCCATCTTTTTGTATAATCTGTTTCTACAGTGTAGAATCTGTATTCCTTCCTCCTAATGTGCTCTCCTCCATCACCCTCCCTCCTTTGAACCCCCCTCACCCACTGCCTTAGTTCAATGAGTGCAGAACTGTGCAGCTGTAGTTGAGAGCGTCTTCATCTGAGATTAGAGTGTAGTGTAGACAGATCATTGGTGGGTGGTCATTTGAGAGAGGTCAACGGAGCGCCCTGGTGAGTTTAACTGCCTTTGGCCCTTAATTGTTCTGCATTTTCCATCGGCTGTTAGCTTTATATGTGTATAAACCCACCCTACACACTGATGTCTAGTCATAATCCCAAGTTGATGAGCAAGACAGTAGCAAAGCAGCAACTGGCAGAAATAGTGGGCGGAGCAGACAAGCTGCAGGGACTTGACTTGGACTGAATCACAGTTTTCTGGGATTTCTTTGTTCAGCTACGGCTGAAATTCTGTTTGTCTTCACAATCACCAGTGAACTGTCATCCAGCCACGCCGTGATGGTCTTGGTGTAATCGCAAACTCAGAGTTTCATTTCAGTATATGGCGGTTTGTCACAGTCTCGTAGGAAGGCAGTTTCAGTTTTTTAAACACCCTTTGTTATGCAGTGCTTGCACAACAGGAACTTGTTTGCCTCCCTCTGTCTTTTTCTCTGAAGACATTGATACTGAGACCATGAATGAGTGGCATGCCTGGATCATGTGATGGCCGGATAGCTCTGAGTACTCCTGGAGCGTTCCATTTTAAACAGTTCACTATGGTAGTAGAGGTTATAAGAGGTTAGAGCCCCTCGGAGAAAAATGTAAAAACAAACTACACTTTGTATTTCTAGACGGGGTTGAATAATATATATAAATAAATATGACTTGGCAATATGTATGTCCACATTCTTTCTATATTACTTACGTTGTAATGGGTTGGTGAATAGATTAGGTACAATTATGGCCACTGTCGGCTTCCTGCTACTGCTTCTGACGAAACAGCTGGGCAGCCTAATGTCTACCTTCTCTGTGGAATTTATCTTCTGTTCCTCTCAGGATCAACTATATTACTAGGATCATTGAATAATAATGTCAATGGTTATCAAAATTGCAAGTTAGGGTAGATTTGTTTAGGTTTTAAGTTTTTTTTTTTTCTTCCTACAAGCAGTTCACATGCACTTACTCCACCGGTGTTTACAACTGCTGCTGCACCTCTGTGTACAAGGTCTGTTTGTCACAACTTGTCACTACTGTGGCATACTTTATTAATGCTAAAGCAGACACACCGCATTATGTTCACTAAGGAATCCCTCTGCTAAGATTTTCCTTAGGCAAGGAAAATTAAGAGATTCAGAGTTGACTGTAATAAGAGGAGGCATGAATAAATGGTAATGTAAGACAGTTTATGTACACCCAATGAATTCTGACTAACATCATTATTATCATACTGTATATAATTATATCAGTATGAGAAGAGATGATTTGATCCCTGATGTTGATCATTTAGGAAAAATGAGCTTCTCCAACCTTTTCTTGTGGCACTGTGAGGCAGAATCATTGTTTTCAACACCACTTATATTGTTTGGTAGCTAATAACCAAGTGAGTAGTTACTCCATTAGAGAAATTCTAAGCTATCGAGCCTGGTTGGAGATGTATTTTTGGGGATCATTGAGTTGAAAAGCCAATATTAAACAATGATCAAAACTGAACATAATGTTTGGAACGATTAACAAAGGAAAGGAAATAGTTGGATCAATATATCAATATATCAATGTTCTTATTGGATAAAATATCAGAAGTCTACCCTTCACACATTTCAGTGTTAATGTGTTTTGAATGGTGATAAAATATCATAAATACCTCATAAATCAGTCAGATCTAGTGTAGAGTTAGTCAAAATACAAGAACTTTTTCATCTCAAAAAGCAATATCTGTTCACTTTTTCAATACCATTACCCAGAATACAATTCTCGGAGCTTATGCCTTTTGTATATTTGTCTCTACAGTGGAGTCTGGTGTGTGATTCCGCATGGAAAGTCCACATCGCCAAGTTTTCTCTGTTGGTGGGATCCATCTTTGGATACCTGACATTTGGAATCCTTGCTGACTGGTAAGATTTTCATGTCCTTGCACAGCAAACAGTTTCACACAGATTTGTAATATCAAAAACAATTTTTTTAACATTGAAGAAAACAAAAAATAAGTTTTACCTTGCTCCGTAGGTTTGGCCGCCACCCCGTGTTGATCATATCTGTGCTGTTCATGCTGGTGTTTGGTCTGACTGTGGCCTTCTCTGTCAACGTCCCCATGTTCAGCACCCTGCGCTTCTTTGAGGGCTTCTGCCTGGCAGGGATCACCCTTTCTCTCTATGTCCTCAGTAAGTCTTTATCTCTTAACTAAAAGCTCTGTGCCTGTCAAGCTAGCACAGTACATACACGGTTTCATAAATTTGCCCCTCAAAAGTTATTGTCATTTTTTAAACAATAGATCACAGTTTTAACATCACAGTATACAAAAGCAGCATTTCTAGCCAGCCACCACTGATTTTGTCTGCTGAAATGACAGCTTTTGTTAGCATTATACTAGCTATCTGGCCAATAAATGCTAACTCGCTAAAATGGTTGAAAACTCAGTTTTGAAGACAATTTGTTATTTTTCCAGATCACTTGTTACTTGTTGTTACTTGTGGAAATGTTTTAATTTAAAAGACATGACTATCCAAACTCATGTTAAAATACAGAATCTCGCTCTTAGCGGAGTCCCACGCACACAACCTTAACATGTTGAGAAATTCAAATCTTGACAAAACTGGTTATGGTTGTAGGCTATTTATAGGGCCTTATAGGAAGCACTTGAAACCTTTGAAAGTATGTAGACCATCCTAGCATTTCACTTTTGCACTAAATAGAAGTGCTGAGGAGAAATGACACAGCAATAATGTAGCTAAAATACTATGGAAAATGCAGACCTATTCCATTGAACTGACAATTTAACAGCCAAACTTGTTTGATTGGGACATAGCTCCATGTCTAGGAAGTAGGAGCAGTTATATTGTTGCACTGCAAGCTGTTACGATCTGTTTTCCTTGGAAGGGCTGAGTAAATATTTCAGCATCATCATTTCAACAAATGAAAATATCATAAGCTAGGACAGATATTTTCATTTACTCAACATCTTTCAAAGCATTACATTTTACATCCTTGAATTCTTGTTTAATTTAAGATTGTGGCCCACTGAAAGACAAAATACCCATTTTGATTAATACATACATTGAACATACATTTTTATCATTAAGTTTTGAATAATAATAATCTTTGCAATAATAATTTAACCTGTAATCATAATTTAACCTCACTCTCAATCTGTAGTATCCTCCCACTCGTGCGGTTATTATTTGGACCAGATACGCCTATTCAAAAGCCTATTCTACTTTAATTCTTGTCTTTATCTGAGCGTGGCATTCAGCTAAAAGGAGAGTAATTGTATTGCAGTGACCTCCTAACACTCATAATAACATCATTAATCAGGGAATGCCATTGTTGGAATAAATTCTCATTACAAAACGACAACCAGCAACAGCCCATCTTCCCTTGTAAAGTGAACTCTTTAATTGTCATTTAGGTGTACCAGCATGGGTCTTTTCCTGAGATTTTAATCCCTGTTAATGCTAATCAATAATCTGATAATGGCATGAGGGGTTGGGGGGGTTGTGGTAACTTGTCTTTAATATAGTTTTCCTCATTACTGCAGGAGTAGGCTTTAAGTTTCTCAGAAATGGATCCTCTCTGTTGATGTGACCTTCTCTCTGTATGGTAAAGGTCTGATAGTGTCCTGATAATTGGCCATGCAGTTAATGCATTGTTCTCATGTGGTGGCAAACGTGGAAGGAAGGGGAAGATGAGAGGTAGGGAGCCAGGGCGAGATGATGAACTAAGGGGCCCTCAGTGTCCTTGTCATTCTGATTTACTCCACATTGAACACCTTGAAAAGCTTTTTCGCACTCCCAAAATAGAAGCACTGTTTAGTCTGTTCCCGGGACAAAGGAAAGAGGGAGGGACAGGGGGAGGCATAGGGGTGTAAGTAAGCTGTACATTATGGAATCATATCAAATCTACATCACCTTGACATCTGCATTGCTTGTTTTCACAATATCCCAGTTTATGACTTAGAATATCACTGGTTCTTAGCCTGGTGGTTGGAACCCAATAGTAGTAGACAGTGGGGTCAAAATTTCTCTACATCTCTTTGTCTAATTCTTGATTTTATCTTTTTGGAATGTAGAATAGTATTCAGATTTAGTCTGAGACTTCAAAAATCTAAAGAAAGAATAGGAATGTGTAAGTTGTAAATAGCTACAGCCTCATTTTAAAAGGTACAAAAATGAGCGTTTAATGTGTTGGCCATCATAAGAGATAAGATTCATCTGACATTTGTTCTGCATAATGGCCCAGTGAACAATGTAACTTACTTTTATAGAAGGGCAGATTTAAATATAAATTTGAAAACATATGTCATATGCCTCTTTAACGACTCAATGCCAGGACAGCTGAGCAGTATCTGACCATTCTGACTAATTAAAAGGAAACGGCATTTGAATATAGACAGCATTCCAAATAAACTTAATTTGTTTCTAAAGAATCCAATTATTCAGAGTAAAGATTTATGTTTTCCCCTGCATATTTTCTTCTCATTACTCTTTCTGTAGTTCAACATCTGTTATTCTATCTTTCTCAGTCTCTTACAGTCTGCCTTCTTTACCTTCTTTTTTACACTACCATTCTCTTATTTTTACATTCTTTCCATTTACAATTTTACCGTACAGTCTGCAATCAAGTAATTAAAAAGCATATTGAGCGGTCACAAAAAATCTGTTGTAATTTAATAGGCATTCTTAATCTTTATTCTGGTAAATGCAACACCTTACCCTCTGCAATCATATTCAGGTACTTGTTTGGTCGCACAATGGCTCACAAGTTTCCAAGAATATCTTAAATAGTAGGTTCAAAGTTTCTGTAGCTTTATAGGCAAGTAACTCTAGAGGCAGTATTTGTCTAACCTTGATCGCCCTGACAAGCCCAGCATTTACCAGCATGAGCAGGATTGTGGAGTCTGGTTAGATAACCCATGCTGATCCCTTTGCATCGATAGCAAACACAACTGCTCCTTGATTCAGGCTGAAACAGGTGATTATAATTCAAGCTAACAGTTCCTCATTTAACAATCATGAAACGATTAGTCAGCCAGAGACCTGTCAACAAATTAGACAAATATAATTCTTCCTCAAAATTAATGCGGGGTTTCCCATTTTATTTGGGTACAAACTAATTTCCCCACATGAGCTGTTTTTCTTATTTGTTTTACTAATCGATTCTTTTTTTTTTTCTTTGACATTCCTCTGTCTTTGAACTGCTTGCTGCAGTACTACATAGTTGCCTCAACTTGAGCAAGGCTGAGCTGGAAAGATTTTTGTTTGAGCTTTGCATATTTCTATAGGTTTTTGTGTTGCTATACAGCTGCCCTCATTTCTAATCATGTGTGGCCTCTGTCACATGATATTTACCCTGCAGCCACTCTGTATCGACAAAAACTCCACAAGAGCTGCTACAAGAGGACGAGGACAGTCGTTCAATAACACATTAGAGGAGAGAGAGGATCAATTGTTTTTATTTCAAGCCATTCTGTTTAGGGTATGTTTTAAATTTGCATGACAGTTGGCAAAAGCAAATGTTTATTTCATTCCTGACACTGTGTCAGTCCTTTTCTGCACATAACATTATAAACCACATGACCCTCCTTTGTGGCTTGCTTTGTTTAGCTCTGCTTACAAACAAAAGTCGAGGCCGAATCCCAGCTTTGGATGTGTTTGCACTGGAGACAATACACTAATTCCCCCTTTCTCATCAATTCATGTGCAATTATGTCTTAGTTCATGGATCTTGAAGTCTGGCCACCCCAAGTCTGGCTGTCCTGTGTAATCTGTGTACATTTCATACATTCTTGTGAATAGGGTATTGCAGTTAATTAGAAGACAACTCTGACCTGCCCCTTGTATATTTGTTCCCTGGAGGTATCAGTGACAAAACCCATTGAGTTTTCAGTATTTGAGTGAGCCTCTTTGTAGAGCAAATTGCACACGGCTACTATCCTTTCTGCCAGGATGGCCTGTCAAAGTCAGGCCCACTGCTGGGCCTAACATGGCTGATATGATGTGACACTGATACGCTAACTGGCACCAAGGGACAGAAGAAATAGGGAAAAGACAATTGGTTGTCAGGTGGTTTCAGACAAAGAGAGAGTAGCAACTAGCAACTAATACGAGGAGGGAAAAAGTGTATCATAAAGACTGAGAGGAATGTTGAAACGCCATATGGATGGAGAAAGCAAAATGTTTCACCTCTGATTCTAAATCAGCAACACGGCAAGTGTTTTTTGCATGTGCATAACATTAAGCCCTTTCGTGTATACACTAGGCTAATGGATAGTTGACATGATCTGTAGTATGTTGGCTCCAGAGTATAACAGCAGAATAGCAAAGCTGATAGCTATAGAAAGTCATCTGATGCAGTGCTTCTATTTACAACCTAGTGCTCATTTAGTGTGTGCTAGTTTTTTTTAGCATCACAGCACCAGGCGGGACAGACTGGGCACATATAGTTCATATAGCTCAGCATCATGGTGCTGCTCATAAGGTAAACAACCTCACTACTAGGGGCGGGACAAATAATTGATTCTTAGATGCATCGCAATTTTCTCTCCAGAACGATTAAATGTTCAATTCTGATAAGTTAATAATTGATTACTTAAAAAAATAAAAATAAAGTGTCGATTTTAATTTAAAAGGAACTATCTCCAGACATGTACAAATCAGAAAACTGAGTGAAAGAGGATCGGATAATCGACAACAAGTTTAGGCAAGAGTGCAGATAAAAAACGCCCAAAAATGGCCAAAAGGAGAGAAAAAAAGTTTTTGTATATACACACTGGATCTGATAACATACATATATATATATATATATATATATATATATATATACATACATATGCTGTTCATCTACTTTATCACATTACATGTGACCACCTCATGTTTCATGTTCTAAGAAGCCAATTCTCCACCTTTAAACATGACTGAGCCTCTAACATGGAAGATTAGTGTGAGAGAAGGTGACTTTCATAAGCATGTTTAAGCCTTAAGAATGGAATGACTACACAATAAAAACCTCAGTAGACAAAACATTTCATTAAAACTTGTGTGTGACAAATAATGTACCTGTCAAATCTAACAAATGTATGTCTTAATATTTTTTAAATCTCGCATGGAAATGTACATACAGAATTGTTGCATCAAGATGCATTGCTAAGCGGTTTTGAATCAAATCTTTGGCCTCTGAATCGGAATCGAATCGTGATGGGCCGATGGACAGATTCCCACCCCTACTCACCACCCCGACCCTCACCTTGTACTCCCCTCACATACAAACACAAACAGCACATCAGCTAGCTGAGTCATGCTAGCTGGCTGCGATGGGTGTTGGGGAGAGAATTTTGTGATCAGCTGGAGACAAGGTGTGTGCACAGGTTATATCATGCATCCACATCAGCTACTGAATGTGGGGCTAAAATAAGATGCTTGTCTAGACACACATTAATTTTTTTCCATGAAGCATTTATTCACACCAAACATATAAGTTTATAAGATTGAGTATTATTACAGAGGCCAAAGTACACATAAGCTACTGTAGTACTATAGTGAAACAATTGGTGGGTTGATGTGAGGTTTCTCTCTACAAAAATGCCAGCTGAAGTGTGTGCACGTATGCATGAGCTCAATGGTTTTCATCTGACACCTTTAATTTCCCTGAAAGCATATATTAAATGTTAATAAGAGGCAGGATGTTTACTTTTAGAACTCTGTATAATGGTCTTACAGTAAAGAGCAAATGTCTCTAACTCATCTTAAGTGGAGTTTTTGCTCACTGTCTTGTCAAATCCATAGAGGCAAGCCTATACATGTGAAGTTTGTGTGTGTGAAGTGTGTGTGTGTGTGTGTGTGTGTGTGTGTGTGTGTGTGTGTGTGTGTGTGTGTGTGTGTGTGTGTGTGTGTGTGTGTGTGTGTGTGTGTGTGTGTGTGTGTGTGTGTGTGTGTGTGTGTGTGTGTGTGTGTGTGTGTGTGTGTGTGTGTGTGTGTGTGTGTGTGTGTGTGTGTGTGTGTGTGTGTGTGTGTGTGTGTGAGAAATAATACACATAGCAACGGCCTGTTATACATAGCAGCTCTTCAGAAATAAAATACCAAGACCAGACCAATTAGAATTGAGTATTCAACAAAGCTGTGTAATAAACGAATAGCTTTATAACTTCCCTGTCAGTAACCTTTGACGTAGCCTACAGTACATGCTTTTGATTGCTCTCTGTGTGATTATCTACAAGGAAAATGTTTTATTTTATGGATGTTTTTCTGGGACAAACTCATGCTAATGGTTTGGGGAAATGGCCTGCTCAGATTGATGCCACTTATTTTTTGATAAGGAATGGTTTATTCCTTAAAGTTTATTTCTCTTCCTCTTGATAATTACACATTAATGACTTCTGAGGTGTTACATACTTGCCAAGGTATATTTCCCAATAGATTATGATTAAGTTTCTGGTCATCTAGATAACTTAACATTTAAAGGAAATATAGTATCAGTCTATTTGGAAATCTTCACTTGTTGCTATGTGCAACAAAATGCCAATAATGGAACCACTCTCTCACTAAATATGTTTTCAAGCTGATTTAGAACTGTGTTTTGCCTCAAGCCCTGGATAAAATGCACACATTCTTTTTTGTACCAAGAGGCTTGGATTTTGTCTTTCACTGCTTATGGACACTTGTCACATCTGGGAGAGAAGATGGAAGAAAAGGAGAGAGAAGCATCGGAGAGACAGACAAAGGGTGATTTGTTAAATGTATCACATTTTCGTTTAGTCCGTGAATGTTACATGACCCCATTTTAGCAAGTGCAATTTATAAAGGGAAAATAAGTCCTGTATTCATGTCACTACGGTAAAATTAATGCTGACATGCCGAGACACTCAGACTGTATTGATTGGAGTAGTGTTTGCTGTCACTCCTTTTAACATAAATAAATAAAAACATTTCACAAACACAGGGACGGGA
This sequence comes from Etheostoma cragini, assembly GCF_013103735.1. Classification (NCBI taxonomy): domain Eukaryota; kingdom Metazoa; phylum Chordata; class Actinopteri; order Perciformes; family Percidae; genus Etheostoma; species Etheostoma cragini. The sequence goes on from NC_048418.1 coordinate 15,278,347, forward strand.
GGTACATTAATGTTGATGGATGGCCTGAGATACAGTGGTATCATAGCAAGGAATCTGTGCTTTGATGTACAATAATTAAATGAGCACATACAAAAATGTGTATGTACAGTATATGAACCATGTAAAATTAGATCATAGTCATATGGATATGATTATATATAAAGCATGGGGCTGTAAAAGGATTTATGTGCCATACTAATAGGAACTGTATTTACTGTAAATAGGAATGTGTGTAAGCAAAAACATTCAAAAATAGAGCACAATACGGGCAATTGAGTGTATTTCCTCTCTTTTATTTAGGAATCATGATGCAAAACCAAATGTTTGGTAATGTGACAACACTCATTTATAACTTGGTCCGCCATAAGACTTTAAATGGACATGTGTTTTCCCCAGCTGTCTATGTGCATGTTTCCTGCCTTGTGATGGTGAAGTAGTGCTTCCTCTACAGACAGGAAGGATGATCTGTGATGCATTTTTTTCTGCTGCAGTGTTATGTCAGGCTAGCCAGGGCAGTCTTGTCCTCTTTCCTGTGTTGCCTGTAATGAGGTGCTTTTTCTTTCCCCCGGTGGTGCCCTCCTGTTACCACAGGCATTAAGCTCTCTGCACACAGGTGAAGTGCTAGGGGTAGCACAGAAAGATGGAAGCTATATGTGTATTTATCTGTGTAAATGGCTTCCTTTGTTGTAATGTCAGATTCCTGTTTGTTGATACAGTCTGACATACAGCATGCTTTGTTTGCTTACCTTCTTCCCCTAACCTGTCTTGCTCTGTTTGTGTGTAATGTCATTGATGGATATCACTGGGTTTTGGCCTGATTTGAGTAGTGCGTGCCATATCTGGACTCTGAAGAGAGAAGCTTTTCATTTGCTATCATATGGCTAGGCCTCCCTGAGGACAGCAGCTAGGCCCACCTCACATCACTGCAGAGATATCGTGCTGCCATTAAATGGATCTCACTACGGCAAATGATTAATTCTGAATGTTAAGAAATGCCTAGTCTCGTATTGCCGAAATGGGAAAAAAAACCTGCTCTGATTTATTGGCATTTCTTTAAACAAACCACAATCGTCTTGGACGGTGCTAAGTGACACCACAGTGCCTCTGTAAAATAGCCTCGGGAAGAAACTTGTTTTGGTGGAACATGTGTACGGTCAAAGGTTGTTTTAGTCGTGCAACAGAACAGAGTTTAAAATAACACATAGAAGGCGGAAGCTAACGGGACATCCGAAAACAGTGACATCCTGTGGAATTTCCAGCAGAATGAGAGAAATCCAGGAAGTGGAACGTCATGGATATAGACTAAGAAATGCCTGTAAAGGATGATGAAGTATACAGAGAGGCTGGGTGGGATAGTGATGGAGACTGTGTACAGACTGGAAATGCTTTTTAGCCAAAAAAAAAGGTATTTTCTATGAAACACAGACTGACCTGTCCTCATCCATTCAAAACTAGCTGTTACCTGATAACTGGGTTAAGCCCCCCCCCACTCTAAGCAGGGTACAATTTATCTTCCTCCCCTAACAACAAATTACCCTACATGCATCTTACATCGGTTATTTGTCAGTGACTTTATTTTAGAAGACCACTTCCCTGATTAAAGGCCCATTCTGTGACCTAATGGTCGTGGTCTAATTTTCAACCCTGCTGTCTGTGAGAGACATGGCATGACATAACCACAAGCTATCTCATGTCGCAAATTCCTGAGTGAAGTCCAGTGATTGTCAGAAACAGCATGGGCAACCTTTGAACTTTCTTGTTTCAGTTCTTCTTCAGTCAGGCTGACAAATCTGTTGTGTTAGGGTAACTTAGGACTTAGTTATGTATGTGTGTCAGAGTACACGCTGTATTCACTCTTTGTGTGTGGGAGGACGGGGCTGGCAGTGGTGAAGTGGTGGGTGTAGTTAGGACATACACACTTAAACTTGATCAAAGACAAATTCTCTTCTGGTAGTGTTTTACTTCTGGTTTGATTGTAGAGACTTTCAGACTACACAGATTTAAGGAATGTGCCTGTGGCTTGTGGCTACTTGGCATTCTTTGCACCTCCAGATAAGGGACTGATCAATGAGTATGACCTTATTCTTAGTCAATAGCCCCTTTTCAGTACATGGAAGAAAGGAGGACACCGCGGGATGTTTGTGTGCTCACACAATCGCACCATATATAAGAAAGGGAAGAAAACAATACAGTGGACTCTTCCTTGGGAGCATTCTTTGGGAGTTACTTGCCAGATCAAAATTGTAAATAAACTCCAGTTTGTTTGGATGTACCCACAATCTCAATGATTTACCTTCAGTATAAATGGCTTTCTGCCGAAGCTTTTTGGATGATTACATTCTGTTAAAATGTGAAGGGTACATTAAGAGAAATGGGTCCTATTCTCAGAGACTGGTTAGCTGTGGGTTAAACAGTGCAGTGCACTCACCCCCACACTGTGTGATCACTATGTTCCACTGAGGATGCAATTTGCCTTCACCCAAAAATCTCTTCGATCTGCAGGAACTCTAGTCCAAGGTTCATTGGGTCCTAATCAGGGAAGTGCTGTTTGCTGACAATGCTGCGCTGGCCTGTCACTCACAAGAAGCACTCCAAAAACTCATCAGCAGTATGCACATGCCTGAATTGAGTTTGGTTTCACCAAGCCTTTCCATCTGTGACCACAGCTTTGAAGGTGTGGAGCTTTAACCAGGCAAGTGAACCAGGCATTTGAGCTTACACACAATAAGTACATTACTATGTAGATGCAAGACTTGGAACGTGAGTATCTATCAGGAAACGGACGACAAATTAAAGGCCTGAATATATTTGTGGAGAAACCATACAAATGCAGATGCGTCCATTCAGGGCATAAAGGGGCCCTGGTTTGGAGTTTGAAAATGACGTGAGTCATTAGCCTTTACAGTCAACCGATCTCAACCCAATTTCACACATGGGTGGTTTTCACCCCATCTTTGAGTGCGGCCATCTTCTTGTCCATTTTTCTTGTTTTTCGATAATTTGAATGGGTGTGGCTAGGTAGTTAGCTATTAAGAAAAAATGGCATTTGTTTTTTCAATTCCACCAACAAAGCTTTGATTGGTTGACAGCGGGTAAATGTGTATAGCAGCAGATCTAGTTTAATTGCTGAACCAATCAGAGATGTTTGTGTTGATTCAGAAGTCTGGAACCATCTGGTACCATTCACCCTGAGAATTTACAGAAGTACAGGTAAAAGACATGGAAGGAGAAGGACAAAGCTGTGGGGCGACACTTAATGTTTCACCTGTAACACCTGCAAGTAGGCCTATAGCTCCAGGCTCTAAAAGAAGTTATAGTTATGCCATAAAAATCCATCGCAGCACACAAACTTTGTTATTTTTCAGTACAGAGAAATACTTAAAAGTATAACTTAGTAATAAGGGAGACCCTTATTATGAAGTTAACAGATTGAGTTGTCAGGATAGGCAGTAAAGTCCTGGCACTGGGCCAATTGGACCTCATGTGACCAGTGAAAGGTTGTGACAGTAGCCTACAGGGCGTGGTTGCACGGAGTGCATTTAGTGGTCAACCAATCTTTCACTTGTAAAACAAAAGGCCTTCTTGACTGAGCGATGTACTTGACGGAAGACTAGTGAGCTACTGCGGTGTGTACCAGAGAGTGTGAGTCATAGTCTTGTTTTGCCAAAGTCAGCAACCCAGCTAAAGCTTCTTTGGGGATTATCCTCACTATTAATTGGCTATTGTTTTGATCAGTGATGATGTCATTTTCACTTTGTACACCACAGTGTCCAAATGCATTTAAACGGGTCTAGTTTTCATTAGCTTGTATGTTCCACTTGTTTTGTCCCCCCAGAGATCCTCAGTTAGCATCTTCTGTCAGTTTCTTGTATGTGTCATCAAATTAGTTAACAGATTTATGTCATGAGAACACAGGCGGCAGCAGGGCATTGTGGGAATGCTGATCTAGTGGGTTGTGGAGGATTAGGTTCAGCAAGAGTAAGGAGCTCAGAACTCTTTTCCTTTCCACAATAAACTCTGGTCTTCATTCTGCAACACCATAAACACAACACATGCCATGTTGTGTATATATATTTACTTATTTTTATATTTTTATATCAATTCTATAGTTTGTACCGTTATATGTCTGTGCATGTCAGCAATTTTTTCATACCTCACCCCAGGATCTACTCTTCCGGTCACAAAACCGTGGCCTGTTTAGTGCACATGATGCCTTTATACATAACCAAAGAAGTCAAATCCCATGCAGTCTGTAACCAGTGAACCGTCACTTTTCTCCCAGCAGTACACAGAAAAGGGGTCTTGGGGTTAGTTGGTTCAAACCCAGCAGGTCTTGCACCCATCACCCTGCTCTCAGCTCATTGGCCCTGTCATTCCAGCTGTGATAGTGTCTGTGAACAGAGAGCATTATTCATGTCCTCAGAAGGGAGCAAGTCCTAATTGAAATTCCGGTCTTTTTCACTGAAATGAAGCGGGGTTGCCGACACCCACTGTATTATGCCGGCGCTGTCACCTTGAAAGGCCCATCTGAAGACTGTTCACATTCTTGTGCAGGAGAATAGACCCATTAGCAAAAGAAATTAAGTATAAAAAGGGCATGAAAGTAGCAGGACAAAATATTTGGGCATTCCAAGAATAGCAGTATTACAGTGTGGTTCACTGTTCTATGGTTTGATGAGAAGCCATTCTCTATGCTGCAGTAACTAAAGGGCTGGACTGTCTGTGGTTGCTGGCTGCCCGTGTGGTGTGCATGCTAATGGTTTGGTGAATGAATCAGTGCCATTCTGATAGAGGAGAATTGAGCACAAGGAACCTCTTTCTAGTCAGTTCACTCTGACAGCAGCCTATTGTCGTGGCCTGTCTACTGTCTCTGAACAACAACTGTACATGGTGATTTATCGGTTTCTCATTTTTTTATACACACAAAAGAAATCTTAAGGATAACCACTTTAAGTTTCTATTGATGAATGTAGTATTTGTTTAGTTAAACAAGTGTTAATCAGTATTTGGTGTTTTCTGTGTTAAAAAGTCACAATTTTAATACAGTAGTAGTCATAATGTTGGCCTGGGAATTAGGTCTATGTTTAATTAGGACAACGTAATGCTCTATTAATGAGCATTATCATCGCCACCAGGATCCATGTTCTGGCCTGTCCGCCTCACCTAGTAACAGGTTGTGTTCTGTTTGGATAATTCATTTACTCTGGCCTGCTTCTGTCAGAAGAAGAAACAGCTAAAGGTTAGATCTCATGTACCATGTACCTAAACACATGTCTTACCCGGGAAAGATTAAAAGGGTTCTAGGAAACCTATGTAGCGCTTTCTAATCAAAAGCAATCAGCTATGTGAACTGGATGTTTCTGTAGCATCCCGTTTGCCAAAATACCCCCCCAAATCAAATCCCCTACTTCACCGTGATATAAACCTGTATGGAAAGTAACACCTCTGCTGAAGTGTTAAATTATTCAATGATCATACGACACAAGACAATGTCTGTCTCTCTCTCTCTCTCTCTTCTGGTGGTTGATGAATGCAGATATGTGCTTCAGTAGTACAATGTCTTCCTCTGATGTAGTCGTAGCCTACACTAAGTCTGTAGAAGGCTAAACAGTGGTGTTGCATATTAAGTGGTTTGGGGTCCTTCTGTAAGGAGGCCTAATTTTGGGGTACAATTTGGTTTGGAAAAATTCTACAAGCACTAATACCACAGGCCAAGCATCGCCCGTTCAAAACTACTGTAGTATGTGAATAATGCACATAAAATACAATGGGCGTTCAACAATCGCCATTAAATCACATCAACAACCATGTGCCACCTAGCTATCTAGTAATCTTTTTATATTCTATGCAAAATGTAAAATGTTCTATTAAAGAAAAGATAGAAAATAAATATTTGGGTGTGCTGTAAAGTGGTTAGAAAATCGAAATTGGCAAAAATCGGTATCGGCAGATCAAACTCAATGAGAAATCGGAAATCGAAATAAGAAAGTTGTAATCGGTGCATCTGTAGGTCAGACCCATCTGCATGTGATAGGAGGCCGAGACTGAGAAATGCATGGAAAAATACGCATCACGCAAGCCACTCTCAAATTTTGCTGTTTTCATGAATGCAAAAGTCGATGCCGCTGTCTGCAAAGTACGTCACCCAGATGGTGTGATTGGCTGAAGGACTATCCAATTGCGTACCGATTATGCTTGTTGATCACGCCGCTTGTACAGTAGAAAATACAGAGCTGACTCCCCAGACTAATGTTCAATCTTAAAAGATTGTGCTCGGTCTGGGGATAGCCCGATTAGAACAACTTCTTAATACTGTTGTTTCTCTTTCTTTTCATCTCTGCCAGGGATTGAGCTGTGCCTGCCAGGATGGCGTTTTTCCATGACCATGGTGGCCAGTTTTGTGGTGTTGGGGGGTCAGCTGCTGATGCCCGGGATGGCGTACCTCTGCCGTGACTGGCAGGTACTCCAAGCTGGCATCATCTGCCCCCTGCTACTGATGTTGTCCTACATATGGTAAGGATAAGACGCAAGCATCACTTTGGCACTAACCTGTCATTCTGTTAACAAGGTGTTTTACAGTTTAAATTCTGAGACTGAAATATGTTACCTTGCATGGCAGCTGGATTCTCAAAATATCACGAAATCACGCAGGAATTGCGAGATCACAAATCACACGATAATTCATTTTGTCGGGCTTCAGGTAATTTGTTTTTGCTCTGACTATCAGTTTACCGAACCAATTAGCGTGCCGTGAGGAGCTACTGGCAGCTATGGCCATGGTTTAGGTGTGTGTGACGGCTGCAACTGTTCATGCAAAACAACAATGATGAGCGCAATAGATAGATTTCAACCAATCACCTGCCAGGTACATAGTTTCCAATGACGACTTCTCAGGTGGTTCTGTGTTACAAACCGTCTAACACCTCAGGTTAGGAAATATGTGCTGCCTTTTGCAATTAAACTCTACATGTGTTAGCAACCAGTGATTTGATAGTCTTATAAATTTCTGGTTAAGCCAAAGATGCTTTGCATAGTTCAAACAAGGAACCGGAAAGTCAAATTGTTCACCAGTAGGTTCCCAGCTGAAAGTCTTTTTGTTAACTCATTTGCAGCAACCTTTACTGTGAGTGCGATCTCTTTTTCTCCAAAGATCCGGCAATAAATACAAAAGAGAGAAAATCGAAGAATATAGATTTTTATAATGGTTATCAAAGGTCTTGGCTTTGTTCAATGCTGTGTCCGCATAAAATCACTAAACTGATCAAACATCAATAGTGGTGATATGATGTACTTCAATCAGAGTAGGACACAGAGAGAAGAACCGATATTGACCATGGTAAAGAGCAGAAGTCAGAAACCTTAGGCATACATCAGGGTAGTCACTGCACAAACAACAATAACTCAGCAGTCAAGTGACAAAGCTCTGGAAAGGGTTTTTTAACGGTTTTGTTTGATTATAACCTTGCTGGCTAAAAAAGACTTACAGAACCAATAGTTCCAACACAGCAGGTGATCTAAGTGTGCTGATTTAGGGAAACAATTTAAAACCACACTAGTGCAACATAATTAATCCTGCACTTTTACTCACATAGACAGACTGTTCCAGAGAAAAGCAACTCAACTGAGGCAACTGTGGCATTGTTTTTGCTGACTGTCTTTGAATCAACATATGGCTGTGAGGAGAAACCCGACCACTCACAAGAAGATTGCCACATGTAGCAATACAGCTACCAGATAATAAAGGACGGGAAACGAAATCAGGAACGGCGATAACAATGGCTGGCACTCATGTGGTTATTTGTTGTTCCCACTGTAAAGACATCTGGGAAGGCTATTAGGTATTTAAGTGTTTGCGTGTGAACCAGGTTTTTCTGTTCAGGATACAATTTCTAACCTTAGCTAAGCAATACAGTTTTCTTTTCCGCATTTAATTTTAATTTTTAGTGATATGTCTAGCCTTGATTTAGATAGATTTCAATCCGCCTTTTAAAAGGAGGATTCATTTCATTTTGACTCAATTTTTTTTTATGTCTTATTAACGAGGACATCCCCCGTCTTTTTGACAGGATCTTCCCTGAGTCACTGCGTTGGCTGCTGGCCACCCAGCAGTACTGCCGCTCCAAGTGGATCATGGGACACATAGCAAAGAAAAACCAAGTGAACATGGAGCTTGACACCGACAATATCCTCACAGGTAACAACATTAACAGTAATTCTGAAGAAATCAGCATTAAAAGACATCTTCCAAGCTTTTCTTTTCTAAAGAGCTGGGTAGTATTCCCAGCTGTGCTTTCCTCAACAAGACAGATTGACATGGTTATATCTGGATCCTGTCTGGTTGCCGTAGTAACGGACCACTCCAGAGGTAGCAGTGGGTGTTGAACATTACATTACGACACACGAGAATGTTCAATAATGTCATTATAGCCCGGGTGGGGGTGGGGATGGTGTCAGGATGTGACAGGATGGTGGGCGGCACATGCACGCAGGTCACGCTCTTTGACCCCGGGTTAACTGTGTGTACATAAGACCTGCCAGAGGCAAAGAGCAGAGTGAACTTTGTTGTTGTTGTTAAATGTCGTAGCAGATTGCATTTGTGTTCAACTTTAACCACACTGTTCACTGTGGTACGTTTGTACTGTTGTTAACAATGTTAGGCACTAAATGTAATACCAGCCGCTACATCAGAGCAGCTGAGCAACTTTTTCAAGCACTAAGACACTACAGATGCATGTGTAACAACTTATTACATCATCTTTGCAAAGGGAGCGGATTGATTTGCTTATATCTCAGTTTGAATAGTCTTACTCAGAGTGTTGTAGCCGGGCCAGGAGATCACCGGAAAGCCTGAGCTGTACAGCCCCGAGATAACCTTGAGACGGAAGTGTGGAATGTTGTCACATGCCTGAGTCAACATAACGTACCGCAAAGCAGAGGTGTGTTTCTGTGGCAACACTCAGACTGATACCAAAACATCCGCCATTTGCTATGTCACATCACCTGCAGGATAGGGTAGTTTCCCTCTCATGAACCGGTTGTGTCTCTGCTGTGTGCGTTGTCGTACCTGTCTCACAAAGAAGCGGGAGACTAGTCACGTGGGATGAAACGTGCTCATTAAAAAATACATGTGGAATGTTTTGTGGTTGCATTGAATAGAACAGTCTCCTTGTTTCAAATTTAGAGAAGCCAAGCCACTGTTGAACTTTCCTTTGATCTCAAATCTGAATTTGACATGATGATTAACTAGATTACCTAGAGCCTGCTGGAAATATAAGCAGAGTGATGACATTGGCTGAGAGATACCTTATAAACATAATGTTGGATTCAGTGTATGTGCTGCCTAACAGCAAGCAGAACTGTGGACCACATAAATATTTTATTGTTCACCATTGTTTTTCTGAATAATAATAATAATAATAACAATAACAATGTATCCTTTATTAGTCCCACAAGGGGAAATTACAATTTACCCTCTGTTGTTATTACACCCAGGCCTGAATTACACACCCATGCTCAGTACCTATACATGTGTAAGACATTTAGTGTATTTTGTATATTATTAAAATTACTGTTTAAAATTGTATAATTCCCGATAAAGTTTTTGCCCATAATTTATTGTCACCTAATGTTTATTCTCACTGCCATCCTTAATAGAAAACTAAATTGTTACTGTAAATATCCTCATTAAATGTCTGTTAGAGCCCTTTTTCAAATTTGAGGGGTAACTGCAACAAAAAGTATTATCATTTTTGGGGTAATAAAGGACCACTAGGTGAAATTAAAATACAGGTACTGGTGTAAAAATTGTATGTCATCGTCAGATTTTACGCATAACATTTTATGTAATTATTTCTTATTTAGAATAGAATGCCTTTATTGTCATCATACGCAATTACTCAGTACCTGTGCAATGAGATTGAAGCAATCCCTTTACACTGTTGACACAAAATATAAGAATGTAAAATATCAAAAATATCAATGTAAAAAATGTAAAATGTAGGCGGTGGAGAGAAGAAAAAAAGAGGGGGGGGGGGGGGGGGGGGGGGGGGTTCTGGTGCAGTCCGGAGAGCAATTGTTTGCATATATAAAAGGCTTGATTAGGGCTGTACAGAGTGAGGAAAAGATGTGGTTAAGCTATACCGTATTACAATATTACTTGCAATAGATGAATCTTTCGGAATGTGGTTAATGCGCAAGATTATATTGCAATGCTGATTTTTAAAAAAATAAAAAAAGCTTTACTCTGCACCCCTAATTTCCATAGCAGTCATAATACATAAACCATGACATAGATGTAAACTTGTGGGAGAAAAAATCTATACTCAAGAACACAACACAAGTTATAGTTTCTTTATACAGAAAGAATTATATGTAGTGATGCAACAACATAGGTTAAATAATAATAACTTTTAATAGTAAATAATCATGAAGCCCCAAAGATGTATAATGCTTTCATGCAGTGTCCAAAATAAGCAGGGCAGAAATGTAGCCTATTTTTTTCTACATTGTTGACTATTGCACTTTAAACCCTTAATAATGATCACACTTTGCATTGCCGGGCTGAAAGTTATGAAATAACTTAGATGTTATGCTTAAATATTGATATGGGCCTCAACAGTCAGATATCGGTCACACTCAAGGATTAACATGTTTGCTTGTTTTCAGAACTGCAGAGAGCTCTTCAAAAGAAACCCAAGAGGACGTGCATTGTGAAAATGGTCGGGACGAGAAACCTGTGGAAGAATATTGTTGTGCTCTGCGTCAACTCGTATGTTCCTTTTGCATCAGTACTTTGAAAAACAGTTGGAACATTTCCATGTCAAAATGCGTATCTGTGTGAAAGGATCTAAAAAACTAGATAGAGAAAAAGGGAGTGTGTGGGAGTGTGTGCTTGTATGTCTGGGTCGGGGCGAGGCAATGCCAGTCAGACGAGTTAGCACTAATAACCTGGAGGCTTGATGCAGCATTGATCAGTAGCGCTCAATGCTTTCGCCCTTCCAAACTGTATGTGTGCTGCTCTCTCTTATCACGTCCGCTGGGATCTCTCCTCTCTCTCTTCCATATCCAGCTAGGCTGACCCAGCTTCAGTGCATGGTGTCCTTAACTCCCCAAGTCAGCATACATTTTACATGAGCTCGGTCCTTATGAAACATTAGACAACCAGGAGAGAGCCTGTGTGAATGTTGGCTCCTGTTTTTGTGTTCGCTTGGGGGTGTGTGCCTGTGTGTCAGTAAGTCAGTGTTTACATGGGTGCAGTTTCTTTGAGATAAGTAGAGATAAAAGAAAATGGGATAAATCTGTTCCGCCTTCTCCCAACTTCTCATCTTTTAGATTTGCTTGGACCAATTTTTTCTGTGTCTTCTCCCCTTTGTGTTTACAATTTTGTGCACTCCTTCTTTTTCTTTTCTACCATTCCCTTATTTCTCTCCTACTGTACTAGTATCCCCTAACCTAGACCTGTGTATGTTCTTTACATAACAGGCTAACAGGCTATGGGATCCACCACTGCTTTGCTCGCAGCATGATGGACCCCGAAGCTCAGGAGACAACCATGTTCCATAACTTCTATGCAGATTATTACACAATGGCAGGCATTGCGCTGGCGTCTTGCATGGCGCTGTGCCCAGCGGTGGGCCTAATGGGCCGGCGGGGTGGCCTTCTCATGTTTATGATCATCACTGCCCTGGCGTCACTGCTGCAGTTGGGCCTGCTCAATTGTGAGTACTTTATGAGGATGACATGTCCACTTAAGAAAATACCACAGGGATGTTGTTTATTGGCTTTGGATATTTGTGTCAGGCTGGTACTATTCTATATTTTTTTATCACCAACAAATCCAATGAAAAGACCAAAACTGGCAATAAATAGAATAGATACAGCTCCATTGTTGTCCAAAAGCGCCTATTTTTGTTTTTTTTTATATATTAATGAGCCACAATTTGGCACTAGTGGACATGCTTCATCATTACCATGAACATGTGACTGATGTTTTGAGTCCTGCCGCTGGAAAGACTCACCAGTGGACCAAACGTGCGTTCATTCATGGCAGACAATAGTCCCCAACAAATGCATTATTTACTCCTATTTGCTCAAATTAATAGTACCCCTCTCACTTAGGGAATTGTTTAGCCTTTCTAATAAATAAAACACATTTGTGACACAGCTTTAAAGTGTATGTTAAATCGTATTGAAAGCACTTGAATTGACTATCAAACAATGAAATGAAAACGTAGGGTAGTAAGGTCTGGTGGAGGGTTTTACACAGTTTGTGAGGAAGCTGTAGTCATAGTACAGTAGCCTACATCATACAAGATCGTAGTTTACTTACATGGTTTTTTAATGGAGTAGTTGAACATGTTTACAAACTTTTTTGGGGTCAATGTCTACTAAAAAGTGTTCTAGGTGATCAAAACTGTACACACGTCAGTTTATTCAGTTACAAATGACCGAGCTGTAATGTTTAACCTGAGTCAACACGTCAAGGTTATGCTCATGATTCATGTTCCTCTTTGAAGTTTATGTTGTAACTGTGTATGTTGACAAGCTTTGCTTAAAATATGTCTATGTTTTTGTTTTTAATGTTTTACTCCAGATTTTAATTTACTCTCTGAGCACATTCGATGATGATCATTTTTTGCTTTGAATCTCTCACTGATACATATCTGTTCATTTCTCTCATTCTCCTCTAGTGCTGGGGAAGTACAGTGACCATCTGAACATAGGTAGGATAATCTCTTTATTTCTATTATCCTTGAGTCCAGTATTTGAGTTGGGTACTCTTGCTTAGAAATAATTTTTATCAGCTCCACATTCCTTCAAAGTGTTAATTAAATTGTATCAAACCACTTATATCTAGGTTGCTGCATTATCTCGATGAGCTTTTAGGAAATGTGCTGCAAACAGACATCCTGCAGTATTTTATTAGGCATATACAAGCCCTGCAGAGACACAGAATGAAGTCCTAGATTTAATTATGGCTAGCATTTCACTAATTCATCTCCCTTGTGTTGAACAGATCTCTTTGCTATCCAACTGTGAGCTGTGTGTATCTCACGAATAGTCTTCTTTCACTGTTCTCATCAGTTTATCAATGTCTTTATCATCTCTTCACTGTTCCCTCTGTGGGAAGCACAGTACTCTGATCCACTCAATGCCATATTCAACACGTCTTATTCCCTTTTTCTCTTACTGCCCTTGGGTGCTCCACCTGTATTCACCCTTTTGTATGAGACACTTTTAAGGAGCCTAGTCTGCTTTAATTGGCTAGAGTGTTTCCTGGAATCAGTACTTTGCTCCGCAGCCTACGCTGCTGTTTCACTAGTGTCACTACCTATGTGAGTCGAGCGCAGATGTGAGTTGTGCATGCGACACTTTGCGACAAGTAGCCTACAAGATACTAACAAGAGACTCCTGCAATGTCAATACAGTAAAACTGGACCTACATAATGAAGTTTGTTCACTGTTGGCCACAGGTTAGCAATCAAACAATCAAAGATAGTTAAAACGTTTTTGAAATTATTTCCATCTTCTGTTTTTGTTTGTAATGAGAAATGTTCATTATTTTATGGATAACACAAATTTCTGTATGACACAGACGTGCCCAGTCACTTGAATGGCGTTTTGAGCTAACTTTTGCAATCAAACAATCATAAACCGTTTAAATCTGAGAATGCGCAACCCATTCTACTCACATCAGGTAGTGACAACTAGTATCAGCTGGAGCTACTGCAACGCAGTGAATAGCAGGACTTTGTACCATGAAAAATCACAAATTAAGGCTTCTAAACCAAATACTACACAAACTGACATGTCCCAGCAGTAAAGTGACCTGAAATTGTAGAGAAATGACCAACATTAGCCACTACAGCTATGTGGCGTTAGCATGCAGCAACTTAATATTTAGCAGTAGGCTAACTTTCTACCATCGAAAATCGCAGTAAAAGGTTTCTTAACCAGACATTACCCAATCGTATATGTTTCAGCATTAACGAAAATTGGGAAGAATTTAATTAATTTACAGCGAAGATGACAAAGTAAACTGCCGTTTGCATGAAGCTACTATAGTTAGCATTGAACACTAATGGAATATAGCAGCATTTTCAGCAGTCCCAAATTGCAGATTAGGGCTTTTAAACCAGATGCACCAGAACTGCTTAAGGAACAATGTGACCCGGAATTGGGGACAATTTAACAACACTGGCAGCCAAGATGACATTGTTCACCCGATTTCCACCAACTGCGGAACGGCTGTGAATCGGCTCCAGAATGGCGGCGAAGCCAATACATTTCAGTTACAGTCAATGTGTGTATTTTCACTGACTGTGGAACGGCTGCGTTCCGACTCCGTCCCAGCTCCGGCGATCCTTAGCCCTCCAGACCAGATACACAGAGCTTATGGGGGATCCGCAGATTGTGCGGGACAGGGAGTTAAGGAAAGAAACAAAATAAAACATCCGGTTAATTTTCAAAACAAAATAAACCGTGTTCACGGCGGATAATATTTCCCTGCACTACACCTTGAAAATGTCCTAATGCACGGAGACAGGCCTAAAGTCAACAGGTCAGAAGTTTGTGGCTCTGTTTATAGAAACTACATCCTGTTATATCGCGCGTTCCGCAACAAATCCGAACCTGGTGGCTATTGGAGGACGCCGGAGCACGGGGCCGACACGCAGCAGAGCTGATCCGCACAGTTGGAAATCTGAACGTTTACATGCTCACATTGATTTCTCTAAAATGCATTTACCTCATTATTTGAACGTTTGACATGAAAATCCGACATAACATTGTAGATACGACAGAAAATACGGAAAAACCTAATCTCTCTCCCCTTTAAATTCCCAGCAACCTATTGTCTCTTCTCTGTATGTTGTTACATAATGCTAAATGCTGCAATATTATCTTTCAAAGCCCCCAAGCCCTTAAATATGCCTTTTACAGACTACACAGTTTACTGTATACAAATTGTGTGTCTCCTGCTCTGTCTGCAGATAGCTCAGGCACGCTGAATAAGAACTTCTCCGTCGCATTCTCCATCATCGGCATGTTCTCTTCCCAAGCAGTCAGCAACCTGAGCATCTTCTTCTGTGCTGAGATCACACCCACTGTGATCAGGTAGGCCCAATGAAACTTTGGGATGATGCAATGTGGAAAATGTGCTTACTGTTGAGGAGAGTAACAGCTGTTTTTAATGTATTGCACATTGTTTGTCATGGAACAAGTAGGGGATTAGTCCACAATGTGTTCATGTTTGCTCTAGTTTGGGCATTGTTGACATTTTGTGTTTCTTCTACACCTGTTTTAATGTCCTGATTGGTTTATAATTAACTTGATCCAGTGGCTGGTGTCCATAGCATCACATGTTACTAGAGAGGGATTAGCTGCTCCACCTCCTGTTAAAGGAGGGTACGGAATCATTGAACAGATTCTCACAGTTCAGTGTCAAATGTAATCCACATCGTCTACAAATTAGCCATCCCCTTTGAGAATATATGACACAGCATTGGATGCTCATTATCTAGGGTTATGTAAGGGGTGTTTTACTGCTGGCGATGGTCAAAGGGTGGCCTCTGGTGGTGAATTTAGGCAATTGCAGGAGAGGAAGTGGACTCTATGTAGAGGAGGGCATTTGGCTGCAGCACACATCAACAGAAGAATGAAGAAAAACTAAAGAGATCTTCCCTTTCTATATGAATGAATTAGGTGATATTTCAGTACAACATGTTGATTCGGGATTTACTTTAATTGTAGTGAACCGTCTTCCCCTGTGGCTAGTTTATACAAGGTTTATGAGGTTTTAAGGTATCTGTGATCATAAATCTTAAAATGTGATAACATTTTCCATCTCACCATAGGGGTGGTGGGCTGGGCCTGGTCCTAGCCAGCGCCGGCTTTGGCATGCTGACTGCACCCATCATGGAGCTCCACAATCAGAAGGGCTATTTTCTTCACCATATTATCTTTGCCTGCTGCACTCTAATCTGCATCATCTGCATTCTCCTGTTGCCTGAGACGCGCTTCCAGCCCCTCCCTGAGACCCTGGCTGATGGCGAGAGCTACACCCGTCAATCTCTCCTTCCACCGAGGAAACCTGGAGAACAACGTCTCCTACTGACTCAATCTGAGAGCAGTAGGGACTACACCAGGGTGCACGACACGCCGCTCCACGAAGCAGCCGCCACCGCAGTGTCCACTATGGACTCCACCGCCTCATCAGCTGTTGATTTGACCGTTCTATCGGTCGGAAATATGTCTGCTCCCACATTCATGGAGGTGCACCCTTGTAAGCCTAAGCTTAAAGACCCCAACGGTCACTCAGTTTTAGCTTTATCCACAACCCCCATCACAGCCCTGGGCAAAGACGGCATCATACATGCCAGTAGAGAGCACCTGCTGTCTTCCACTCCGTTACACAAACCCCCATGCGTCACAGACCCACTTTTAGCTGATGCCGAAGAACCTCCAGCCGAAGTCCTGGAATCTATTGAGCCATTGACAGATTCTGCCATTCCTGAAATGAATGACATCGGTCCTTCCCCTACAGAAGAGTCAGCCACTACCCCTTCCCCTCCATTAGACCGTTCCACTCCCCCGGTCCCTCAAACTGTGCCTGCCTCCCTATTGATCTGCACCACACCCATCATCGAGCCCCCGCCTAGCTCCACGTTAGAATCCCCCAACACAGCGGGAAATGAGATAGACAGTTTAGCCCCAAAATTCGACCCACCTTTGCTA
Organism: Etheostoma cragini; assembly: GCF_013103735.1. Taxonomy (NCBI): domain Eukaryota; kingdom Metazoa; phylum Chordata; class Actinopteri; order Perciformes; family Percidae; genus Etheostoma; species Etheostoma cragini. The sequence goes on from NC_048418.1 coordinate 15,295,081, forward strand.
GAGGCCTCTAATGCCACTTTAGCAGACTCCCCTAATTCATCTATGGCTGAGAGCCCCCCTCCATCCCCTACCCCCTCTCCTGTTCCGATAACAGATTGCAACATTTCCACTGACCCTCCACCCTCTATTAGCACACACTCTGACATTCCCATCAAGTTAGAAATAGTGGAAGAATCTACATCTACTCCTAGAGACTCCCCCATACCTACTGTCATAGACTCCCAACCGCCACAGTTAGATTCTACCTCTCCCTGTGAGAATGTCATATCCCCTTATTCCCCTACTCCCCCTAGCCCAGTCACTATTTCCCCTTCACCCACTCCTCCTCCACCCATTGAATCAGGCCATACACCCTCAGCGGCCTATTCAACTTCCCCTGTCATAGATACTCTCAACACTACTCCACCGATTCCTACCATTCTCCCCGTCACAGACATTTTGCACACCTCCACTCCGGAATCTACCACTCTGACTATTCAGCCCACGCAGGATTCAGCTGCATCCCTCGCTGTAGATTCAGGAGCAACTTCCATCACAGATTTAGGCGCTACAGACGCAACTTTCCCCTCTCTAATGGACTGCACCGTCTCCTCCCCCATAGACTTTGGTGTCCTTTCCATCAGGGACAGTGCCAGCACAGAAAACAACACTGTCAATGGTGTGGCATTGTTATGATCCAGTGCTGCAGTCAGGAGACAAAGCTTTACGGTTGCACGGGGAAGCAGCCCACGCCACACGAATAACCAGGAAGGGGGCGAGGAGGGGGGCACAAACTGTCCTACTCAGACTTCAGGCACTTACTGAAGATTGTCCTGATCTGGAGTTGAGTAGACATGTCTTACAGAGATGCTGTATGTTTCTCAATGTCCCCCCTTCCTGCATTTAGCCAATAAATGAGACCACACAAGTGAGAGAGTGCCAGAGGCTGGTTTGTGACAATGTGACAGTATGTTCTGCTCTTTTTAAGTGTCACTGGAAATCACCAGCCTATAAACTACTTTGATGTACATGAATGGGAAATCACTGTCTGTCATTTTAAAGAGACTTACAACTATATCCACAATCACAGCGAACTGGTGAGAAATACAAGGATGCTAAAAACAAACAAACAGAAATTAAATCACTGGTACTTTTGCTCAAATGAAATGTCTGTCTAACATATTTATACAAAAATATCGCCTTACTTGTATGGACAAAAGAATCTGAATGTTACAACATACTGGTTGGCGTTACAGAGGTAAACAATCCAAATTGGAGTGATTTTTCTAAATACAACGCCAAAAACAACTCTGACCAAAATAAAATGTAGACATGGTGCCAAAAAAACGAGAATAGGAGTATTTGCCTGTTAGAGGAAATACTATTTAGTGCAGTCCCTTGCCATAGACTGTATGTGGATTAACGTGAATCAGATGAACCATTTTTTCCAAAGTTCAGAAATACAAAATAAGTAGTAAATTGGTTGTCAAATTATTGAAAGATTGAAAGCTATATCACCATTTAATGAATTATAATTGAGAGACGAGATTGAGATTGCTAAATTGCTTTCATGAACAAGTGGTTCATTGTGTGAACGCCGATATTAGAGAAAAGAATGACCCATATTTTGTCAGTCTGAAAAAAAACTTTTATTTTTACAATTGTTTCAGTCAATGGAATTAATGGTATGCAAATGCTTTTATTTGTAAATGTGATATTGTAAGTAAATGCATAATTAGTTGTTGAGCTTGATCAAGTCTTTTTTTTTTTAAATATTCAAAGTATTTTTGAATAATCTCCCATGGCGTGCCCTTATTGTACAAAGCTATACTACATTCTTACAGTATTTGTGGCACCTCAGTGTGGTGCCACCATGTTCTTTGCAGTTGGGACAAAGCATGAAAATAATTGTGAACGTGTCAGCAAAACAAACCTTAAAAGCAAACCTTAAAAAATACACAAAAGCTATTTTTGAAATGAAACCAATGGATGACAAAATGTTCGATGTGATTGCCAACTGTCGCAGCAAAGCTAACCTTTCAGTGTGTTTTCCAAATCATGTTCTGGCATTAACGTAGTTAATGTACGTTTGTCAATGTGTTCATACCTGCACATGCACAACTAAGTTTACCTTAAAATAAAAGAATGCAATACATCATAAATGTGTCAAATAGACATTTTAAAATACAGGTCAAATCCTTATTTATAGGTAGATTAACATAGTCATAATATTAAATTGACAAACTTTTGCTTAAGGAGGCACTTTCTCTTCCAAAGCCTGTGTTATACTTGACTTATGTGTAACTAGACAGTTGTAGTTACACAATTTATGCTTTGGAGGTTGTAATGTTTGTCAGGGAAAGATGTAGGATTTAAAGATAGGCCACTGTTTACTACAACAACAACAACAATGCTACTACTAATAATAATAATTACACTTTACTGTAAAACTCAAGAGCCAAGTGAATGATGTCTTGTCAGTTCAAATGTGATAAAACCCTCTCGCGGTATGTCATAGTACATTCATCCAGGGAGTATTGGTGATCTCATTAGGTGTCATAAAGGAGTCAAAGACAACACCAGACTTGTTTTGTTCACACCATCTGGTGTTACTTATGAAGAACCTTCTAGGTACTTTGCTCACCAAAATCCTCTTCTGCTTGCTTTCATCAAAGAGGCACTGCATATTTTTAGGTGTCTGAATGATTGAGCTAATCTGCTTTTTTTGTTTTTTCCTCAAATGCAACTTGAATCAAAGTATGAAATCTCATTTTTTTTCCTCAATTCAATCATTGATCTTTCAATAGAACAAGTCAACAAACTTCCATTTAGTGAAAGATTCATATGAACATTTAATGTCTTACATGTCATGCTGCTAAGCCTCAAAGCACAATGCCCTGCGATCATGTGAAGTCAAATTTAATGGAGCTTGGCTTGACAGTAAAAAAAAAAAAAAAAAAAGAGGGAAAATGGAGTGGGATTTTGAATACAGAAATTCTAGTATATTCTACTTGTAACTCATTATTTTTTGCAATAGACCCAAATGTAATGTACTTTGTGGACAAGAGTGTTGACACTGGATGTATTAAGGAATTCTTGGCGTCTGCAGTAAAGAGTGGGTTGACTGTAGTGGTCAGTAGCTTCACATTACTCTGAGTCTGTGTTGTCTGTGAGTATTGTTCTCTCTGTCTCAGTACGTTTATTGCAGAAATTGAACTGTGCATTGCAAAAACGCACATGCAGCACCAGTGTAAAGACAGTGACACAGCACAATACAACCAGTGTCTATTCCAAGATCTGTTGCTTCCATTTTCACAACTCTCACGCAGCTATTTCACGGTGCTGATTAAGAGTAATTTATCTAGAGTAAAATTAAAGTAAAAATCTGTAAAAGCGATCCAAAGCAATGTTAGCACCAGCGACAGGGTGGACTAGGAGACAGTGACCTTTTTTGGAAAAGCAAAAAAAAAAAAGTGGTTATGCCTTTGTAAATAGCAGTTGTGTGGAAACGCCCAGTGTTGCTAAGATGAAGGATTATGACATGGACTAATGAATGGTTTTGAACCAAGATGAACTCCCCGGTGTACACACATTTCAGGTTTTGCTTCTCTCAACTGTGCAACTCAGATTGTCCTGATGGGAGATTTGAATGAATGTAAAAACCATGGATTGTACCATTTTATAATTTCTGATTGTTTGGTTTCATTTTGTTTTTGTTTTAACAAACATAATGCACTTGTATATAAGCCATACCTGTTGGTAAAATAAACCACTATTTATTGATCAACTAAGAATCTACCCGAGTGCTTCATTTTATAACATGGATTTTATTAAAAGTAGATCCCAGGCAAAACAGCAGTTACATAATTCCACTGCTGGCTGGAGGGCTTGTACCTTTTTCAAAAGAACAATTAAACAGGGAGTGCATGACTGTTTCCAATCCAAACTAGTCTGAATCTGTTTTGTGTTCTCTGTGTGTGGGTCCTCCCTTGCTGCACTATATACATTAATAACCAATTTGTTTGGTGAAATGTGTCAATAGAGCACAATTAACAAAGCTAAGAGTCTATGGCCATGCTAGGCACAGAAATGCTTTGAACTAAATGCTAACGGCAGCATGCTAATATGCTCATAATGACAATGCTACCACGCAGATGTTCGACCATCTTAGTTTCTTAGGCAACCTATTTGGTCATAATCCAAAGTACTGGAAAAATTCAAATTGTTGACCTGATAAAAATAATGGGATCACTGAGATTGTTACAATTCCTTCTAAGGGAAATGTGGATTCATTTACTATAACAACAATCCATTTGATAGCTGTTGAGACATTTTACTCAAACCACCTTAGTGGGGAAAAAGGAAAAGTCACTAGGATTCATCCACTGTGGACAACGAATGTCTAGTAAATGTAATGGCAGTCCAACAATCCATCAAAAAAGGTGTTGAAACATTTCAGTCTGGATCACAGTGGTGGACCAACATCAGACCAAAACAGCCTTCCCTGGAGCAAAAAAATGGCAAACCAAGGGCCAATTTTAACCCAATCTTGAGGACCTGTATTATAGAGGGGCCCTGCATGTGGTATAATCTAGTTTAAATGTATATTTAACATTTCACCAAATATCATGCTTATGTGGTCTATCCCACTGACATCTGGGGGAGGGTAGAAATACTGCTTGGTTTCTGGGGTTCCAGCCAAAATGGGTTGGGGAACATTACAATGCCTTGCTCAACAGCACCTGGCCGCACCCAGGAGGTGAACAGCTACCAATCCACACTCTGTACCTCGGTCCGTACTGGGACTTGAACCATCCATCCTCCGGTTCCTAACCCCCTATGGACTGAGCTACTGCCAGCCCCCATATGTGTAAGTCCCAGGGCTCAACGGACGACCACAGCTCATTTTTGTAGCAAGTTAATCAGGCCCTGCAGAATTTGCATCTGTATTATTAAAACTACAACATAAAACATCTATGAGTTAGGTTAACAATGCCTTATCAGAATATTAACTACTTATGTTTTTTAACCTGCAGTTTGATACAAACTGACTTATTTTTATAGGGTAATTACTCCTGAACATTGTAGGATTATTCACACAGTCCTAATTGACTCAGCGTAAAAAGGCCCCGTTTCTCCCGAACGGGACAGGTTGATGTCAGCAGGATGATGCGGCATGATCCTCCAGACCACTGCATCAAAGCCGAGCGCTCCTATTGGCAGACAGGGATATTGGGATGCTGCGCCGTGTGTGACGTCATCTGACCCGCAGCACGTTTATCTATCTCGCCGGCTCAGCACTCGCTCTAGAAATGTGGTGCAGATTTTGAGAAACACAACAGCAAGAGACTGAAGACTGGACGCCCGTAAAGTCGAGACAGGACGCTCTGTGGCCGCATCAGGAACGCACCATGAGGGAAATCGTTCACATCCAGGCTGGACAGTGTGGAAATCAGATTGGGGCGAAGGTATGAATATTGTCATTCAATTTAAGAAGGGGGATACACACTTCTAATTTTAATGCGGGACGTGCCACGTGTTAATGTTTTAGTTTTTTTGTTGTTGATTCATTAATCGACTCGAGTCATTTTAATAATTTTTTTGGCGTCTCTTAGGCATTTCTTAACAACCATGTCCTTGTTTTCATTTAGGATATTGAGATCTTTTATTGAGATTATGTACTGTTTACACAACCTATGTGCAGGGTGCGGTTCAGCTGGGCTGTGCGG
>NC_048418.1:15300798-15352380 GCF_013103735.1 Etheostoma cragini
CCCCCCCCCCCCCTGTTGCGTGTCCTTTAGTCACCAAGAAGATGCGCAGTCACTAAAATGAGGCCTGATAGTAGGCTACGCTGGTTTTAACACCATGTTATGTTGCTAAATGACCCCAACAACTGAAGTTCATATGATTATGTATGTTCCATTTTAGTTCTGGGAGGTGATAAGTGACGAGCATGGCATCGATCCAACCGGGAGTTACCAAGGTGACAGTGACCTGCAGCTGGAGAGGATAAATGTCTACTACAATGAGGCATCAGGTAAAGCAAAAAGGGGAAAAAGTGTGAAAGTTTTTAATTAAACCACGTTTGTATCTGAATAATTTACTATTCCATAAAGCTTTGTTTCCATTGCTCCCTATCCTTGCATGAGCTTATGCTACACAGTCCTCATTGGAATGCCACAGTATGCTCATATCATACATTTAGCTGCAAGGGGAAAGTAGGTCCCACAATGAGTGCAGGGAAAAATTAGGACAGTGAATCTGCTAAAATCTCTCTCTCTCTCTCTCTCTCTCTCTCTCTCTCTCTCTCTCTCTCTCTCTAGGGAGCACAGGTATCTGCAGTCTCTGTATAGCTGACCCCGAGCTCACTGTGTCTTTGTCTCATCTCAGTATCAGATTTTATTGGCGTGGCATGTTGAAGGTCATTACAAATGCTTTGCATGTCATTCCTCGCAGCATTTAACAGTCAAACAACAACGTTCAATAATTATGCAGCTCTGTAGCTGTAGTGATTCAGTCTTTGAACCAATGCTGTCGGCGAAGGACAACAAGTTGGTGCAGATCTCGATATATGTGTAAACAAGACTGAGATTACTCATTGGCTGTGCATGAATGAAAGGCCTGTGCAGGAGGCACATCTGGGCCTAAGCAGCATATTCACTACCACTAACCTATTTTTCTAGCAAGCATTATCGATCCTTTGTTTCTATGTTGCATACTGGCATCAGTGTAACCTACTGGGTCACTGTTCTATCACAGAAATTCATTTCTCCTTTTAAATTAAAAGAAAAGACTGGATATAGCTACATTAGGAATAACACAGGCAAGGAATGGGGGGAAAAGAGGTATGGGTAGGGAAAAATTGCTTTGATGGAGTGCAGTCTGCAGTGCTCAGCACTTTTTGAGCCCCACTGGTCTAGAAGAAGCAGTGCAGCATGCTGCAGCAGTTTGCTTGCAAGAAGGGTTACAGACTAAGATGGATGAACACTGTAAAATGCAAAAAGAAAAACAATACTGTAGCATGTTTCCAGATTTAGCCCAGGCCGTAGTATCCTTCAAACAAAAGGCTGTTTACTTAAAGGATTACGTTAACGAACAGTACTGCTTTTAGATGGGTTTAATTATGGAGAAAATACTCTTTAGAGTTTTTTCATGGTTTACTACATATGTTCTGACATCATGCACACTGAGACTGCCGATATACTGTATTACTCCACCCTTCCATCCATTACCTCTCTGTGTCTCTCTATCCTCTGCTCTTATTCATCCAAAGGCAGCAAATATGTCCCCCGGGCCATTCTGGTCGACCTGGAGCCAGGAACCATGGATTCAGTTCGCTCCGGCCCGTTTGGACAGCTTTTCAGGCCTGACAACTTTGTCTTTGGTGAGTAGATGTTTAAACCTTGATGTCAGTGCTCACCCTGAACCAACTGCTCATACAATATGTGTGTGTCAGCAGCTGCTGTCATACCCTGTAACGCTGTGCTTAGTTTCACCTGACAGCGCTGTCCAGCAATGTACTTTTCCAGCATAAAGCCTCTGCAGTTTCTCCGCGATGGACTAGTAGTGTGATATATTGTCCATGTGCAGCTGAGCCAGACTGAGACAGCTCTCATGGTGACTCAGCGAAAAATATATATCTACTTAGAGATGATGCTGCAGTCCTCCAAATTACAGAATTATTGTTAATCAGAAATATAATTTACCATGTCTGGGTCTTGAAGGAGATAAATAACTCATGGGCATTTACTAATCATTGCACATTTCATTTCCACATTTATAATAAATAGCGTAAGGCATTTGAGTGCCTGTTTCCAACAAGGTATACTTTTTGAAACTGTAACAAATGACTCTATTAATGGATCATACACAATTTATTAATGCCCAATAGATCCTTACGTCAAGAAGAACACAATTAGGGTTTCCAGGTTGTTAAAACTAAGAATCTACAGCCATGTTTGAGTTAAATGCTAACATCAGCCGGGGCACATGCTAACAATGGTGTTGTATGTTGATTGAGCTTTTTAGCATATTACCTTGTATTTCCTAATTTGTACTAAATACAAAATAAAGCTGGGGGTGATTGGTAATATATTAGACAAATTGAAAATTTGATGGCTCTATATTAAATCACGAGTTAACAAAAGGTATTAGAAATAATCTTGAAGAGGACATACTGTACATGTCCATACCAAATTCCATGGCAATCCAATCGCTTTTGAGACATTTCACTTAAATCCACATATCTCATGTCTCATGGTGGCGCAAAAGGACAAGTTAGGATATCACCAATTTCATTAGGATCCACCCTCTGGGGACCAAGAATGTCTGGACAAAATGTTAAGCCAGTCCATCAAAAAAGATGTTTGTTACAACTTATGAAGCCGTTATAAAGTATGCCTAAACAGAAAGTGACACCGTTATTTGTCCAACATAATTTATCTTTAAACATTGCGTGCATCCTGCAGGTCAAAGTGGAGCAGGAAATAACTGGGCTAAGGGTCACTACACTGAGGGAGCTGAGCTGGTGGACTCGGTGCTGGATGTGGTGAGGAAGGAGTCCGAGAACTGCGATTGCCTCCAGGGCTTTCAGCTCACCCACTCGCTTGGCGGAGGCACGGGTTCAGGAATGGGTACACTGCTAATCAGCAAGATCCGCGAGGAGTACCCCGACCGCATCATGAACACCTTCAGTGTCATGCCTTCCCCAAAGGTGTCTGACACTGTGGTGGAGCCCTACAACGCCACTCTCTCTGTCCACCAGTTAGTGGAAAACACAGATGAGACCTTCAGCATTGACAATGAGGCCCTGTATGATATTTGCTTCCGCACCCTGAAGCTGACCACACCTACCTACGGAGACCTCAACCACCTGGTTTCAGCCACCATGAGCGGGGTGACCACCTGTCTACGCTTCCCTGGCCAACTCAACGCTGACCTGCGTAAGCTGGCTGTCAACATGGTGCCCTTCCCCCGCCTGCATTTCTTCATGCCGGGCTTTGCGCCCCTTACAAGCAGGGGCAGCCAGCAGTACCGCGCCCTCTCCGTCCCAGAGCTCACGCAGCAAATGTTCGATGCCAAGAACATGATGGCAGCCTGTGACCCTCGTCATGGACGCTACCTCACTGTGGCAGCCATCTTCCGCGGCCGTATGTCAATGAAGGAAGTGGATGAACAGATGTTGAGCGTGCAGAACAAGAACAGCAGCTACTTCGTTGAATGGATTCCCAACAATGTCAAGACCGCCGTTTGCGACATCCCTCCCCGTGGCCTCAAGATGTCCGCCACCTTCATTGGCAACAGCACGGCCATCCAGGAGCTGTTCAGGAGGATCTCTGAGCAGTTCACAGCCATGTTTCGCCGAAAGGCCTTCCTCCACTGGTACACTGGCGAGGGAATGGATGAGATGGAGTTCACGGAGGCCGAGAGCAACATGAATGACCTGGTGTCCGAGTATCAGCAGTACCAGGATGCTACCGCTGATGAGATGGGCGAGTATGAAGAAGATGAAATAGAGGATGAGGAAGAAGTCCGCCATGATATCCGCCACTGATTGTAAAACACTGACATGACACTCTGAGAGAAACAAAATGTTAATTGTTGGTCGACATCCCAGTGAGATCATAATGCTACAGATGCAGTTGTTTAGCCAAAATTATTTAGCATTTAGATATGGCTTATACTGACAATAATCGTGGGTGGTGTTGGAACCTTAAAAACATGCAAGAACCATAGTAATTGATTTTCCAAGTCATGCTTTGCCAGTTTAAAAAAAATAAGTACAGTCTTGTTCTAATCACAGTTTTGTAACATTTACCTCAACATGCAACCACTTTCTCAAGTCTCCAATAAAAGATCCAGATCTGTCAATACTTCATGTCATCTTTTTACTTGATAGTTACCCAGGTGTAAAGGGTGAATAAGAGCCGACTTGTTCTGCATTTATCTCAACATCCTTGTTTTAGTTGTAATGTGTGATATGTTTACACATTAACTCTGTATGTTTGAGACATTTTTGTTAAGGTGTGATGATATTTTATATTTTTCCAATTGTCCACAAATTCCATAAACACCCAAAACCAACAAAAAATTGAAGCTACCTGTACTATTAAGTACTGTATGTGTAGACCTCCACTGTTCAGAAACTATTCAAAACTGCACAGTTAAACTGGGTGACATGTTCCTACATTTAAATAATGGTTTTGTAGTTTATTTTGAGTCAATCCCTCATACAGTCCTGGTGCAGTGAATACTACAGAGCCCAGCTGTTTTAGGAAATTATTAAGCAATTTCTAAAGCTTGAAGAATATATTTGTGATCAGTTTTTAAAGATTTAAATCTTCAACATGAAAGTGCCACCAACAGGGTAGGGAACTCAGAAAGTGACAAAGGACAGACACTGCATTGTAAAGTAATTTTTGACAGTAATAAGTATTCCTCAGCCTTAACCTTTGATGTACTAAAAGTACAAGCTCTGTCAGGAACAAACATATCTTTAATTTATCCAGAGAGTCCTCTTAATATGACAAATAGCTACTACTTGTGATGTACATGTTGCAATACATGAAGTTGAGTAACCGTGAGCCTGGATATTTGACAGAAACTGGTTGAATTTAGTAACTTTGCAGAAGCCAGTGTGAAAATGGGATCTACAGCATAGGGATTGGATTGACACACGTCCAAGCAACCAGGGAGGGGCCCAGTGACAGTAAATAAACAAGGGGAAAGTTATAGCAGAATTTAAAACATGCATTAATCAATGTGACGAAACTTGCTGATAAAAGGATTGGGCCATCTGACAACACAAATGAGCACACAATGCAGACAACTCAGACAGAAACTGTCTGTTACTAATCTCTCAGGGTTTAAATATGTTGCACTTTTGGCCACACCCCAGCCAAGGCCATCAAAGCAAGAATTTCCATCTGACAGCTGATATAAAACATGTGCTTTGACATGAGTGATGGCCAACAGAGCCAAACCGAGAAATTAACCTAACCCAACCAGAGTAGCAGAGCAGTAATTTATTTTGCCCTGAGCCACAGGGAAAAGATGCGCATTGCAACAGGCACTTTGGTATTTCTTTAGTGGGGAATTAAATTTAAATCATGATAACTCTTCTCCTTTCTTTTTGAAGGAATGACTAGCAAAAGCAAATGCGGATTTAAAACAAATGATCCCAGTCAGAAGAAAGACAAAAAAAAGGAGACGTAAAAGAGAAAAAAAAGGAAGTAAGATCGTAAGGTAGAACTGAGTTCAGTAACAAGGTGTCGGTCAGACCAGCTCAATCAACCCAATAACTATTTTGAATTTCAGATCAGAATGTTATGTCCACTGACAACTTTGTCTGACAACTATCTAGATGACACTTGTTTTGGTTAGACTTCCGTATAATTCCTACAAAGCAATAAAACCATATAAATTGGCTAAATACTCTTTAGTTTGGTAGATGTTTAGAACTATGTACATACACAAACTTAACAATGTCACTCCACAGGGAACAAACAAAACAATTGATGGGATAAACTACATGAGACATTTGATGAAACGTGTAGAGCTACAAACACAAATATACATGTTATGCTATTTTTGCACATTTTGCACTAGCAAACATTTTAATCGTTGAGTCATACTTTAAATCAGTTAAGATTCCGATGGTACAGTAGAGAAAATAGAGAAGATTGTTATTTTACTCTTTAATGAGCATCAAGTTAGTCAGTTCCAACTCACTACGTTTATATTTATTATTAACTTTCCCCTCTCAGCATAAATCTCATCTGTGGTACCTGAGGCTTGTCCACAAGGACACTTAGCTTAATGACGATCTTCTTACAGTGGGTATTATGAAGAAAGCAAATTACAATACTGCAGTTTTTAATGCAGTATTGTAAGTCACACAGCAAGTTTTCACACTTTCTATATATATTTATAGCATATATCTACTTCACCTGTGCACCGTTAAACCCGTACTCTACCATACTCCCTCATGTTGATGGCATGCATGGCTGGTTGTTTTGATATCTGTGATAGTGGTAGAACATCTTCTTTTGACTTGTGTAATCTTCCTTGGATACCTAGAAGCTGGAATTTATCTTTGAATGCAAACCAAACAAAATAAATAAATAAAAAGGCCTAAGAGCTAAGTCTCAGATCTTGTTATCTTTCCAGCCATTTTCAGGCTTTACCTGCATTGCAAATGACTTCATCCTTAAACCAGATTTTCTACATTGGCTTCTTTGTTCATCGTGAGCATGACTGAATCTTTTTTGGGTCCGCTACAAAGGAACCATTTGTATTCGAGCTACACAGGCATGCCATGTCCACTTAGAAAAGCTTGAATGAAAGTCTCACTGAATGGGGCATGTTTTACTGGTAACCAAATAAGTTGTAGGTCCGCAATGGATTTTTATCAAACTAAACATGTAGTTGGACTGAAAAGTTAATGTATGTGGATTTGACAGTTTCTTTGACAGACATTTTCAATTCAACACATCTCCAGTGTTTTTACTCACCAAAGTCTATTTACAGGAGTACTCTTGATAAATAAATGCTGCCCTTATAGAATTTCTCAGGTTTTAGTAGAAATGTTGAATGTAACATATAAACAGTTTTTTATGTAATATTTCTAAACACTACAAACCCCTTTAGAAAGAGTATTTTACATTAATGTGGAAGAATGTGTTTGTTAACACTTGTTTAGCAACGCAAACCCAATATATTTTAATGACGCCCTTCCTTCGCCAAAAAGCTAGATGACCGAAACACTGCATGACGCGAGTAAAGAAATTGTCTCTTTAGACAAAGAAACTGTTGTATCATCCAAACACATACTGTATGCCTTTGCCCTTCCCATGCACTTGTTACAACACATATTTGAAACAAGGAAATTAGGGTCAATACAACAGCTTTTTTTCTATTCCATTTTATTACAACAGGAGGTGCAAATTCTACATGCTTAAAAAAACTTACAGTCTATGCTATATTCATACAGCACATTAGAAACTACAGATGAAAATACATACACGTCAATAGCAAAAACAGCATCATTGCACCAAATGTTTTCAGTAGCTTTGCAAGCTCATTCTTGATTACTTTGCCTTTCCACATCATGTATGTATAATCAGACCAATCCACATACCCACATTATGTTACCACTAGACAAACACACACACACACAGAAACACACAATAAAAATAACACTTTGAAAGCCTTAATTCCACGGCCTTGTTGAATACTAATTCTGATTGATTAATCATGGCTTTCTACGGTCGGCCTATGGTTCCCATGGATGGAGATTTCAATGTGGACCATTTTTAAATCAATAAAATCAGTTTGAAATCAATGTGTGTGATCATACGGAGGGCGATCACACAAAGGGAGAGAGAGGGTCGAGGAAACAAGGATCACCAACAGCCCTAACGGCAACAGTGCAAAGAGAGATTTAGTTAGCTTACACCAACACATTTAACATCTTACAGATTTGGCACTTAGATCTTATGGAGTTTACACTTGGCTTATTGTAAAAACACAACTTATAGAACCACACATATTCCGTAGAAATAATAAAAGAGTGCAACAATAAAACTGAGAAGGTGTGCAGTATTTTCTTCTTTTGCTTATAGTCTGATGACTTTACTGTCTACTGATAAGAAACAGTCTACTCCCTTCTTGGTTTACTACATCATGGTTCTTCTGCAGAGGGTGCTTTTATCAGTTGTACATTACAAACAGCATTTATCTAAGTTCCAGTATCACTCAGCAATCTAAAAGGTCAGCAGAACGACTTAAGGCATGGCGGAAGCTAAAATATTCCAAAATGCAACCATAGAATCTTTACATCACACCACACTATGAAAAATATAGTACCCACAGCACTATTCCAAGCCGATATGGACACATGCAACAATATAGTAACTACGGAAGATTTGTTCTAGTCACTCTCAAAATAATTGTGCTTCTCGAGACTAACAATTTGTTGTATTATTAGAATATTTTTTACAAGCAACTGACTGAAGAGCTCTGAAGAGCTGTGTTGTTCTATTCTAGAAGAGCAATACGTGAGACTGTATCTGCCCTTAAGCACATAGTGATAATAGTATGAACATTTGAGTTTATTCAGTGTATTAATCCATACCAGTAACATGATTATTTGTAAGGTGCTATGATTTTGCATCTATTATAATAACCTTATGAGCCTTTTTGGAGCACCGATCTGACACTTGCATATAGCTATAATCGGACATATGGGGGTGCGTAACCTTTTTGTTTGTACTGTTAAGTTCTGTTATATTTACTTTGGCTGTTCCTGACCTGAAGCCATGCAGTATAATACCTGAAATGAGTATAATGATTGTAAGTCATGTGGTTCTAAAATGAGGATTCTTCGGACTCTAGAAAGAGGGGAATTACATTTTGTGAAGTATGGAAATGCAATCCTTTTTTTTATGGCCAGGATGGTCATGTAGTCAATGCCATGTGTTACACTGAGCAGTAGTGTTATCAATAGATGAGAACAAACAGTATTACCTTTTTGGTTAAGTAAACTGTGGTACACCAGTTTACCCCAATTTATCACAATATCTATCTGTATGACCATCTACTGTATGTATTTACATACTGTAGTATATTTAAGTATACTGAAATATATTTCAGTATATGACAAAACTAGTGTGTATGCTAAACAAATGGGCCCCTTTACGCCCTTGAACTAGATTCAATATTCCTCTCAGTTACAGAGACTTTCTTACGTTGCACAACCACTCTCTGGCTTCCTTTCAGTTTGGGTGTGGCTGTCAGAGTAAAGTCCTCTTTTGACCCCGTAGAACTGGATGAAGCCAGTGAAGAATTCTGAGTTTCAACATTCAAACCTTGACCTCTTACCTCCAAACCCTGCTCTGCAGACCTATGTCCCATCTGAACAAAGCCCTGTGCTAAGTGCCCACCTTGCTCTTCCCCTGAGGACGCGCTCTCCACCACTAACACTTGTCTAGACCTGGAGTGGGTTCCTTGTGAATGGCCTTGTGCTACCTGCCCTGTCACTCCACCCATTCCTACTTGCCTATCTACAAGGACCACACCATGAGAACCTTGTTGGCCACCAACCTGCACCATCCCCTGACCACCTTGCAGGCCACCAACCTGCACCATCCCCTGACCACCTTGCAGGCCACCAACCTGTACTAACCCCTGACCACCTTGCAGGCCACCAACCTGCATTAACTGCTGACCACCTTGCAGGCCACCAACCTGCACCAACCCCTGACCACCTTGAAGGCCACCAACCTGCATTAACTGCTGACCACTTTGCAGGCCACCAACCTGCACCAGCCCCTGACTTAGCCCAACTTGGCCTATTTGACCCATTGCCTGCTGGGTTCCCCCTGACACAAGCACCATTTGGGGCTTGGACTCGACTACATACATGGGCGTGGCAGCGTAGTACACCGCGGGCTGCTGTATGAGCAGCGTCTGACTGGAAATCCCACTCTTGTCTTGGACATGTACGGTGGGAATGGTGGCTGAACCCTGGGCTCTCTCAGTGATTCTCTCAGACACTACATTGGAGGTGTTGATGGTGTTGATGTTCGCATGGTCCCTGTCCCTGATTTTTTCTGTGTGAGTATGGACATACGTGTGGGTGGAGGGCCGGACAGGAGACACTGGTCTGGGCTGAGAGAAAGAAACCTTTGCATCCACAGACTCTGTTACCAAGGTCGACCCCTGACAAATCTCAGCCAGGGTTTTGAATTTAGGTCCGAGATCATTGAGGAATCCAAGGTCATTATCGTTCTCAAGAAGGCTGCAGCAACCTACAGAACCTGCCAAGGACTCTTTACCCTCATAGTCATAGACCAGCTGAGCGTCCATTTGCTGGGATTGTAGTGCAGCATGGTTGGCTTTCTGCAAAAAGAAAAAAAGAAAAATCTGAATATATTGTTGTTTTAAAAACAAACTTAAAATTCATAATATTAGGCTTTTGTTAAAGAGTTTGTATATGGTGTTTTATGTACTCACACTTGAATAATACTCCTCCAGGAACTGATCAGATAGAGCCATCCCATCAAAGGCCCCAGCCCTGTATTGGGAGAAATTATTTTCTTGTCCTGTCATCATCCCAGCATCACCGTAGTCCAACCCCCCCTGCCAACCGGAATGGTTATATTGGTTGTACAGGCGCATTTCCTCGGCCGTCATGTTGACAGTATTTAGGCCCCTGACGAAGGTTGCGCCCCCCCCTGCTGCAGCTCCAAATTCAGTCAGTTCTCCAAGGTGTCCCTTTCCCTCATAGGTGTTGATGTTCTTGGCATTTACTGTGCCACCATCAACTTCCACTGGGACATGCAGAAGAGGAACTTCCTGTTGGGAAAACATACGATCCCATCAGAGATGCAGCATTTTGGGCACATTCGGTTGACACATTTTAAAACTAAATAAATCTAGTTATTGTATATAAGTATTGTAGGCTAATCAAAATACCTTGTCTTCTCCCTGTCCCTCAGTGTGATATGAGATGAGCTGTTGCTTTGTATCATATGGAATGGCCTTGAAATCTCCAATAGCTGCTACACCTCCACACAGGCAGAACAGCAGCAGAAGGGGCAGCACTGAAAAAGCATGTTTCACACCATGTCAAAAGAAAGTCTTGTGAAAGTATATACTGGTCAGGTTCAAATGAAGTCCAACGATCAATCAGTAAATTACTTTTATTCAACAGAGGGATAATACTCATGGCTAGACAACAAATCTTTGTGTAATGCATGATAGAGTCATGATCTGCCTCTTTAAAACAATTCCAGTGACCCACCCATTTTTCTTTTCTAAATGTCTCCAAGCAGGCTGCAACATGTTAGGTTAGGCAACCACGCAGAGGGAAGTTAATGATTCTTATCAAAACAACCAACCAGGAAGAGAAGGAAATAAGGACTACTCACAAAGCAGAAGCAGCAGTCCCAGGAGCAGAAGCAGGACACCTTTAGCTCCAAAATCCACAGTCTTTTCAGTGCGCGGCGTACAGGTTTTAGTGACGTCATGGCAACTACACACAATTACGTCAATCATCTGAACATCAGCACATGACTTTCCCTGCTGGTCTTTGACATCCACTGCTACTTTGTGCGTCCCTGGCCACAAGTTGGCTTGGTCTCGCAGAATGGCTGTGGTTTCTAAAGAAAGACAAGAACCACGTTTGAAAATGTGCTTTAAGAGTTGTTAAAGAAGTTTGTTTGTCTGTTTGTGTCTTGTAATACTGTATATGATATTGTTTCCATTCTTTATATAGAAGTGATAAAACCAAGATGGACCTTTTTCACTACACACAATTACTTGCATGGTTGAAGAAGCAGAGATGTGGCTAAAAAAAAGTATTCCAGGCCGATGATTAAAGATGTAATATAGTATTTCCATGAAACTAGAACACCTATGTGACTACCCATTAGTTGCAATTATTATATGTGCAAAACACCCCTGGCTAGGTGTATTTGCAGCAACATGACATGTTTATATTAATCACAGAATTGTGTAACATCTGAAGTCAATTAAATATTGTAATGACCACAATCTGCTTGCAAATCTAATATTTTGGTGTTAAAAACTAGAGCAGAAGATAAAAATGCCTCTTTAATTATCAACGTCGAAGAGCACTAAGGCCAAATGTCAATGTAACGCAAATTTGCTGGGAAATTGCCAACCCCCAATTGTAACCTTACCATTAAGATGCTCCACTGTCCACCCCCCCTTGCTGCTTCCCTGAATCACAGTGAATTCAAATGGTGCAGAATTGGGGAACTTGTCTTCATCTACGGCTGTAACGTAGATCACATTATCCTCAAGGCACATGGTCTGGACTGTAGAGGTCAGTTTTGGACAGTGATCATTAAAGTCCTCCACCTGAATGGCTATGGTCCCTGTGGCAGTTTTTGAGGGATTATCTGAAAGCCAATCAAAAGAGTGATTATTATTATTGAATCTGTTTTGCACCATATCAGCCCATTGGAGAATCATTAATTACAGAACTCACCATTGGAAATGCATATAATTTCAGCATAATAAGTTCCATTGATCAACAACTTGGACTCTCTGTCAGGAAGCTTATTCAGCTTGATCTCTGCCGTCTTTTCATCAATAACCAACCAGTTGCCTTCATCTTTCAATTTAGCATACCTATAAATAGGAAGATCCACATACGTGAGGACAAAAAAAGCTATTCATGTAAAATACATCAAATCAGAGATGCAAAGAAAGACATATACACGTCTGTGGTTTATTGACTTTAGTGATCTTTCACTTTGTGGCTGTACCTTACGTTGGTGGCTGTTTTTAGCGTATCACTGTCAATAGCAGAGTAGGTAGTGATAACTTTGTTGATGAAGACGGAAGACTGGTCCTCAGAGATAGTCACCACTTTGACACTTGGTTGAAATCGGGGACCTTCCTTCTGATTGATCACATTGATTTTAACAGGGTAGGTTTTTGGGATTGTTGTGCCAGTCGTGATCCCACTGCCAAAATTGTATGCTGCTTTGTTAGAAAGAGCCACTTCCAAGTTAAGCGTCTTTAGTTCCTCATAGTCCAAGGCCTGCAGATTCAAGGATAATACACAGGATAATGCAATTAGCCTTATCTTTTGTAGTAGTGTTTACTCTGCTCATGGAACCACCCTGTTTCAATTTCAGTCCATTAAAATGAAACTACACTCTTTTACCTTGTGAATCATGATAATTCCCTCATTGGTCTGACTATCAGTAGTGATAGTGAAATATCCTGCCTCATTCCCAGAAACGATTTCATACGCAGCCAGCCAGTTGTCAGTGTGAATCAGATCCCTGTCAACAGCTTTGATCCTCATCACTTCCACATTGATAGTGTTCTCCTCCACACTCCCTTCATACTGCAAAATAAAACACAAACAAAAAAGTTACTTTAGGACAACATTATTATTAAAGCCAATAAATTTTTTTTTTAAAAAACATACTTAAAGTTTTGGTTTTGGTAATTGTGTCACACATACCGATTCTTTTTCCATGGTTGGAATATTGTCATTTATGTCCAGAATTCTGACAACAATTTCTCCAGTTCCTGAATTTCCTCCCACTTGTCCACCCAAGTCTGATGCTAGTATATTCAAAGTATATGTATCCTTTGTCTAAAAAAAAAAAGACCAGATATTCAGTTTCAGTTTCCAGTAAAACTTGTTGACTAACATCAGTATGATACTGTTATTTGGTTAAAATTGCTAAAACAAATGCACAAAATGCTACTTTCTCATTGACAGTGACTCAACAGGTGGAAAATAGTTGATGTTTTCATAGTGTGATGATTAGAATTGGTTTCATCACACTGTGTGATACTGATCTGATACAGTGTTACACGTTAAAAGCTCTTCCAATAAATAGAATTGGTTGTGCTGGATGACAACAGAACAATTTCAGGTCAGTGCCTCACCTCTCTATCTAGCGTGCTCTGTCGAACAGTGACCTCTCCAGTTTGAGAGTTGATGGAGAACATCCCAGCTGTGTCACTCTGCCCCACAATTCTGTAGAATATCTTGGAGTGGAGTGTGTTCTCTTGATCAGCATCAGTTGCTATCACTTTCATCACAACAGTACCTAGGAATCACCAGAGGGAATTAAGTAATACATCAGTTCATTGAGTGCAGGTACAACTACTGTTTAATTGCCTTCACAAAAACGCTTAATTATACTCTTAAAATACCTGCTGCACTCGATTCATTGACATATCCGACTTGATGTACTTTAATGATCGGTGGGTTGTCATTCACATCCAAAACGGTAATATTAAGGTCAATATCCTTTTCAGCAAGGGTCCCATCAGCGTATTTTGCCAAGCCTCGTAACTACAAAAAGAGATATCAGAAACATAATACCATTTCCTTAGTGTACAACTTGAGTGTACTTAAATGCTTTAGATTTCACACACATGATGTTTATGTGCTCTTACATGATAGTAGGGGATCTCCTCTCGGTCCAGAATGGAATAGATTTTCACAAAGCCCGTGTTACGGTCAATAGCAAATCTACCAACAGGGGGCTGGTCAACCCCTGGCCCCGATAGATAATACCATATCGTTGTGTAGTTCTCCTTATCAGAGCGAATCTGAAAAATTTAAACACATGAGCAATCCTCCTGATCTGGTAAGACTAAACAATTACAATTAATTCAATCAACTACAAGGAAAAGTGCACAGATTATTTACTGTCAAATTTATCATAAAATACTGTATTTCATTTTTTCACACAACTGTGTTCTATCAGTCATAATTTCAAATGAATGCTACCTGCATGCGGATTACGTGAATGCAAGCATGTGGCATAATATGCATTGGTAGAGGTAAGGAACTAAGTGCATTTGCTTAACTACTCACTTTGCGGTATTTGTACATTACCATTTTACTCTGCTCTACTTTATACTTCACTGCATTTCAGAGGGATACATTGTAAAAACTTTGGAATTTTCACAACTTTTTGAATTTTTAAATTCAAAACATTTGATTAGTTTATAAAATATGATGCATTGTTATAGATTCAACTCCCACGAATGTGTGAAATAGTTTAAATTAGACCAATATTACTATATTATATAAATACTACTTTTAATTCATTAATTTTGAATTGAATTTAAAACTGAATTGAATTGAAAATTAATTTATTACTTTTTCCACTGCTGATTATATGTACTTAACTGAAATCTGGCATTCAACCAGTTTCTGCTCTGAGAACAGCCAGCTGTGTCTGAAATTACTCTTTATGAACATGGAAGCTTGCCAGTGTCATGAAGATGTTTTTACAGAGTCGGTAAGCTAAAGACTTCAAACAAACAAAAAGTTGCCTGAGGATAAAACCAGTGAGGCAAGAAAGACAATCAATGTACTTAGTGTAGCTATTGAAAGAAATGAAATGTTGTGCCAACATTCAATATCTGCATAACTGTGAAAGCCTTTCTTATATTAGTCTAAAAAAGAATAAGAATATGTAGATGTAATAAAAATGCTTTAGAAGTAAATAATAATAAAATATATACACACTCGAGCAATGTAGGCCAAGCCTGTGTAATCGTTGTTCTCATAAAGCTGTCTGGGAGCTATGATCCATTCTCTTTTCTGTCTGTGAAAGCCTTTTCCTTCTGCCTCCACTGGAACAGGCTGCAGGTGAAAAAAGAAGGAGAAAAAACGTGATCATTAATGTGTAACTATATCAAATTGTATCCCATATTATTGTTGCTCCTGAGAAAAAGGCCTACACATTTGGCATAAGTTCAACCATTGGCCTATTCATTTGACATCATGATAGGTCAGAAACATGGGGGATCTCAGAGATCAACGCGATGTTTGCCCAAAGCAAATTGACTATTTTAATGTCAATAAAATGGCCTGTTAAATAAATGTACAGAATGCCAACCTCTTTGGAACTTTGGAAAGTCTACATAACTGTACACAGCATCATTAAAAACTATTAAAATCATATATCCATAGTACAATACATCTTTAATTGTCACAAACTCCATAACTCCTCTAACGTGACATATTATATCAGGGATAATCGATAATCGATGTGTGATTATGACTTGATCAAGAATGGAAAAGTTGCCCTCTCATCTAGTATGGGAGTAAGGATGGAAAGCTGCTTTTGCTAAAAAGAACAGAATACATTTAAAGAAACCTTCTAGCACAAAGTGTGTGTCTATGTAGACTGCGCATTTCTTTTTTTCTTTCCAGTTGTTAGCTTTAGCATAGCTTCCCGTTAAAGTTAAAGTTAATGTTAAAGAGATATATACGCGTACACAAAAACACGTCCGATGAGTTTAATCCCTCACCAGAGAGCCACACCTGTTTAAAAACCCAGATACCGGGAACATCTAACAATGGGAATCGTTTAGCCTACTCACCGTTAGGAAGCACGCCAGCAGAATAAAAAGGCTGCATTTCAGCAGTGGAGCCATCGGGCCTGAGTAATGTCAGTGTTATTAATCCTCCTCTTTAAGTGAAATAGCGTCAAACGTAGCTTTGACTGTAGTCGTTGGTTTCGTGCAGACTTTGACCACTCGGAGTGGAGGAAGAACTTTTTCAGCGATAGGCGGTTCCTCTGTGTGTGTGATTGCTCACCAGCCACTGATAACAGGCGGAGAAAGGGGTGGTGGTGCCCACTGTGTACATATAGCTCTAATGTATGCGGACTATTGTCTTGGATACTGCAGGAGAAAAAAAAATACTCCAGTATTAGCAATAACATGTGTCCAAACCTGACAGATATATATTTTTTTACTATCAATCTGAATGTTTTTTTGTGTGTGGGTAAAAACAAGTTTTAAAAAAAGTTGACTTTTTGACTCTGCAGTATGGGATTACATCTTTATTATTTGTTTTATAAGTTTGTATTTGTTTTATTTTATTGTAAAGATGATACGATTTTAATGATTTTTAAAAAAGTATCGCCCTTTCAGACCAACTTCCTCACTCATCTGTAAAACTTCCCCTGTGCGTGTGAAATTCCCAAAGAGTGCAGCACTCATAAACATTGAGCTGCACAATGGACTGTGTGTGTGTGTGCGCGTGTGTGTGATTGTGTGTGTGTGTGTGTGTGTGTGTGTGTGTGTGTGTAGTTGTTGAGTTGGTGAGTTTATGTTGCCAGGATACATAAAAGTTGTACTCCCTATGGTCAAAGGTGTGTTTGGGAGAAGAAATACAGTACCACATTTTATCTTGACCGATTAGGCCATTCATTTCTACAGAAGTTATGACGTATTAGTCTGACAGCAATTCAGTGGAATTCTGCAACCTGTGTGTTATATTTTTACTCACAATGAGAGAGCAATATGGTATACTTCATTGTTTTTTCTATATCGGCATCTAACAGAAATATAATCACAAACATCGCTCCCATATGAAGAAAGACAAATCCTGAATGATTTGCACCTCAAATAAAGAAATACTTGTGCTGTGTCAGATTGAAGCTAGCAACTTTCTTTATCAAGGTCTTAAAGTTAGTAATCTAACACAGATTTGGTAGAATTAACTGAAATTTTAAAAGACCAACGAAATTTTGTTATTGATGACTTTACATTGGTCTAAGTCCATCATAAAAATGCAGAGAGAGAAAGAGAGAGAGAGAGTCATGCCACAAGAGCTGGGTGTGTCACGTCTGTCCAGTTTGAGTGACCAATTTGCTGTTGGAGAATGCAACACTTCAAAGTCCTGAGAAACACTGCTCAAATCACACCCTCCTATTGGTTTGCATGTAATGGCTATTTTGACAGAGCACTGACTGTATATGCTCAGGTATAGGTTTGGCATATCAGTAAGGATATTATTTTAGGAATAAGCTGCAATCATGCAATGTCTTAGTCCATAATAAAACAGTAGGCTATACGATCTTTCAGGAGACACATTGCACATTTTCTAGACAGCTGAATTACAATTTAATGTAGTAGACCATCCATCTCAATCAATCAATTCTCGTTAAGATGCACTCAAATGAGACTATAGAAAACTGTGGTCTAATATTACAGCTTTGCATTATATCCTACCTTTGTTGAAGGTTATTAAGTTCAGCTTTTGTTGAAACTCTGTTAGAAAAGTGTTGATTCAACTTGTTTAATGCAGTCAAATTGTATGGTTTCATATGCCTACTAAGAAGTTGTTTCTAAATATCTTGTCCACTCCATTTTTAAAGACCAGGATAATACTATAAACACCTCTCAGTATATAGCAGTACAATTCAAAAGCAAAAAGTACCATGAAGTACAACATCTCTTTGGTCTTATTTGGTATAAGTACAGCTATTAGTCACATTGTTCTCTCAAAACAATAACACCCGTACTAATATAAAATGAGTGCTCCACCCTGCCTCTTGCTGGCAATCACGCAGCAGGAGTGGAGAGAAGGGTGGAGTAGTTGCATTAGACAAGAAACCTTTTTTTTTTTTAACTCAGGCATACGACACATTCATAAACACAAACAACTGTCTTAGCTTTTTTAACTTATTGATTTATATATTAAATATGCTATCTGAAAAAAACCTAGTACTAGCCTTCTGGCATTTATGTCCTGGCAGCGCACACAACTTGTTGCTATCATGCAAGTGGTTTTCTCCCTCTAGCTTTCACAACATCATAGTGACACACCTAGTGTAATGCCTGAGAAAATAACAACTGCATTGAACAGATGTGCTCAAAAAGAACACACACCCTGTAATTTGTTGAAGGTCTAAAATGAGTTGTCCTAATAAATGATTAATTAGCTTCCCTCAAACTGTACTATTCAGTAGAGACGTCATTAGGCACTGCTTTGGTTATTTTCCAGGATCTGTAGTGACTGATTTGACCACAGTATTTCATAAAGAGTGGACAGAGTGAGAGGAAGGGGTTAGACATCCTGTCACCAATATACTAGGTGGAAACACAATGAGTTTATCTGTTCAAACATACTTATTCTGTGTACTATAAACACACACTGAAGCCTGAGTACAACCATAAGTAACTTTCGTTAATGTTGGAATGACATCTTTTTGCTGAGTCTGTTTTGTATTTTCTGTTCAGACTCTTTCATTATATCCACGCCCATGAATCACAGCAGCATTTTTCCTGACATTTTTCTCACCTTTCCTGTTCCTGCAGCCCCACGTAGTCTAACTTCCCTTTGCACTTTTTAACCAGGCCTACCCCGTTACAGTAGATCCAATTGGGACTTTGTTTAAAGGACACAGGCCCAGTGTTGCTGGCTTTGACCACTCACACTTTTTATCAGCAGTTTATAGAGATAGTGAGCACTTCGCTGTGGGAGCAGCGCCTCCCCCACAGCAGGCTTCATTCAGCCACACATTCCTGTGGTGTTAAGTGAGAAGAGCAATTCTGTGCCTCCTACCAGAATGCATCAGTGGAGCTGCAGAGGAGAAAGGAGGGACATGCAGGGGTCACTATATCTGTGTGTAAACATGGGACAGGTTTCTCAGACCAGAAAAACATGCAAAACACCTAAATGTACCAAGGATAATGCCTTACAAGTCTAGAACATGAACATGCTTACACAATGTAAAGCACCTGCACAACACTTATATAAATCAATATAATATACATGCAAGTGCTTTTATAAAAATTTAAATATCATTTAGTAGAACTTATAGTGTTCAGCTTGGTTTTGATGTCTTAACAGTGTACAATGTATGAAGAAATAACTTTAGCTGGCAGAATATGTAAGCAATATTTCCCCCTGCTGGCAGAAAAAAAAAGATATAAATGCAAACTTTACGAGTTGACGTGTTCAGTGTGTTACAATAGCAACGCAATTCTGAGCACAGCCCAAAGGTGCTTTCGCCTGCGTATTACAAGGAGAGTCTGGGTGGGGCGGCCAAGGTGTGTCAGTGTTGACTCATGGCCACTAGCGACAGCTAGATATCGCGCTCACGTTAAATCTGCCTGTCCTTAATTCAGAGAACAAGTGCAGGAATTAACAAGTTTCTTCGTCTGACGCCGACACAAATCCAACTGTTGGACGGTTGACTGTCGGCAGAGCTTCCTCCATACGGACAAAGTTAATGAAAAGTTTTCAAAAATGGCGAACGTTTTAATTTTCAACATTTTCCTGGTGTTGGTAAGTGCTTCCATTTTTGTCTGTTATCCTCTGATACAAAGGTATTTACCGATTACACATGTAGCGTACATGTGTAACGATAGAGCAGCGTGTTAAGCTTCTAACGTCTGTCAATACAAAGAGAAGTAGCCTATACTGCCATTATGCAATTGCTATTTAAGTAAAACATGCCATTCTTTTGTATTTGATATTTACGATAAGCCTATTTGTAACTCACGACTTTTTGACTTCAGATGTTGTCCCGTGTGGAGTCGTGTTTTATCCCGAAGTCTCTGTACATAATTGTGCCAGACACAATTCCGACTGGATACAAAATCACAACAGGTAGGCTACTGCACTTATTATTTGTTCATTAATTATTCTCCGAACAGTTTTCTCTACCCCAGGTTGAATCGGCTCCTGTTTTGTAGCCGCCATTTACCCTTCCACCTTTCCCTCGCTTGGTTTTCAGTTGAAGTTGCAGACTGCGACACCGAATCATTGCGCTTAACTCCGGAGGACCGACGTTTTACAATAACGGGTAATAGAGCAATAGTAGCTTTAACGCCTGTATCAGTGGCACCAAGAGGGCGGACATTTTCTGTGTGGGCTCGGGACAACAGTGGAATGGAAAGTGAGATGGTAGTTCACCTTGTCCACAGTGCAATACAGGAAAAAAAGGTACGCCTATGCTTGTAACCGTATATAGCAGGTTAAACATGTCAGAAGTAGGCTACTTTACTTTCTTTCTTTTTTTAACACTCCTGACATGTTTGCATGTCACAGCCCACAGGCTTCCTGAAGCGATCCAAGAGACGTTGGAGTCCACCACCCTTCAACGTTTTAGAGAATGATAAAGGACCATTCCCAAAAACCATTGACAAGGTAATCTTAATCTTTAAAAAATATAGGTACAATATAATCATGTAGTATATTCAGTTTACTCAAATAGGCCTTTGCAATACAAATCCACACATTCTCTTCACTTCACTGTTACTGCATTTGCCTCACTTTTTTCACACACCTCCCACCCCCAGATTAACGCACGTTCATGGGCATCGAAAAAACAACAACATTTTTCTCAGTGAAAAAGTCATCATTCACGTAACTTCATGTTGGAATCAGAGCTGGGAAACTCAGGCTAGATTTTCATAACAGAAATTCCCAGTTGGTGATGTGTTCTTGACAACCGACGTTTGATGTAGACAACTTTGGTTCACTGAAAATGGTTCAATGGCAAACTGTTTATTGTGGACAAACGTCTCTGCCAAGAAACATACATACCCATAACATGTTTCAAATGATTCATGTGTATAAAAACAACATTGCATCCATGTCATTTCCCACATGGATGCATTGATACTTTACAATACCTTTATTTGACGCCACTTTACCCCCTGATCATTGTCCGTTGTTTGCCTGTTTGTTTGTGTGTTTACTTGTTTATTTGTTTGGCTTTTATTGTAGAAACTGCTGCTGTAACAAGGGAATTTCCCCGCTTTTGGAGGAATAAAGTGTAATCTAATCTGATCTTGTCCTGCAGACAACACAAACAAACACCTGTCGATGGACTGTTTGTATGCTCGCATAAGAAAACAGCAGCAAATCTTTGTTATTGAGACCTCAATGTTTTCACATCCAACAGCCAACAGCTTTTTATGACATACGCCAATATAACAGAAGAACAAGAACACGCATCCCCACTGTCACTACCCAATGTGAGTCAAGTGCAGATGTGAGTAGCGCATGCGTCACTTTGCAACAAGTAGCCTACAAGATGCTAAGAAGAGACTTCTGTAATGTCAGAATAGTAAAACTGGACCTACTTAAACAAGTTCGTTCACTGCTGACTACAAGTTCGCAATCAAACACAACAAAGATTGTCACTTGAATGGTGTTTTGAGCTAACGTTAGCAATCAAACGATCATAGATAGCTAAAACGTTTTTGAATTGATTTCCATCCTCTGTTATGGTTTGTAATGAGAAAAGTTAATTATTTTATGGATTTCACAAATTTCAGTATGACATGTTACGCTGTAAACCGTTTCAATCTTAGCATGCGCAACTCACATCTGCACTTGACTCACATCAGGTAATGACACCACCATGTGAATGCTGGCAGTCGGAAAAACAACCTAATCACGAGGGCGGTCCCTGATTTTCCCAGGTGGCAAACACCCAAACACACCTATTAATTAGTTTAATAATGACATTTTTTTCTTTTTTCCACCATGGGTGATTTTTAGCTTTTTAAATCAATTCCAGTGCATCAAGTGAATTACGGACTTGTCTGTTAGTGACAGAGGACAAACAATTCCAGGCTCAAAGGGCTCGAAACAGGTTTAATATCCTGTGTCGCTGTAGTCAATGCTATGCACC
Source organism: Etheostoma cragini (assembly GCF_013103735.1). Classification (NCBI taxonomy): domain Eukaryota; kingdom Metazoa; phylum Chordata; class Actinopteri; order Perciformes; family Percidae; genus Etheostoma; species Etheostoma cragini. The sequence continues at coordinate 15,322,987 of NC_048418.1, forward strand.
TGTAACCGTAGATATAGATGCCTGTAACACAGTGGAGGGTCAACAGAAATGTAGCTTTGGCCAATTGGAGGCAGTTGTGCCAGACACCTGCCTTTGGCTGAATCTAATCTGTCAGAGGGAGAGCAGGAAGTTTAACATTGGTAGTCTCCAGAGAAGAAGTTTTTTATTTCACATCGCCGATTAGAACCCAAATTGAAACGTAAGCAACTAAAATTGCTCAATGTTAGAACATTGTGCCAAATTGGTTGTAATTACTGTGACTTATAAAGTGTAATTTGTGTCAAAAAATGTTGACATTGTTGTTCAGTAGTAGGCCTGCATGATATTGGGTAACATCTGACTTTGCAATATTTTCTTTCCTGCGATATATATTGCAATATGAAGAAAGATTTTTGTTTTTTTAAAAAATGACCTAAATAGCTCTATTTAGAAATAATAAATCGTTCTCGGGTACTGCTGTGATTTTGTAGGGGAGTGCATCTACATAGAAGATACAAATTAAAAAGGATTGTTTCTAATGTGAACCCTTCTTTGTTGAACTTTAATGCTTTACAAACACAAAAGCAAGTAAGCACTGTAACTAACCTTTTTTTTAAAGTTATTTTTTCAGGGTTTTATCCCTTTATTAGTCAGAGAGGACAGCCGAAGATATGAAAGGGGGAGAGAGAGGGGGAGAGACATGCAGCAAAGGGCCGAGGCTGGATTCCAACCCGGGCCGACTGCGTCGAGGAGCAAACCTCTGTATATCGGCACCCGCTCTAACCACTGAGCTATCTGAGTACCCGCGCTGTGACTAACCTTATGCTTCTGAAGTGATTTTGGAGGGAGAAATTAGGTAGAAATACTCTGGTTGACTAGCATGACACCATTGTATTCATATAATAATGAATCCAGGCTAACCTGAATGACAATGACTGCATGTTGCTTCCTCTAAATGTCATGTTGTGGTCGACTAGCGGGGCCAGCTTGTTTGTTTCATAAAATTGATCAGACCTGCATGTCATGCGCACTAGCAACAAACTCTGTGTATCCAACAACAATTAAATCAATTTAAACTAACTTAGCTCAGACACAGACTTCTGTAGTAGATTAGTGTTACCTTTCCAGTGTCGTGGCTCCGAACCGTAACGTTAGTTGGGACGGACGGACCCCTTGTTTCTTTAGGCTAACTATATTAGCTTTAGCCTGGCTGGTAGCAGCTTTCTGTGGGAGAAAATGGCCGCGAGACGTTGTGATTATGTTGCATTAATCAGGTGATTTAGTTTGTATTTGCAGCGAACATAAAACACTGACTACTGTTGCTTCACTGACTACCCTTCGAAAAATATGCGCATCACTGTGTCAGCGGCAGTAGCTGCCTACGGTACTTTTCTAAACACGGAGAGCCTCACTTCCTATAACAAATCCTGTTGGACTAACGTCACAGACACACGTTGCCCACATGGCTATCTGTCCTAAAGGGGAAGGGTCTGCTGGTAATAATCATGTACAAGAAGAACGAAATTAAGCAGCAAAAAAGGATTTGCGTCAACATTGCAACGTCCTGCGATGTGACTCTCTGACCATGCGATGTTGATGCTAAAACACAACATGGTTCAGCCCTGTTCAGTAGCTACCTCAAAGATTACACTTTTGCATGCACTGTATCCGTGTCACATTCTCATTAGGGGCTGAACCCCCTAAAGGTTTGATCCTAGAATCGGCTCTGTTTTCCATTGACTCAATGCAGTGATTAATACCTTTGATGTTTTGATACCCTCTCCTGATGGACAGTTTTTTGTTATTGTGTTTTATTTTTTTGGTTTCTGTTATAGATTGTATCGGACTCGGAAGCCAAACACCAAGTGTACTACGTCATCAGTGGACCTGGTGTCGATCAGTTTCCAGTGGGATTGTTCAGTCTGAACCGTGAAAGTGGGATGTTGAGCGTGAACAGGGCAATTGATCGTGAAGAGTTCCCATTATTTACAGTGAGTGTGAAACAGGCCAGCGACCAATGATTATTTCCCTCATCCCTTATTAATCTCATAATCTCATCAATTGCAAAAATGCCATTAACAGGAAAAAATTGCCTGTCACAATTTCCTAAGCCCAAGTTTGGAACTAGGTACAGTCATGTTTGGTAGTTTTGCCTAACAAACAATTTGAACTGTGAATAAATTATATTAAAAGTTTCGGCTATAGTGTGAAACCAGAATGTTTATTAAGTTGATTCGACCCTTATGGGAAATCATTAAAATTTGACATTGCAGTACATCACACTTTAACTGACTAATTTCACATTAAAAATAAATGAAACCATATGATATACTTGCGCTTTTTATGTATTTTTGTGTGTGTTACACTTGTAAATTTGACTTTGTTTCATCACAGTTGACAACCAAAGTTTTCGACAAATTCACACATGAGCAGACAGACCTTCCTTTGGACATCAAAGTAATTGTTGATGATGTGAATGACAACGCTCCAACATTCGTAGACCAACTACAATTCACTGTGCCAGAGCAAAGCAGCGCAGGTAAAATAGATAAACATATAATACACAACACTAATTCTCAGTCTTTGACTTTCAGTGTGGCTGATAATTAACTCCATGATTATGTTTTACACCACAGGGACAGTGGTGGGGAAGGTGAATGCTACAGACAGAGACCAAGCAGGAACCACACACGTCGACATTAGGTATTCTCTCACAACTGGGTTAGACCTATTTGCCATCAACTCACAAACAGGTGTCATCACCACAAAAACGAACACTCTGGACAGAGAGGTGAACACAAGTACCATTATATTGCGATTTACTCTGAAATATGACGATTATAATATCTTGGTCTCTTGCCTCATCTTAACATGTTATTTACCCTTTTGTGGTATGATTTTGTCACTCATTTCTTTAGACAAAAGACAAGTATGTGGTGACAGTAGTAATCAAAGATTTAGACGGTGCATTGAGTGGCCTTTCAACCACAGGAACAGCAACCATTAATGTGAGCGATATCAACGACAACGAGCCCACTTTCACCAAAACATCCGTAAGTGATAAGCTACCACTTACAGAAAGATTGCACATCTTGAAATGATGTCTTAATGTTTCTTGACTATAAAATTAAACCCAACACGTGCATGCTATATTAAGTCTTTGCCAGTATGTTTTAAACTGATTTGTGATTCAATAAGTAAAACCTTTTGTTTTCTGTAGTATGCAGTTGATGTCAAAGAAAATGAAAGTCCAAAACTCGTCCTCCGAATTCCTGTTGAAGACAAGGATTTAATAAACACACCAAATTGGATTTCGAAATTCGTCATTAATAAAGGAAATGAAAATGGAAATTTCAGAATAGATACTGACCCCAAAACCAACGAGGGGCTGCTGTATGTCGCAAAGGTGAGTGAGATTTCATTTTATTTTTTATTTACAAATCAATATAGCCTATAGTTTTGTTTATCTGCTTTTTAGGGAGTCTATTGTACCATTTGGCCAAGGACTGCAGATGAAAACTAACTTTTTGGCTAAATCTGGCATATTTTCAGAAATGTTTATTAATATGCTCTGCCCCTGTCAAAAATAAATATGCAAACAAATGCTATAGAGAGTCTTTCCCTGTTTTCCAGCCGTTAGATTATGAGCAGAACCAAAATATGAAGCTTGAAATTATGGCACGTAATCAAGCTGAGCTGACTAGCACCACTGCCCAATGGAGGTCCATCCCTGTGGATGTCACAGTCCTCAATGAAGATGAGGGCCCAGAATTCTCGGCTCCTACTATCCGCTTCACTGTCAAAGAGAACACACCAAATGGCACACTGATAGGAAGTTACATAGCTACAGATCCTGAGACCAAGAGCAGCAACGGCATCAAGTAAGCATTCTTAATTTTTATTGTTTTTACTTTCAGCTTTCTGTGTTACAATATGGCTGACAACAGACAGAATTGCAGCTAGATCTCAAGATCCTAACTTAAATATATGTTACTTCTCTTAAACACTGGAGGGCAGACTTTCACTGCTGAAGAATACACATGTACTTTTTCCACCCTTTCTCAGGTATTACAAGGTCACAGACCCAGCCTCGTGGGTCAATGTCAACAAAGATAATGGAGAGCTGAGAGTGGCAAACACAATTGACAGAGAGTCATCGTTTGTCCAGAATGGAATATACAACATCACCATGAAGGCTGTTGATGCTAGTAAGTTTCTTGTAAAGGCTAAACATTTCCTTTAAATGACTTCAATACAACATGGACTCCATTATGACAGAAAAAAACATACTTATATTCCTCAGATAATAGCACAAGCTCACACATACACATCTCCTGTACTTCCATAAAACTGCTGAACCTGATTTACTGATGAAGAGGGTTCAGCCCTGCACTGTTGACTAATTCCTGACTCACGTCTACTTACTGGTTTTATAAACTCACTGTGTTTTCTTTTGGGTTTGGCAAATACACATCAAACTGTCACACAGAACTGTGGGATGGAAAAGTGTGAAGTATGCATGCCAAATTAACAGAGACATCATCACTTCATGTCTTTTGATGTTTTTGTTAGAAAGTAATCAGGAACACTGGCTCCACCCTCAGCAGTATCTGTCTGAACATACAGCTTGACTTTGTCTCACATGGGAACACCTGTTATTACGATGTGACAAGTCATTTCTGATGACTCACAACTCTCTGATGTGATGGTGAAAATTGGGCTCACAGCCCAGATGCTTGTTAGAATTTAAAATTTCATCATAATTTACACCTAAGTGATGGCACAACGCTACCAACTTGGTCTACCAAGTGTCTTTTTATCTCAGTGTCGACATGCCATTTAAGAAAAAAATAAATAAATCTTGCCTCATTTCTAATGTAATTCCAATGTATTTCAGGCTCCAAAACAGGAACAGGAACAGTCATCATTGTGGTGGAGGATGTCAATGACAACGTGCCAGTGATCCCCACCCCCGAGATGGTGTTGTGTGAGAAGGAAGGAGAGCTCGGCTCAGTGCTGGTTGTGGCTGAAGACAAAGACCAGAGACCCTTTTCTTACCCCTTCAGCTTTAGTCTGCCACCCAATCATGATGGCAAATGGTCCTTGACAAAAATTAATGGTAGGTGGTTGTACCTTTATTTGATCTACATCTTATAAAGAATGTGTTTTAAACAAAATACTAAAAAAACACTTGCGACATTAACAAAACTTTATTGAAACATCTGTGAAAGAAATGTGCAAATCTAGTGTTGTCATTTAAATGTGTTTTTTACAGCGTTAACACAAACCTGTTTTACCGGCGGCAATTTTTTTATCGCAAGACTAACCTTCTTTTGAGCCTAGCAAACTTTGTAGTTTTTTTCACATGCTGTTACAACAAGTAGTAGGGTTAGCACAAAAGTAACACCACACCGGATCTAGCTAGACCGAAAACACACAACAGGCACGCCGCACACACTTGATTGGGCTCGCGAGGCAGCTGAAGAATAGTAACGTGGATGAGGAGCACATGACACCAAAATGGATGCCAATAAACTTCTGGATGGAAAGTTTATTTTTTAATAGTTGCCAGATGGTTCCATTGATAAGACCAAAGTGATCTGTGTGTTTTGTCCTTGTGAACTGAAATACCAACGCAGCACCTCCAGTCTGAAATACCACTTGATGGCCAAGCACACAGCTGATGCCAATTCTCCATCCTCACTCCTCAAAGTATATTTTTCACCCTTTTATTGATGGACAGCGTTACATTTAGTGAGAGATTATTTGCTCCAAGGGAGAATGTTATGTGTGAAATTGAACACTACTATAGGCTATACTGTTGGCAATGTTGTTTTCAATAAAAGAAAAACGTTTGCACAAAGCAAGCCAATCTACTTTTCCATGTTGATAAGAGTATTAAAATGAGAAAAAAATAATGGGACAAAAAGAAAATGCGGGACATTTAGACTAGATACAAATGAGTTAACTATGACATTAATGCAATTAATCGCGATTAAATATTTTAAATGTTTGACAGCACTAGTGCAAACTACTCAACGCAATCATTTTTTTTATTTTTTGCACGTTTGTGTGAATAAACCACTAATACAATGGCCAGTGAACGAGCCAGAGTCAGGCATAAAGCTTGACTGATAATTATGTTTTTGAGGCTGATACCAATATTTGGTGAATGAGAATTTCAGATGATTTAAGTAGGTAGCAAGAGCACACTGTAAAATACACAATTACAAGTTGAAGTTGTGCATTCAAAATCGCATGTATGTAAAATTACAGAAGTACCATCGTCAAAATGTACTTATAGTTATAAAAATATGTACTTGGTTATAATGAAAATACACAAACACAGTACTTTTGTAAATGTAAGTAGTTACTTTCCAGCACTAGAAAGATATTCAAGTTTTTAAAAAATCTGATAACGACATATTAGCCAATATGTTTTCCACATAAATGCAAAGCATAAACATTGTCTGATTAAATTTCCCTTAAATTATTTTTCTTAATTGAAAATATTTTTCTTCATTGGGACCTGGGATGTACTGAGTGGGACATTTTACAGTTGAAAAACAAACTTGTGCTCCCTGGTGGACAAACTATGTAATGTTGACTGTTTCAAAAGTGCTGCAAACATATCTTTTGTAGAGTAATTTCTCATTAGGTGACATATATGCTTATACAACATACTGTCTATGTAATAAGATATGATATAGACAATACTATTTACCTTCCAATCAATCAGTCAGGCTCTAGTATATGTTACATACAGAGTATACATCTTGATTCTTTAGACATTTTTCTGTATTGGATTTGTATAGATTTTGCATATTGACTGTTTAAGTGTGGAAGTAATTTTTATTCTATTTGTGATTGAAACCAATTTGTATGCTGTGTTTGAGTTTTGCTTTTTGATACAAAATCTTTTTTTTCTTATTTAATCTTATCATAATGAACACTTAATTTGATGTGTCCTAAAAAAATTACTTTAGTCTTCTGTACAGTGTTGTATGGCCATTTCTTGGATACTCTTTATAATTTTGTACATGTGTCTCCTCCTCAGACACAGCAGCTATGTTGCGGCACATCAATGAGCTCCCTACAGGGATATACCACATTCCCATAGACGTTACAGATCTGCAGGGCTTCGGAAAAACACAGACGGCGATGGTGAGGATTTGCCAGTGCAGGAATGGAGCCTGCTTGGACAAGGACCACTCTGTGTCATTAGGGCCACTGGCTTTACTGGCTATGCTCTTGCCTCTGCTCCTCCTCCTACTGCTTGGTGAGTCCCCCAATGCTATACTATTGCCAGCAGAATTAGAATCATAGTGTTGGCTAAACTGTATCGATAATAAACTATTTGTGCACTTAAGCATGTTATAATGCCATTCTGCATGAGGCACTTTTTGTTATAAAATGCACTCCTTGTGCATTCATTTTTAATTATTATATTTTTGTTATTGCAGGCCTACTACTTGCATTTTTCTGCGTGACAAAGAGAGATAAAATAGAACTTGATGATGTAGGGGACAGTGGTGGAATCCTGCTCAAATCAAACACAGAGTCCCCAGGGGAAGAAGTGGTAAGGACATAACAATGAAAGCATTGCCTGGGCTCATACTCTTGTTTATCTAACTTTTTTCCCCCTTTTCTGTTGCCTAATTTATTTAATTGTTACTTGATTTCTCTTTTTTAATCTTTTCTTTGTTCCTCTACAGGATTCAAGCCTCATCAATATTCCCACTAATAGGTTTGACCAAGCAGGGAAGGGCTCAGTTAAGGGCTCGGTGCTGAATGCAGGATGGACCGGGAACAAGAGCTTCAGCACAATCGGGGGCCAAAGCATACATGGGAATGGGATGTTTGAGAGGTCCGGTGTTGTCACATCCGATATGCAGGAGTACTACTCTGGCCAGTATGATAACCAGTTTGGTAATCAGTCAGGACAGTTTGGTATGGGTAGCGGTGTAAACGTTGACAACAGATACCTCGCCCAGGACGCAACCTTTCTTCACAACTGGCAAACAAATGGCCGCTATATACACCAGGTAATGTTTTATTGTAAAAAAATAAAATAAAAATTAAATTGGGGGGTGTCTAAGAGTGGAAAGAAGCACAAAAGTGGGAGAAAGTGGCAGAATTAAATGTGTCCAGATGTGTACACCTTTCATTCTTTATGATTTAATAACTACTCTGTAAGAGGTTAGATAACTCTCACGCGTAATATAATCTTGATCTCTAAGCCGTAATAGTATCTTCCTTAAACTTTATTATTTCTCCAGGTCTTGGTGAGAGAAATTGTTTCTCTGTGTAATGTCGGACTTCCAGTCATATTCTGTGCAGCTTTGTGTTATTATCACATTGTGTACTATCTCCCCAACCAACGATCAGGCTTAGTCCACACCGAGTAACAATACGCTTCCTCTCCGTCTTGCAGAAGCTGGCCCATTTTGGAACAGAGGACGGACGGTATGCAGATGACCTCATCCACTCCTACGGTTTTGAGGGGGCGGGCTCTGCAGCTGGCTCTGTGGGATGCTGCAGCGAATTTGGAGACAACGATAACCTCGACTTCCTGAACACGCTCGGACCAAAGTTCAAAACTCTGGGAGCTGTCTCCAGAAAGACATGAACAATGAAGCTCAAAAATAATGATGTGTACTTTTCACTGTACAGGATATAGACAGGCCCGGGATCTGAATGCTTGGTATTCCCCCCGAACATGAATGAGAAAAAAAACAAGCAGATGGTGTCTGTGTGTGCACACTGCTCTACTATCGCTTTATGTTGTTAGTTTGTTGTGTTGCTTTTTGGTAAAGGTATTTTGCACTGAAAACTTTGCAGAATGCTGTCAGTTGTACATACTTTGTGCCGTGTGTTGCGTGTTTGCCTTCAGAGTCTTGGTTTCATTAGCCATACTAGCTTGATATTGTATAGGAAGGTTGGGGGGTTGTTATGTTGATCACTGTATTGAAATATGCAGTGAAGGGCTGCAGGGTTTTCTATCGACTGTAAGAGTGACAGCATTGGGTATTTTGTTAAATGTTCATAATCCGTGTTCACAGTAAATAATACAATTCTGTATTTTTGCAATTGCTCGCTTAATTTAATAGTTTTGATAACATTTTTTAAAGAAAAATAAAACAAGGAAATACCTAAACGGTATAAGACATTAATAAAACTGCCTTCTTTAATATTTTACAGGAACATACTTCATTTTAAATTGCATGCTTTAAACTTCAACCAGTTTTAAACATTAATGTTGATTGTCTTTCACTGTTTTTCCAAATCATACAGTATTTCTCTGTGCAATCACATTCCTCTGCAGCTCTTGACCGTTGATTGGGCGTAGTTTTAGCCCTGTGTCACCGAGGCTGTTGCATTATACTGCCAGTAATCATGTTAAAGTCCACGCGAGGGCAGGAATGTGATGAGTGAGGTATAACTGACACTGCCTAGAACTGTTTGAACACAAGACTGACAAGACACAAGAAAAAATTTCCCAGATCCTGGAATGAAATCTTGACATTCCCATATGTGTTTATTAAGTTATTGAAGTTGTAACTGTACATGGTCATTAAAGATTGTGTCTCTAAGTGAACGTGTGCCACTTTAGCAAATGTAGTTTAATAGAAGTCATGGTTTAATTTATGAAATAAAAATAGTTTTTGACCTGGTTATACATATTTTAAAGTTAACTGTACGTCCTAAAGGCTTTGCTTAGAGCTTGGACCCCATTTTACAGTTTGATCTTTATTAGCACTAACTTGCCAACAACCAAAAAATGCTTCTCGTACAGTTTTGACTTTGGCAGAACGATAAAACAGAATGTTGGAGCACAAACAGTGGTTCATTGTGTCCAGTGTCTGTGTGTACTCTGGTGAATGATTAACTGGCAAAAATTCACTGTAGGGTCAAGTCAACGTTGCTTTCAATTAATTATTGATAACATTTACAATGGTGAAATTATGTAGATACCAAGCTTAGCTAGACCTCAATGAATAAATAACACATTACAACAATAGTATTGAAAGACAAATTGAAATCCCCCATCAGTTATTGATGTTGATATGCTCAGGCCAATTATGGATTATTAAATTATAAATGTAAAAAAGCATTGGTGCTTGTGAACAATTCACCTACTTTAGTTTAGATGACATGGAGATCATGCATCAGTGTGATGAATTACAAATCTAAAGCAGGAAATATAATTAGAGGGTTTAGAAAGGACCATATGTCATGGGATTGTGATGAGGAGTATCAAAGATGACAGCGGCGAGCAGGAAGAAAAGGTCTTGTAATGAAACTGATCTCGCGCTACGATCAAACACTGGAATGTTGTTAAAAATGCAGCATTATCTGCACAGATTACACAGGTCACAATTAGGGGAGGATGCAGAAAGAAAAATGTTTGTGTATAACTGATATTCCAGAAATCTGACATGAAAAGCTGCGATGATTCAAATTCCTAGAAATGTTTGGACACCGATTTCTGAAGAGTTCCATCCAAAGCATTTACCATGGTTACCATGGGCCAGCTATTTAACATGCTGGATATGAGAGGTCATGCTCTCTGTTGTGCTCCTATTAACCAACTGGCCACAGTGATGAAGCAGCATTAAAGCCGAGGAGTTACTTGAACAACCTTAGTTCATTTGACACATTGCTTCTTTATAGGCGGGTGTGAAATGTATCATGGAAGTCCAAACTGAGAACCAGGGAGGAAAGAGTTTGACGTGCCAGTATCAGATCTTATTCCATAAGTTGCCTCATTTGGCCTCACTCTTTCACTACTGTACACTGGCTTATGTTCACACAAAACATAGTTAGTGCAAAAGAAACGTTTTTGTAAAGGCCTACTGCACAAAACGTTTTTAGCTGTCCTAACATTTGGTGTGTGTGTGTGTGTGTGTGTGTGTGTGTGTGTGTGTGTGTGTGTGTGTGTGTGTGTGTGTGCTATGGTAGCTCCATGACAAAAATACCTTTGCAGTAAATAAAACAACAAGAAACAAGAGTTTTAGATCATTTAGTGCATCCTATGTAAACCAATGGCACTGATAAGCCACATAATTCAATAGACCACTTTGTGTGTCCACCGTTATCAGAGCTGCTTGAGCCATCACTTCCAGTCACTTCTGTAAAGATGCAATTAATTCTAAAGCAGTAGCGTGAAATTAATTTATTGCTTGTAATTAGTTTTCGGCATACTGCGAAAAACAATCTCTCCAGATAGGGTGTTTTCACCCTCCACCAGAGAGTCTGAGGCCACTTGGCTCCATCTGAGTTCAATATGGAGTTGTGCCTTCAGTTGCCAAGAAAGTGGTGCACAGAAACTTCCTTAACCCCCTGTTGACTTTCGCCTCAGGACTGATAGTTTTGTATGCCATGTGTGAGATATTTCAGTCGCTTGGAATGCACATGACAAAGTAATTTCTTCATTGCGTGTCTTTGGAAAGCACAAACCAGGTCAATTATATATGGAATTTAGGTTGGTTTGTGAATAATTAAATCCCTGAATGTGTGTGTCTGCATGCAACAGGCCTTATTGAAATCAATGTGTTGTATTCATTAAACTGACTGTAATGATGTATTGTTAAAAAATAACTTGCGGGTAACTAATCGTACAGGATCCATATGTGTTTCTCATGAAAACGGTTATAATTACAAGATGTTATTACTGTCAGTGCCACTAGGTGTCACACTTACCCTCTTACCCACACAGGCTGTGGGGGGAGGGGGGGATATTTTTATAAATATATTTTAGTCAAGACACTTCATCTGTCTGTCACAAGTGTAACCAAACACCTGAAATCACTTCAATTAAGCTTGGAAGTCACGACAGCCCAGTTAAAGTGAAGTGATGAGACAATTTGTGGCAGGAGCCTTATTGTGCTCCAAAGTGACATGTGCCAGACTATATGCCAGACTGTACGGTTATTGCATGCTTTTAGTCACCTTCACTGATATATGGTGTCACTTATCTAACAAGATCTGGCTTCTCGTTGCACTGCCATGCTCGTTCTAACTAAAGTGAGATTGAAGCTGACCACCACCTCCCAAGGATAGGGTGCTAATTTATGGGGAAAAAACTGGCAAGACTGATGACAGTTAATTTAAAACTCACACTTGTAAGGATTCCAACGTCTCTAAAGGATTATAATATTTTATAATATTTTCCCACAATTATTTTAAATCACAGATCAAAGAGGGATCATGGTATGCTTTTATCATTTAAATGGAACAGTGATTACAGAAAGCACACACTAAATAACAAAGAGTAAAAATTAATTGCGAAGGTTATTATTACCATGCAAATTATATGGTATTTCTGGTAACCATGTCAACTACTTACTGACGATGTAATGTGATTAGGGAGAAAAAAGGTGGCAAAGGTGATTTTTACAAATTGTTACTGTTCTACAGTATCATAACATCTCAACATTTGGCAGAATGTGCTCTACATTTTTCTAGGCAAGAGTTTTAATGACTTGTGACATCATTTGTTTGAGATATTGTGCTTTTTTCTGGAGTTGCTGTCCATGTCTGTCACACTCAAGCAAAATGTGCAGCTTACATATTAATTAGATAAATCTGTTTGGCAGTGGAAAGCCTCAGTGAGACATCTGGGTCTTAATTAGGCAAAAGAATTCAACAATATGTGTATAAATGCTAAGTTAACTCATTCAATTACAGATTCAATATTCATTAGCCATTCATTTCCTATTTCTCTTTTTTGTTTTATGAGATACACACTTTTTTCTTTTTACGACTTTTTATTTATTAACTGCTTTCTAAAATCGATTTGTGGTGACTTTTTCCACATTGACATCCGCTCATTATCTTATAGGTCAGAGCTATTAATTCATCTCCAAAAGGCTTATGAGAGGACTGACCCTGGTAGATGTGGTCTAAATAAATATGTCATTAGTCTCCCTGTATTCAAACGTGCAGTGCGGACCTTTTGGGATTTTACATGGTGAAAGCAAAGACAGGGAAATGAGAGGGTACTGGGGAATTGTTTCAAAATTGCAAATACATGAAACCATTTTTGTATTGACCTCTTTTCCCTCCAGTTATGGCAAAAAAAAGCTATAGTAAAGTAAAGAACATAGCAAGATAAAATCTTGACTTTTATCTTATTTCTCCTACTGAGAATGTGATATTGGAGAAGGAACTAAGCTGCTACATTCATCAAACTGTGTGCTTTACCAATAAGTATCCACCACAGTATCAGCTAGGAGAAACAAAAGCCTCAGACTCGTACTGTATGAATGAATGGCTGAGGCTGACCACTACTGAGTCCATTCATCTTGTTTGATCGAGACATCTCCTTGTGTTTGTCTCTATTGAACAGAAGTATTAAGGTGCTATGAACTAGAGGTCAGCGTCCAGCAGCAGACATGCAAAAATCCTAAAGCACGGCTCCCGTTCATTGTTGTTCTTCCAGCTGAGACATACGATGCAGATTGCACTCTGGGTTAGGTGGTTATGCTTTGAAAAATGTTCTGAGAGAAATTCACAGCTTGTCTTGGTCTTGCTGGTGTGAACTACAGTGCTGTTTGTCAAAGTGCTGCCCAGTGAAATCTGTTTAACAAATCCACTCATGTAACTTTTATTTTTTTTAAACAGCCGCAAACAAAATGATTACAGACAAGTGCTGCAATCTCAAAAGGGCGCTGTTGGTGCTAGAAAACCTTCAGAGAAAAAAAACGTTTGGCACATGAGTTTTTTTTTTCCTCGACTAGGAGCCTCAGTGTGACGATATTTAGCACGGTGGCCCCGTTGCATTTATCTGATGGAAACAGAAAGGAAGAGGACCTGACAAAGTGTTTTCCTCTGTAGTAGTTGTAATCAAAGTGAGCCCTCTGCAAAATCTTACTCTCATGTTCCACAAAGTGTTAGAATTTAACAGCAGAACTGCTAGGATTTAACAGCTGAACACGCAAGGATCAGCAGAGTGCGAGGTGCCAGAGTAAAAAGAACGAGATAGCTTAGACGGGGTTAGACATGCTGAGGTGAAATCGCGGGGGGGCAGGGGGGTTAACAGGTAGATTAGGAGCATAAAGAAGAGAGAGTCAGAGAGCCTGACATACACACATTCACACACAAAGAGGTGAGACAATTTCCAGGTGGCTGTTTGTGAGTTGATTTTGGGGACTGCCGTTGAGCATTTGGTCAGCACAAAGATGGAGGCTCACTCTTGTTCCTAGTGTGTAACCCCTGTAGAGAAGATCTATACGACTGATTAGACCACCTTCTGTGTGAGCTGCTGCTTTTGCCTCACTACCATTTTCTTGGAAGACTGCAGACAGACACAGCAGACTACAGAACGCAGTCTCACACAGGGGTTGTGCACTGATAACCGTCTTAGCGAGCAATTTAATTGGCCCGCTGCACTTTTGACTTCAGGGAATGTTTTGACACTGTAGGTGTGAAAACAAGATGAGCTAAAGGTTGTAGCTGCGTGCAACCAAATCTCAGCCCCCTCAGTCCTCTGAGCTCAATGGCCGTAACAAAAAATGTCCATATTGATAAGGATACTTTACTAAGTTTTAAGCCATGAGTAAACATTCAAATAAAAAAAATAAAAAAAGGATTATCGGACTAGACGTAAACATCCAAATTTTTAGGGGAAGTATTATTGGCAAATATGTGGTTCTTCCATATTTCCTGCAAACAACATGGCATCAAAGCTCTATATGAGTCACAGAGGATCTGCATCAGCAAGTGGGGGAAAATACGTCACAAATGCACACACTGCATGTATAAGAGCATGCATAAGAATACAACTTCATTATCTTTGAATAAATATAAACATGGCAGTGGCAAAAAATCCAATACCGCACAAGAGCAAATCTCCTACTAAGCCCCGTGACCACTCTGTTGTTTATTTATTCCAAAGTCTGGAGAAGTTAAACCACACCGATACTCCCTACATGTCGATCCCTTTGATGTTCTAAGACTTAGCTCAAAAGACATTTTTTTTTATATCCACCAACACTGATGCTAAGGGAATACAATTTATTGATTTGCTGTCAGACTTGGATCAACATGGTCCTATCAGGAGGCTCAGTACATAAAAACACAGCCGGTGGACAGCGAGCAGAGCACAAATAGAACAGCAAATGATGATGTGGACTGTGGAAAACAAAGCGGTGACCCCATAGCTCATTCAGCTGGCTCAAAGGGAGTAGCATCACACAAATCTGCTGTGCACCGTTGGGTTCACTAGGCTTGCATTCCCAGACAATTGGCAGCCGGCTGATATGTACTGCATATCAGATAGATATCAGACCGGATTCAAATGAATTAGTAAATCAGATAATCAAAACACAATGAATCACAAGAGCACACTGTACTTTTACTGATATATCTTGTGTTCCATATTGTAAAGCTGCAGATGGGGCAGTCTCAGTCAGTGTCCTCATTCAGGGTCAGAGTGGTCTGAGGGGAGAAGCTTCTCCTTGCATCGCCTGGTGTATGTATTATTTAGGCAGGGTAGGGCACCGCCTATTTTTTTTGTTCAGCCCAACACACCGTCTTCAAAACAAACAGCCATTGTATATCACCCGTTTCCCATCTTTGTGCTAAGCTAAGCTAACCATCTGCTGGCTGCAGCATTGTATTTAATTCTATCTTCAAAAATTGTATTCATGGGTACTGGTGAGAAGATGAAATACAACCCAGGAAATCCAGGCTAGTCATTTCATTGTCCATCTCCAAGAACGAATTGTTAACAGTGTTCATGTTACAAAGAAATCTACCAGAAAAGTGCTCTAGTACTTATTTGATGTGTTGATGCAGTGCATTGTCACAAAATGTTGCATTGTGCTAAGTCGGATTCATCATTGATCGTTCTTATTGAAAGGAACAAAAGGGCTGCGTGTTTCTCGCTGTGCTATTGCCAGTTTGAACGCAGCCTTGGTGCTTATGTTGCCATAATGTGTCATTTCTAACACCTGCTCACAACACACACCTCATTCAGCAAGTCTTGACCTATTTGCTTTACAAGCAGGGTCACTTGTTCCCCTGGTTGCTATGCAATACTCTGTCTGTGACAAACTTCACGCTATGCCTTTCCCTGTAAACAAGAGCAAAGTTCCTTTTTTTCCCCTCTTCCACCCCAACCAAAACAACCTCTTATTCTTCTCTCATCGATTCCCACCCCAACAAGAAATCACTCCATCTATTGTGAGTGGCAGGTAAAGGAATGACGGAGGAGGATAAATCGATGCAAGTACATTTGGCAGTCATTCCTTTCTTCTAACCTTTCATCCTTTCCACCAAGAGGTCAAATCAAAGCCCCGTCATCAGCGATTCCAAAGATGTGGAATGAATTGTTGCATGTTACATAGTGTGAGATGTTTCTAGACAACAATCAGTAATTCTTGCATTTCCTGCAATGATACGATAGTTATCATACTGTGTTATCTCATTAGTTGTGATGTATTTCTGGTCACACAAATCATTGCCTTTGTGAAATTATTTTAGCACATTGTGAAAGGGAACGCATTTAAATTCAATCCAGGAGCTGACTCATTTATTATGTGCATTGTGATTAACTGGTATTGACCGGAGGAAGCCCCCTCGCATCCTACAAAAACAGCAATGACCAGCACCTGGGGGGTCTGACCTTCAGAGCTTCACTGTCTCGCTCAATGAATCCCTCTAAGATCAAATGAATGCATCACCAGGCACATGTGATTAATTGCTAACAGGGCCCACAGCAAATTGCTGCCACAGATGACAGCTAGTGTGATACCATTTCTTCACGGTGACCTCCATCACCCCTTCCATAACTCACGTGGATCACACAGCCCCGATGTAGCCCTTCTTTTATGGAAGGCATTATTAATGGAGCCAGTGTTGCTATATGATTGAATCCATGAGAAGAATTCCAACCTTTTTTTTTCTAAAAATCTAAAAGGACAAGTTTAGGTTTAAGTTTAGGACTTTTTATGACTCTTGGGTGGCCTCTGGCATCCTGTATGCTGTGGCCTGCTGGAGGGGGGGCAGCTCTGACAGGGACAGGAGCAGACTCAATAGACTGATCAGGAGAGCGAGCTCGGTCCTGGACTGTCCTCTGGACTCCATAGAGAAAGTGGGGGAGAGAAGTATGTTAGCTAAGCTGACATCCATCATGGACAACACCTCTCAGTCCCTACATGACACTGTGGGGTCCCTGAGCAGCTCCTTCAGCAGCCGACGGATACACACACGGTGTAAGAAGGAGAGGTACCGCAGCACCACCTGATTATGTTGTCGTTTCTGTTCCTGTTTCAATTACCCACCACGCACCATGGAACTATGTATATTTTTAGTATCTGTATTTATATTTTTCCATTACGAGTACTTGCTTTTTCAATATTCTTTATATTATGGGTACACTTCACTATCACTTATATCAAGGATACTTAATTTTGCTATATTATCTAATTACATGTTAATCAATTTAATTTCACGTCACTTACATTTCAATATTTTTCGTATTATGGCCGCCTCACTTTACTTTACAAAACCTTTTATTTAATACCAATTTACATTCATTCAGTACTTTTTGCACATTGTTGTTTGCCTGTTTGTTTTTTGCTTGTTTGTCCCCCTTGTGGGACGAATAAAGTATCATCTAATCTAATCTAATCTAATTAAAAAAAAAGAAAACATGTTGTAAGGACACAAAACCTTGTTACGATCCAGCTGTAATCCAGTCTTTAATTTTTAAATAAATTGTCCTCAAAGTTGCTTTAGAAGATAAAATAGTATGTGTAAATATAAGACACTATTTTTTATTTGTAATAAATCAAATGGAAGACATCGGAAAGATGCATGTTTCAGATTGGATCATGGCTTGGCCTGTGGTGTTGCTGCTTGCAGCTTTCTTGAGAACCAATCGTCCAAACAACTTCACACTACACATTGCGCTTCATTTGGACCTGAGCAATACACCTGCCATCAGGGTTGGACTGGCCATCTGGCATACCGGATATTATCCCAGTGGGCCGACGCACTTTTGGGCCGATATAATTTATTAATTGGTTAATTTTCTTTGGCTTAACCCAATCAAATCCAGGAACCCCCCTCGCCTGGCCGATAAATGCTATTGAAGGGCGGGTCTTGGCGTGGCCATAGTGGGATATAAGGGTCCAAAATGTCTGACATTTTTGGGAATGTAGATGCTTCAACATCAGCATTACCTGAAGTAGAAGACGGAGGGGAGGTGGCTGGCTATGCAGAGAAGCAGAAACAACATAATGACAGGGAACAAGCTGAGGAGGAGGGGCGTGATTATGACAGGGCCGTGGGAGCGAGTGAGAAAAAAATGGAAGAGAGAGTAGTTGACGACGTGGTAAGGAGTAGGCAAATTAACAGGGACCAGGGACCCTCAGGAACAGAGAGGGGTTGTGTGTGTGTGTGTGTGTGTGGGCGCACGCTTTCACGTCATAACAACAACAAGCATTTTGTCTGTAACATTAAATTTAGTAGCTGTCAGGTAACCTAACTGCTTAAGCTTGCATTGAAAATGCTACTGATTAGCCTGTTGGGTAGATGAAAAGTCTGTGTGATCGACAAGATCAGTGTTGATACAAGCATCAGCGTTCCTTGATTTGCTTAATTAGGTAATGTTATTCAGTAGCATTGCAAAGTCAAAGTTGCATTGTGTGTCTGACCAATCATGTTGGGTTTGGGCTTCCTGCTATGACATTGAGTTTGCTCACATACCCAAGTCGCAGCTTTTCACGGTCAGAAAATCCGGTGAAATACACTCTGGTTTGCGGGAAAAAACACTACAATGACAGAGTCATCCGCAGGTCAAAAGAGTTGAAGAGAAGGAGATAATACAACCAACAAGATATGTACACCAAATTCAATATAAAAACAAAGTGTACATTAGTTCACTTTAAAGCTCAGCATAAATGAACTCGGCTGAAATACAGTATATCTAATTCAACAGTGAAAACACAATTTAGCAGCCTACACTATCTAGTAAACCATTTTGTAAAGTTATAATCTCGATCACGGACCGCCATACCAAAGAGGTGCTTGTTTATCATCAACATTACAGTGGAAACTGCTTCTGTTATAAGCAGCTCAAGGGTTGTATGGAAGGGGAAAACATTACATTGTATCCCCTGTTGCGGACAGTATATTTATGAGGTAAAACATTTTCCATTAATATTGTGGAGACTAATGGCCACGTCTGTTGCCAGCAGAAAATAGATAAAAACCCTCTATAGCGCCACTGCTTTCACTGAACACAACATTCCAGTTTTGAAATAGAAGAGCACAAATGCACAACCTAATTCTTTATATAGTCACATGTATGTTGCTCATCTAAATGAAGGCAGCACGCCAGCCTGCACATGTGTCTCTTTAGGATTTTATAAATTATGTTTGTGTCTCTGTGGGATTATCTAGCTAATGGATTGGAAATTCCCTAGGCAACAGCATAGGCACACAGTGACTCAGGCCATAGGCAGCAAGTAGCCATAACAATAGAGAATAGGGCAGCTGAAGGTTGCATGTAATTACACCTAGCCCCAGGCTTAATTAGGTCACCCTTAAGTGAGTATTGTGTGATAGTGCGCCTGTGTGTTTTCGGCTGAGTGAATATGTGTGTGAATGCAATCTCCAAACAAACCAGAGGTTCACGCCTGTGAGTCACAGGATCAGGATGAACATGCAGTGGGCTGCTGGAAAGTGCCTCTCTACCCAGCTGAGAGCTTTCGATGAAACATTCTTGTGCAATGATTCACACACGTACTGGTCATGAGTCAAATCCAGTATTTGGGCTACAATGTTGACATGAAACAGAGTTTTTTATGTGCGCCTGTGAACAAAGTTATTCAGGTTCATGATTATTGCTTGTTGTCCGCGCAGACGTGTATTTAACTCCTCAACATCGCAGTCAGTCTCCGTCATTTCTATATTCACGAGTGCGTAATCGCAACAGCTCGGAGACGCTGCTGCATTGTAATGCGGCGTTGTGGATTTGACTTTTTTTATTTTATCGCTAGTAATAGAAGATTAGAGCTTATCTTCATATGTTGTTTGTTTCTCTGACCAACTCCCGTGTGACTCCAGTTGAAGAACAGTCCCTGCAGATATCAGACAAGGGAACAGATACTTGGATAAAGTTTACCTGCTTTAGCACTGTGATTTCTTTTATCACAGTCCAGCTCACTAGTTTCTCAAAGTCCTTATCTATATTTCTCTAAACAGTATTTTATATGGACTGTATTGCAGTTGTGGAAAAATGTATTGTATGTTTGAAATAAAAAAATAAAAAAAATATTTTACATAAGTCTGATCATGATTGTGAGCTAAACTTTATAGTCTTGTCTTGCATGTTGGAGAGACTAAAACTTCACACCCACCTTCTTGGAATTCAACTGTATTGACTCTTTTCAGATACTGTCATCATAGAAGAATGGCTGGAGCTACTCATTTAATCATATTGAAATTATTCCAAGGTGACATTACTGTCTGCATTCCACATGTTATGCTGTTTTTTTCCCACTCCTTTCATTTTTCATTGTCATTTCAAACTGTCAACCTTTTGTCCTGCGTTCTCTCTCTCTTTTGCTGTGTCCTTGATATAAGTACCCACTGCTTCTGTCTGAGAACATGATTATTACCATGCATGGCTGTTTGCTGAGGGAAAAAGAGAGAGAGAAAAACTAATGATGTTGGCTTGAGCTCAGAGCTAATTAAAATTCTATAAATATGGTGGAGGTAGGTGGCTTGATGGATGTAGTGTGTCAGAAGTCCGGTGAGCAGGGAGGTGCACGGCGATGTCTGGGCTATCAATACAAGCATAGTGAATGCATGACACTGCGTATGAATTTAATGAACTAACCGTTTTATCTGTTAATTACACACCAGGACACACCTTAGCATTCCTCACACTGTGCTAAACCTGCCTGGCTGTCCAGATAATGACCGCCTATTTCACACAACAAATCTGCAAACGGTGGGCAAATTCCTCTATTTTTACCCGCTCACTTTATCTCTCCTCCTCTCCTGCCTGGGCTTTCATTTATTGCAGGTAATTCTCCATGCAGCAACACACTCCACGCTACATCGGTAAATGTAATGCATTTTTTCCTTTGTCCATTGACCGCTTAGTTTAGAGTAGCATCGGTATTCATTCTGCAAACATTGTGTCTCTAAAGATGCCAGCGGTTTCTCAACGTGCTGGAGAAATTGTGCAGGCAAGCAGAGGGGGCAAGGGCTAATTGGTTAACAGGTAACGTTGGGAAAAATGGGAAATAAAACACTCATGTTAAAGCCTGCCATAGAAATAATCTTCAGCAACTGAAGTCGTTCTTTTTAAAGAGCCAATATTACTCTAAAAACTCTTTTGAAAGTGCTTATGTAAAACTGAAACTAAGTAATAATTTAATAGCCATCTTTGCCCGTCAAAGCCACAATCATAATAAGATGATTGCTGGTAGTGGAGTTGTAAAATATCTATCTATCTATGTATCTATCTATCTATCTATCTATCTATCTATCTATCTATCTATCTATCTATTAAACTATAGTTACACTATAATTGTTCTTTTCAAAGACCTTAATGTCATTTCAGTTTATGACTTTGGAAATCCTGTAGAGTATAATCCCTTATTACAGGAGCACTTTGTCTGTGATGGTGAATTATTTTGAGGGTTAACCTTTGCATATTGTCTCGCACAAATTAGTTTGCTGTGGGGTGAAGAGGTCATATTGGACACAGACAGTTGAATGACAAACAGCGGTGAATAGGACATAATACAAAACCCATGCTCTACTTTACTCATTAACTGCCACTTATGTGTCTCAATAAGTTCAGACTGCAGGCAAAAGTGGCCCAAATCTGATTCTTTTGCGGTCAACTGACCAGCTCAGACTTCTTCAGAAGTAGTGTGGATACTCAAATCTAGCCTAGATCAGATTCAGGCCACTTGCATACGTGGTCCTGAATCAGACCCAAGTCTAATTTTTTTCAATGCGGCCACAATGTGAACAACCAAGGCAGATTTGATGCAACTTTTACTTCAATAACCCTAACTGCTCCCTCTCTCCCCGCAGGGAGGGACAGGGCCCCCTGCTCCCGGTGTGGATGTCAACCGGGGTGGACCGTTGCCAGAGCACCCCAACCGCATAGCGTTGCCAGGGTGGTGACCGGCTCAGGTGAAAAGCGTCAGGGGTCTGCGGGGATGTTGGCAACCCACCTGACCAGTCTTGAAACAAGGGCGATTCAGAGGGTCGCCCCGTGGCGGAATGAAAGTGAGGGCCAAATGCAAATCGGTCATCCGGTTACCCAGACCTCTGTAGTTAATTGTAGCCATAACCCTGCAAAGGCTAAAATAGCCAATTTTGGCTCTTTTTCTCCTTCTCAGCACCTGCTCATTAATGTTCCGGCTGCCATTACACAAACATTTTGACCTAAAAGTGAAAATACTTACTTCCTCCATAACCTCCCTAACTTTAGTGCAACAGCATGCTGCGTCTGATGTCATTGTTATGGTTCTTTTGAGCATGTGGGTCAGTTTGAAACATTCTGATATGATATAGGCCACATTTTATAAGGTAATGTGAGCAGACAAACAAAAAATTGGATCTGAGAAAAAATTCTGAATTATTTGTGTTAGTTGAAAGAAAATATCAGCGCCTTTTATAATTCAATTCAATGTTCAATTTCCTTTCGTTGTATTTTAGCAGAACACAGAGAGCAGCAGAAAGGCCGAACTGTGTACACTTTAACATCTGTTTATTTACCGCAAATAACATGATGGGATATTCAAAAACAATATCGCAAATTGCATATTTTCTTATATCACACAGCCTTAATGCAAGAAGACATTTTTTAGACAGACTACTTATGTTAGAATGGACTACAGGTCCCCCACTAAGGATGTAAACACCTCCAAACACCCTTAAATCTGATCAAAAGCAACATTCTCAGTTCCATTTGATATCCAGTGTACTGGAGTAGAGCACAATGAAAACACATCACAGGCCCCTTGGAAGCCCTGGCTGTAGTCAAAGAGCACAGGGCTGGAGCGGGTGATAAGTTACTATTCTTACTGCAATCCTTTCAACATATCTGCCTTGTCTCACTGGATTACATTATCAGAGGAATATCTTGACAGCTGCCAGAATTCACTTCTGTAGGATATGAAAGCTTCTATTTTTTTTTACATCAGCACATAGTAAGCCACAGCACAATCCTAATAAGACTGTTTTCATGTATCACTGAATCTTAGTTGGTATGCTGGTTGGTATGGAGTGGACCTGTCCCCCATAATCCTGAATAGGGGATTTTTTAGAAAAATACAATATCATTTAAATTGGATTATTGTAATGTGGTTAATGGTGGAGAAAGTGTGTTTAAACAAAGTCAGCACATTGTGGGCCAAATTAATTCTATTATATCTTCCACTTCATTCTTTTACAGTATTTCTTCAGTAGCCTTTTGTAACTGAAAAGTTTGTTCCAGACTTCAGCACAATTTTCAGAGACTTTCCAAATCAACTCTGCCTATTCGTCTTTTTCTCTTCCTCTCTAACACACTGTACTACCGTCACCTCTGGGCCATTAGGTTGGTCCTTTGAAGCCGACTCTAAAGCTCTCCCCAACTCTCTTCCTGTAAGTGCAGTTTCTGTTTATTTTTAAACTCCAGCTGCTGCATCTTGTCTTGTCTTTAGCTCTTTCTTGGATCTCTGGGATATGTTCAGATGTGCTCAGATGGAGGAGGCAAAGTAAACATTCCTCACCTTAACGCACTCATCTCCTGAAAGAGCAGGGAAGAAACTGTTTGTGATACTGCTGGTGGTGGTTGTTATTTACATAAAAGCATTAGATGTTATGTGACTACCAGTTATTTGTGTGTATATAGTCACATATGGTGATCAACATGTGCCTGCTGTGGACTCGAGGTAATGATAATATTTTGTTTTTAACATTTTATTTTATTAGGACTAAGCACATTAATCAATATTTCTATAAATGTGCCAGTGTTAGCCATACAGCTAATTTTACCTAGCATGCATGTCATTATGGTGGGGAGAAACTGGAGGAATCTCACGCGAACACAGGGAGAACACGCAAACTCCACACAGAAAGGGCCTGCTCGGACAAAGCATCCACATGATACAAGCCTTCTGATATTGCGCACCACCCCCACCCTTCCTCCAGGCAGTTGCTAGTAACCAAGGAGGACACGGAGGATTAAAAATCATGATCTACTCTGCAGAAAAGGGAATTATCTCCACTTGAGTTGCCAGACAACACTAGTTTCTGCCATACTGAGAAACACAGAGAGAGGTTTGTGGAGTTGATAGACTTGATTAGCTTTGTATCAACTCATTG
Source organism: Etheostoma cragini (assembly GCF_013103735.1). Taxonomy (NCBI): domain Eukaryota; kingdom Metazoa; phylum Chordata; class Actinopteri; order Perciformes; family Percidae; genus Etheostoma; species Etheostoma cragini. The sequence continues at coordinate 15,347,317 of NC_048418.1, forward strand.
GGCAATGGCTTAACAGACGTTCAGTCATTAAAAAAAAAAGTTACACACAAGAGCTTTAAGCACGGGTAAAGAGTAACATACATACTGTACATAAAAGGTATCCTATACAGCATATAAAGCAATAGAGGAATGATTGACTACAAACTTACACTTACTTTAATATATTTACCTACAATATATAGTCTGGTGTTTACAGGTATATCTTTAAAAAAAAGTGTGTTCTTTCATTAGCCTGAAAACCAAAGAACAGGTTTGTCAGTTTGCCCCTCCTCAAGATTTCCCATCTTGCTAAGAGTTCAACTTATTTGTATGTAATTCAACAGTTTTGTTTGTTTTGAACTGTTAAGTTCAAGATTTTAAGTTGTTAGGTATAGCCCATGTTGTGGTTTACAAGAAGTTATTAAAATAACAAATGCCTTTTTAATCACCTCACAGTGGCTCATTCAGTTATCAAGGGAAGCGTTGCTGCATGTCACAATGCTTCTACAGCATTGCTGTCACGTTGTAATACTTTGTATTACATACGTTGTAATATATAAAGTGAAAAATTTCCTGAGTCAAAATGAATTGGCAAAATTATCCTGCAAGCAAGAATATTCACCCTGCTGACCAGGAAAAATGCCTGACTCTGACAAAACAATATGTCAGTGAGGTAGAATTCTTTGCATTGCAGGAATATCAACCTGTTTGTGTCAAAGCGACCATTTGAACAGGCAGAATAGCCTTGCATGGCTGAAATCTCTCCCTGCCTGTGGAAATTTGGGCTGCCACTCGCTAAGGAGGAAACAGCAAAGATTGGTTGGCCGGTGGTTTAGCCACAGGCAGGGCGATTTTGCTCTGGTTAGCATGTCAATTTGCAAAGAGGCAGGGCGATACGTTTGGCATGGAGGGCAAATCTACCTGGTAGGAAGGTTCATAAACCAGAAGCATGGTCATATTTCTACCATGCTGGGTTGATTCTGCCTGGTGTGCAAGTTGTTCCTACAGCGGCAGGGAATATTACTTGCTATACAAGGCAACTCAGCCTGGTCAGCAGGTCGTTCTGCCAGAGGCAGAGCAACAAGGCATGGAGGCTGATTCTTTTACGGTTCTAGTTGAAATTCGTTTAAAAACAGAATGACTTGGACATAAAAAAGTGGTTCAGCTCTGACACTTACTGTAGGTGTCTTGACATCACGTTCTTGCCTCAAGAATCTCGCTTAAAATGGCGGTCAGTGGAGTTGATACGAGATACAGAAGGCCACCTGCAGAAATAAGAAAGCCACAGGCAATCAGAATAAGGTGTCAAATAAGACGTACTGTACTCAATTATGTGTGAGTGTGGTTCAAATTTAAATCTAATTTAAGGTTGCACCAATATAATAATAAAACAAAGCGTGTTTTAATGTCTTTAATTTGCACAACTATTCCATTCCATTAGACATATGTAATTTCTGCTGATCATACATTGGGTGAAACTTTTGCCCCGAAGGAGGGCTTTTTTAATTTAAAGTACAGGGATGAGCAAGCAAGCATGCATGTGTGCATTTCTGTACATGTGAGCGAGATAGGGAGATAAAACGAGAGGTAGAGGAGCAGGGGGAGATTGCAATAAGGAGGCACTTGTTGTTTAGTAATTGAGTTTTGTATTGATTCCAGTTTATCATCATTAAAACTACTGAACAAAAGCGAGACAACATCTCTTGAATATTGATTCAATCTTTTCTATTCAAACATTTTTTCTAGCTTAGCAGATGAACAAAACAAAGCAAAAAAACAATGTATGTTTTTCTCTTTTTTTCTCTGCTCACTACACCGCCTTATTTGTGGTCATTTATGATCTCTTACTTTTGACACTAATAACACCATCAAACTACTCTGGTCGGTCAGTGTGTAGACCTGCATAGATAAAAGGTGCTGGATTTTATAGCCCAAAAAGTGAGATCCTGCTGAGATGACCCGACTGCTACCTACTCACTTACAAAGTTATTAGAGTAACTCACAATGTGGCTGACCACGCTCATGCCCATTTACCAGCATCCAGAGGCTATGTCAGCATCTACCAGACTCTGACTCTGATTGGAATGATTGTGTGGCACTCTGTAAGGGGTTGCATTGATCAGGCTTTGTGACTCATGTTGTAAACAGCAAGACCACGTCCCCAGCAGAACTAATAGTCCGGCCGAAGAAAACTGTACATCAGAGACTAGCAAACTGGACTGCAGTAAGAAAAGAGTTCTAGAATTGCCATCAGTGTGATCCAAAAAGAAGGGCACCTCTGTGGAGCCACACAAAAATATCCACAAATACCAATTAGACTGCTGTGGATGCACATAGAGAAACAAATCACAGATACCGGTTATGGTTTTAGTTGTGTTCCTGCTTCTTTTTCTGCATTTGTTGCTTTCTGTTATTCTCTGTGTTTCCTCCCTGGCCTTGTGTTGGAGTTTCTGTCTTGTGTTCCCTTGTGAGTGAGTGTCTGTATGTTCCGTTTCCTGTTTTATTTTGATAGTCTGGTTTTCTGTGCTGTCTTGTCTCTGGTTTTACTACCTGCCTTGGGTTTCCTGCCTTTGTGATTGTCGTCCCCGCCCTGATGGGATTCACCTGTTGTATCATCTGTTCCTCGTTTGCTCTTACCTCGTGTATTTAACCTCTGTGCTTCCTTTGTCTCTTGTCAGATCCTTTTCTGTGTTGCTGTGTGTGTTCCTGTCGGAGTGATCTACATTTGGACCCTTTCCATTGGCCTGTATTCCCCTGTGAGTTTTTCCCTGCCTCTGTGCTCCTGTTTTGTACTCCTGTTTTTGTCTTGCCTTTTCTCTTGGACTATTTGGATGGACTATTTGTTGCCTTCTTTGGATCCCTGTGTTGGTGTGGACATTCTGTGTTTTGTAAAATAAACCCTTGTGAAACTCTCTCTTCCCCTCCCTTAGCGTCACAGATACCATTGTTATAGATTGAAATAAATGTTTAAGATTAGAATTGACCATGTTTTTTTTCTGTTCTTTATGGGAGGTTTTTGTAGTGCAACTACTAAAAGTGGGGTAACCCATTTTTGAATCATATCACAAATTCTTCTGTTCTGGCATTCACGGCAGAACCAGGCAAGCCTGCAAGTTCTGGGTGTTTTATTTAGGAGAGACTTTCTTTAAAGTGACCAATTTCTTTTTTTCAATTGCTATCGTGAAGTAGTATGTTTAAAGGGGTAGCAATGCTGTGATTTGTTCAGGATATTTTCTCCTGGGGTCTATATACACTGGTGGTGAAAAGAGAGCCTAGGGGAGACTATTGTGCTGAAATGACAACTGGTGGCAGCAGATAGGAACATCTATTTTTAGAGTTTAACAGCCAGGATATGATTGGCTAAGATTGTGGCAAGACCTAGTTGGACTCCTTGGAGTTAAGAGAGATGAAAAAGAGTAAAGTCTTTTCAATTGAACTTTCACTAAGCTTCATTAAAACTGCTTTCAAAATCAGAAGTTTTTTTCTAAACATTGTTCAAACAGTTTAATGTCAATAGCATTAGTTCTTTTTACATTTTTTATTATCAAAGTGCCAATTAATTCTGTTTCTTTTAGTTTTCCGAAATTAAGATCGGGAAACGGCTCCATTCAAAGCACACATTCTTAGTATTTTACCTGTGAAGGACAGCAGAATCACTTAAATTGTGCAACTTTCTTTACAAAATAGCTTTGATTCTCTGCCCAGACCCAATTGTGCCAGGCTGTAATTCATGAGTTCGTTCAAATTTCCCAGTGTTATGTTTTTTAATTGAGATCTTATTGTACTTATTAAAAAGAATGGAAAATTGCTGAAGATAATCTGCACGGTTACACTGAGACAACTCCCATCCAACCTCATGGCCAGTTTACAACACAGGCTAAAAGCTTTTTTTTTTTTTTTTTATAAATACCCAGCAGTTTGAAAATTGCTGAAACGTATCAAGGCTACATAAAACAAGACTCCCACACACATTCCTTGATTCAAAAGGGAAAAAGGTATTCTCAAACTTTCTAATATATTTTCTTTTGTATGTTTTCATGTTTGGCAAGGTTAAATCAACTATAATTACAGAAGAGTCTTGTTTACATTTCCAAAGACGTGGTCATAATTACTAAACATGTATTATAGGGCTTGGACGATATTCTTTTGTTCAGATTTGATTCTTTGACAAAGCATTTGATTTGTATCGCGATTTTCTTTAACTTCTTTAACAAAAACAAAAGTTGCCTACTACACTTGTAGAGACAATATCATAACACATTCTAAAAAGTAATTGTTTTCTAAGAAGAATACAAATGTCAGTCTGACATTTATTTCATCTGTAAAGAACTATATAACATGTATTTTCTGCATTTTTGTCTGTTTTGCTGGAAACGGATATGATGTAGTTGCTGTCAGTGGCACTATAGACAGAAAATAATTAAGTGAATCATTGGTAAAAAAATATAAAATGTATCAGTTTCAGGGATAATTGATTTTAAAAATTGTAGCAAAATAAATCACGATACATAGAATTTCCGAGTTTTTCCAGCCCTATTGTCTAATGTTCAGAAAAGCCACACTCAGCAATTGTGATAATTCAGAATGAATAATGTTGTGAATTGATCAACGGGTAATTCAAGACCATCAGAGTCTTCCTGGACTGTGCTCTCAGACTATATATACTAGAAACACTGGTCACTCTGCAGCGCTGATCACTAACTCCCATGTTAAGGGAAGCAGTTAGGGGGACGGCCACCTACACACAGCAATGGGCTCAGATAACGCACCCTGTCAGCGCTGGCCGCCATGCCAGTTGAATTGAACTATGTATATCAACAGGCCTGCACCCTGGAGGCCCTGGGTAGCAGAAGGGCATGGCTCGGTGGAGTGGGTAAATGGTGTTCGCTGCTGCCTTTTGCCAATATGTTTCACTGCTGCTTTTTGTCGGAAAAAGTATAGACACACAGGTAGGGACAAGTGGTGAGATCTCAAGTAGAATTCTGTGGCATCAGAGCTGTGAGAGATAATAATAATAATAATAATAATAATTTTATTTGACAGGGACAGTGTACATTAATCAACATTACTGTAAATGCACCAGAA
>NC_048418.1:15352480-15369938 GCF_013103735.1 Etheostoma cragini
TGAAAAGGCACTCTGACTAAATGCACTTCTCCGCAGAGGAACAACACAGTCTCCTCGGGCCGACCCTCGTGTTACTCTATACCAACAAGATACCAGCTGGCCTGTCAGTGGTTTAGACCCACTGTGCTTCTGATGAATCTCTGCTCTGCTGTCTTACCGGGGAGTCTTTTATCTACCACACCACACCTGCGGAACACGATATTCTCGAAATCCATCTCCTTCTCACCCATGTTGATGTTAAGGAACCCTACCAGGAGAATCGCACATGAGGCCCGAACCAGACTGGGAGGCCTGACCCAGATATGGCATCTCAGCGTCTCACACACACACACACACCCACACAATAGCAGTAAAGCTTGACACTCATACTAACACACAATTCTTGTCCCGTTTCTCCTTCCCACCCCCTTTCCCTTTTTTAATTTCGTTCTATTTAGCCGTCAAAAAAGCTCTCCCGGGGAATAAGAATGGTAGGCTAAAAAAAAATGCAGTGTGTGTGTGTCTGAAGAAAAATGTGCAAGCGTATTCTAAACAGTGAAGCAGTGAAGATATTGCTCCAGTTGTTCAGCAAATTGTTTGTTTACAGTATATAATTATGGTAATTATAGGAATGTTTAGAAAAAACCCGTAGGAAAAAAATCTTGTTCAATTATATCAATGGCAATGCTTTAAAGAGTTTGAATCTCCTAGGTAAAAATTAGCAGCTATCGAGTTCCTCTTAAATGCAATAAACAGCTCCAGTGTTTCCATTTTAACATTTCAGTTTTTCTGCAGACAGCACACAGTGTAGATGGAATGAAATACAACCAGAACATCAAATATACACCAAAAAAAAGTTAAAGTGCCACACTTGAGACTGTAGACTTTAGTAAATGTTAGATATACGGTGAGTGGCCTTCATTAAAATTGAAATTGCCAGAACCTATGTTCATGTGTCCAATTCCACAAAGAAAAAAGTTGAAAAACAATGAAGTAAGCACCAGTAAATCCAGCCAGGCCACTCAGAATGAGAAATGCTACGGGTAAGAACGGGCTAATTTATCAGCATTAAGTCAAATAAGGATGAAGTAGAAAGAAGTGGTGGAAGTGGAGGGTTGGCGTGAGTGGAGGAGACAGTGTGGGCTGAGTATACATCAGTAGGACAGAAGCATTTAAAAGAGATAACAGCACATCAACCCCCTTCATCTTCACTTAGCGCACAGTGGCTTGTGGCACTCCAACGGGGTCTTCAATGGAAAGAAATTACAGTAAATTGAAATGATAGACCTTAGAGGCAAACACATGCTTTTCTCTGTCCATCCCTACTCTACTAACTACTATTTCATTTCACCAAATGGCCTGTATTTAGACACACACACACACACACACACGATAGCAAAGGCACCGCCATTGATAGCGGCCGTGACAGATTCATTAGTGGGCGGTGGACGTGGATGAGTGTAGGCGGACATGATTTAATACACACTGGAGCTTGCCGCAGTGACACACGATAGCACTGCTGGCGGTACAAAATTGTCTAGTTAAAATCAGCATAAGATTATACCTCTTCATACTCAACTAGTCTTGTATTTGGAATGCTGTTATTTAGTACATTGCAACCTTTATGACTTACTATATAATCTTCTTCTTGTAAGTATCCTGTGTTTACTTTGCCAGAGGTATTATTTTTATGGAAAAGAGAAACGCTAAATGCTAGATCAGAACTGCCAGACACGTCAGCGTACCGTAGTGAGGTTGGAGATTGGATAGGGTTAGGGTAAGAATAAGCAGGTAAGCCAATCAGAGGCAGAATAAGACAAAAATAATGCGGGCCACAATGCACATCCTGTGACGTAGACACGCATAGCAGATCCGACATAGCATCTACCAAGAGAAACACTCCATACATTTACCCAGAATCCCTCAGGCCAAAACAACACAGGATGTCCAATTATCTCTGGTACACAACAATGTGAGGTGTAATGGACATTGCAGCCTCTAGCGGTCACAAGCAGGGCTTCAATTATAGTTGAGATTATTAGAATTTGATGGAAATTTGTTGATTGTCAGATTGTGTCTTTCTGTTTAAATGAAATGTCCCCACACTTTGCATAATATCCATAAAAAAACACATAATAATAAAAAGAAAAAACACAAACTAAAAATCACCAGAATTGAGTAACAAGGGTTTTCATAAGACAGGTGCAATATGTATAGGTTTGCTTAGATTAAAGGTCATCTCCCCTTTGTGTCTGTGATAGAGCCTGCTCTGGACTCCAGCTGGGGTTCCTGACACCATCATGCCACGGTTTATTCCCCTGCTCAGGAGGACAATCATCTTTCAACCCTGCGGTGCTCCTTGTAGGGCAAGACACGGAGAATAAATCACTGCTGCCGAGCCCAGACAAAATGGGAAGGCTGTTAACAAGTCTAAGAGGGGCCCACGGTGCTGTCCAGAGAGGGAGTCAATGGTCAAAGCTTCACTGCTGGGTCAGTAGGTCGACTCCTGCCCAGGTAGGATGCTACAGTAGTCGCTTGTGAATTAAATTAAATGACGCAATGCATTTCAGAATGAGTAAGTGCAGCAGTACAGACAACAGTGAGGAAAAAAGTTAGGAGCGCTACTGTGACTGATTAGCAATACCATGTTCCTACTGGCTAGTGTGTTAGCGGTTAGCTGACCAGCTGCAGCAGTTTACCTTCTAACCCTGTGAGGGGTCCCCACATCAACAAGCTTCTGGAACCAATTTTAATCTTACTGTCCAACTTTGTGATGGGACAAGCCCATCACAAGAACAAGACAAGAAAGACGTACAAATCTTAGATCCAAAGTTTGTTGAGCTGTTGTCAACCAATACAAAGACCAGGGGTCCTTTTCAGGAAGGAGGATCCCCCAGTCGGAGCTGGTTCATGAGGATCCGGAAAGGGAAGTTTGGGGTCCCCTGCTGGAGCTGCTCCCCCCGCAACCTGATACTGGATATGCAGACGAAGATGGATGGAGGTATGGTTTAACAAACTGAGTCTAAATCTGAACTCTGAGTTGATTTACCCTGAGATGGGAAACTGAGTTTTTGGTTCCAGAACAGCTGAGTTGAGTTGGTTCAATCCACTCGGAGTAGGTTGACTCACCGTTAGGCGCATTGACCATCACAATAATACTACGATTTACCATGGTAACAACCGATACCAAACGGGTTAGCGGAAATACTCATGAGCACATACAGCGAGTTTGAAAAGGTATTTCGGTAAAAAAGCAACACAAAGGCTGCTGTAAAATAGCAACAATTGGTGTGGGAGAAAACTGCTGCTCATTTCATTCATTTCGGTGCGATCCCGCAGGCGAAAAAGTAAACTACTACTTCTCCCATTCTGAGGTAGATAACATAACAAGATAACAGAATTATGATTTACAATCATTTATTTCATTTCAATGACTCTTACTGGTTTGTGTTCAGGGAACTCTACAAAAATGTTTAAAACCTGTTTCAGAGCGAGTCTTACTCTTCTTTACTAATACAAAACTAACTTCTTTCCTAACTACAAAAAAAAACGTGATGCAACACAAAGAATGTGCTGGGATGAAGAACATGTCCACAATGGGTCACGTTAATTATATGAGGCAGGATAAGGTTATGTGTAATTTTATAATATTTAAAGAAGGAAGCCTCTGTAAAAAACGGAAAACCCGTAAAAAATATCATGACAGATAATAGCTGATCGACTGCCTCGCTTTCTCTTGCTGTTTCAATGCAGAAGTCGTATTTCTATTTTTTTCTTCTTTTTTTTCCTTCTTTTTTTTTTTACAAATGTGTTTCACGGTATCATACGAGCTTCTTCTCATACTGTATAAAGTATTAAAAATGCATATTCTCCATTTTAGCATCAGTAAATCTGTAACAGACCTTGCGATCTGTTAAGTAAAACCGTGATCTATCCAGATTACTTCAGCCTGGCTCGACCTGGTCACATTCCTCAGCCTGGCTTTGCCGTCGTGAAACGCACCAAGTCAGGCTGCAAAGATTAAACTAGGTAAAGCCTCGCTTTATTTATCCTGGATTTGAATTTGTCTTTTGTGAAACAGCCCTCAGTAGAACACAAAAAACAAGCACAACTAGGCCTTTTTTTCACAGCTGACATTTTGACTTCTCATAGTAGAAAAAAACAGAGGTGTTACTGATAACATTAACAATGGCTCTGTAACTCATGAGAGTGTGTGGGTGAACAGGCAGCTGAACAGAATTAAGCCGTCATTACTTTTATTATTTACATGTATGCGATAATGTGACATGTCAAAATGTCTTTGGTGAAGAATGCCTATCAATTTATACGTGTATAAATACACAGAGACACATTTATACATATATTTCCATGTGTTTACAGACAAAAACTGCATTGAGAAGGAATTAAATGAGTGGAACAGAATGAAGTGCCTGCATGGTGAGCACCTGTCTGGTTAGTCAGTGTTTCATTTCTTTGTTAGGAGAAGCACTTTTTGTTGCCTCGTTCAGATTCTTCAAATTACTGTTAAACAATTAGCGGTCATAGCACAAAAGCTGCGTTATGGCTTTATTTGGAAAAGTTATAAATCTGTGGATTAGTGCTTCCAGTTTCATTTGACCATTAAATGATGCCTTAGCGTAAAAGCTTTCACAGATAATAGCCACATTTCCTCAGATATTACATTGATAGCAATCTCCAAGGCCTGTTTATATATATATATATATATATATATATATATATATATATATATAAAAAGCTGCACTCTTCATTTGCAGTTTGACCAATTTTGAGCCACTTTGCAGTTACAGCACAAACACAGCCCAGTCACTTGTTTTTAAAACAAAGAGAACGCCTTGCAAAACTGGCTTTTTCTGCCATAGAAGTTATGGCATTGAAGTTGGAAGTTATTGCAATCCAAGGGCTCTGATAAAAGCATTTGGAAACTAATTCCCACACATGCGTGGAAACTCGCATCTTCCCTCTTTTCTAATACCCAGATTAACATTTTTAGACGTGGCATTTTTTTCCTCCCTCTTATCAGCACAAGACAGTGAGAGATAATTATATGCCATAGCATTCCATTGTCTGTACAAAACACTTCTTCAGCTACTTCAGTCAATATCAGTTATGCTGAGATGGTTAAACAGTTTGCCTGTTTAGAAAATAGGAAGCTTCATGAGTGTCACTGCAGGTGGAAACATAATTCATTCATTGTTAATGAAAACGCGGCGGTGTCTTAATGTCAATTTCAAACCAGTCTGTTGGTCTTTTCAAAGCACCGGGCAGACTTTTACTAAATTATACTGAATATCTAATTATAAATCTCTATACATAAATCTATGACTATCTACGTAGACAGATATAGATGAGAATGTGCGCTCCTGAAACCCCACAGAACGATTTATTTGAGTTAACAATAATTACAGAATGTGATCAATTGCAATGTACCAGGACATATCTGGTCTTTCTCCTACTTAACCTTTGACCTGCTGTCTCTCTGGTATCTGGTCTGGCGTCAGGAGCCTTCACTAACACTTTGGATTCTGAACACATATTGTCTGATGCTGCTAATACACTTAGACTTAAGAATGGGACATTTTGATTAGTAGTGACCTTATTAATTCATGATCAATGTGTTATCTTGCAGTGTGTCTTAACCTGCCAAGCCAACTCAACTCAAAGGAATTGAAAAGTATGTCAAAGCAGTAAAACATTTACCTTGAAACCTGGCAAATACAAACCTATCACCTCCTAGCATATTTTTTTACTAGCAACTTCCTTTTACTAATTTCTTTTGTAAAGATACTGTGTTAAAGTTCTTTTTTAATAGTATTTTGATGTTATTTGTTAGCATTGTATTATTTGATCATGAATCCATTAAACAGCTTTTATATATTTCCAAGTGCACATCTGGATGTGGTTAAGGCTTGTCTTGTTTAACACATCATATTAAATTGAACATACGCCCAGAGCTTAGAGTATAAGATATCCTCATCTACAACGGCTGTGATGAAGCTCCTTTTAACTTTTGTTCCCTTTTCAATTTAACTGGCCAGTTGTTTTGATGGGTGGCATTGATTGGAATATATCTATCAGTAAGAGCTTCATTTTAAAATAGCATTCTTGGTACTTAAAAGTACCCACCTTTGTCTACAAAACAGCCGGGCATTGATATTTTCCAAAGTACTGACAACATCAAAAGGTTCTCTGTTAGCTGAGAGTGTGTGCAGTGCAGGCCATTGGAGTAAACAAAAGTCACTGTAATGGTTCTGGACCTATGTTTAATGGAGGGCTTTTTCATGACATAGCACATTACCGTAATTCATTTGTCCATAAACAGATCCACTCTGCCAAATTATGCTTAATTAATATAGCCTGGTTCCAGAACTCTGAATCACCTCCTAAGTGCTCAGTGATTCAAAAAGGTCTGGTGTTGTACCCATTGATAGCTGTTTGAGAAACATATAAAGACTGGAGGACATTACCTTCCTCTAGCTGGCTAGCAAGCTAAATCCTTGTAAAATAGTGACTAGAAAAATGGTAGTACAAATGTCCATAAACAGACACACAGCTGTCCAGGTTGTTGTAAACTGACTTACAGAAATAATATCTCTCAAAGTCATTTTTGTTTTTGATTGTAAAACTGCTAATGCCACAGCATTGTTTGTGTGGATGGAAAAAAAATGATGTCAGTGGGACAGACACATCACTTGTTACTGATGGGTTGTGGCTGGGCAATATGATGGACATCAAATTATCATACACCTTTGACCGAATACCTCAATATCGATATTGTAGAGTTGACAATTGGACTTTGACAAAATATTTACACAATCAAATTTGAGATAAATAATCATCATTAATGTGGATATAATGATTAAGTGGGTAAAGGCAAATGACAGAAGAGCTAGAACAGCCCAGTGAGTTGAGAAAATGACATCACTCAGGTCTAACTGTAATGCAGCATTTAAAACCAGAAAAAGACAACACTTAGGTCATATTACAATATCACAATATTCAAAGTCTAAGACAATAATTAGTCTCATGTCCTAAAAACAAATGCACTCAATATGGGACAGAATGAAGTAAAACAAAATAGCAATTCAGTCTAATTACAAGACTGCAAATTGACCTGTGGTGAGTATGCAGCAAGATAATATTGTGGCGTGTTGTTCTATGTGTATGTTCTACAAATCTCCTCTGAACATCCCTGTTGCATTCAGCTGCTGTCTACTTGCGGCCTACATTTAGCTTGAATGGCTATTGTTCTTGTCTGACTTCTCTAACAACAAAGAGGGACTGCTGCCGACTGGATGCTTTTTAACGCCTTTTTCTGTAAAAACTAGAAGCACAGTGCATGGAACTCCCAGGGGTGTTTGTGGTCACAGGGTTTCTGAGATGCTAGAGGCATATCAGGCACCTGTCAACATACCAAGTTCAAATCACTTACAGTAGATGCTGCCTATTTTAACATTTAGTCAAGCAGTAAATATATCGGCCTAACCTGTCTGCATGCATTATGCTTTACTTTTTTTTTTTTTTAAATCACTGTTGAGAAGCAGACTAAGAACACATGGAAGCCTTCTGCAACCTTCATCACTTTGCGCCATTTTCATTGCTAAGGAAATTAAATCACCTCCTTGCAAAGCTCTATAAACACATACATTTTCAATTGCTCATTATGATGCATTTACAATCCAATGTCTTGTCCTTGGATATGCTTATTCTCTGAAATGTGCAAAGGAGGTATTGGATTTTCCACAAGACTGAACGTGAATATCAAATGTGATGAAATTGCAATCAAGTACAAACCTTGCTGGGAACACACAAACACACGCACGCACACAAACGAACACACACACACACACACACACACACACACAAGTTGTCAGAGAATACTAACTAGAAGCATGGCCTCTGTGGGTATCCAACGTTTAACAAACACCTTATCCAAACCATCCATGTTTCATCAAGCAGTTCTCCACATAAGAAAGAGAAGGCATTCTTATTTATGTGTCAGATGTAGAATGTCCAAAAATATCTCTTTTTGAAACCAGTTGGGCAAAAAATGTGCATCAACACCTTTTTTTTTTTAATAGCACACAGGTTTACAGTAAATTGTTTAAAAACATTTTTTTTTTCAAATTGTAGAGGCAGGCAAACTGCAAGATTAATGTGAGTTTAACCCACAGGTGACAAGTGCCAAATAGCCAAGTGGGTGAAACCTCGGCCTCTCCGGACTGCAGTAATACGTCTGGAAATTCACAACAGATTGTTTTCATATTCAAAACTTCGGAAAAATCAGGAGTAGCAATGCACGCATGACCAAGAAGTGGAAAGCAGAAACAGTCAGCCTAACCCCCTTCAGTCCAAGAACACATGCAGTTTGGTATGGCAAAGCTATTAACATAAACACTGATAATGACTTCTCACTGAGAAACAGGGGCCCACAACATGTTTTCCACAATAGCTACACCATCCAATTATCTACAGATGTTAACTTCACGGAATGCTGGTTCACCACATCTGTTTGTTGGTGGGAGATCTCATTATAACATGCCTCTTTTAAACCCCAGCATCAAGCACTGCTTGGCACATTTTATTGCAGCGTGTTGAGCATTTACAACAAACAATCCTGACTGCTGTAAAAGTTTGAATGTTAGACTCGATGACTTCCAACAGTCAATAAAATTCTCCTCATCGCTGCCGATTACAATCGACAGTTTCCATGACGACCTATCCTCAATGTTGTATCACTCAGTATCACAGAGTCACAATGTTTTTTTTCCTAGACATTGTCTTTCAGTATATGAAATTAAATATCTGATTTGTTAAAAGCTGCAGGTAGTTGCAAAACAACATTTTTTGGTTTATTAAAAGGACATTACAGTGATTGCTGCTATGTGGAAACAGGGATCACTACAGCTACAAAGTCAGACGGGGCAAAATCATGAACAAAAACAACATACTGTAGCTTATGTCAAAGTTGAACCAGGAAGCTGTTCTGTAAACCGTGATTGGTGTTAAAATCATTTTGATTTACATGTTCATTCTCTCTTAAAATACAACTTCCAAACTTCTTTAGAGCAAAGTTGCCACATTTCCAGATCCCAACAATTTACTTAGTTGCTAAATTGTTATTATTAACAATAGGATTGATAAACAATCTGAAAATAAGACCCATGTTGCAATAACCTATAATCATCCTTACATTTTGTGTGGGATCACCAGTACTAGTATTCCTCTCACAAATTCACAAAATCTTCTATCCTACGCTAAAAAATAATGTCATAATGGAGCTTAAACTGGTATTCAGGTAAAACCCAAAAGCAAGTTTCACAATGCAATAAAGGTAACGTTCCCTGTTTCCCGTAAAAGAATCACCCCTTAAAAAGCAAGATGAGGTTCCCTATCCCCTGTGAAGAACGTTTAACACCATGGAAATATACCTACATCTCACTTAAATTACGGAAAATTGCAAAGTAGACATTCCCGCACGTCAAGGACACAGTTGGAGCACATGTGTGAAACCTCTTTTATTTCATTACACCATCAGGACATGCGATGTCAAGCGGAGGTCCCATGCTGATAATATAATTAGCTCCTTCTATGGCAGAAGCAAAAGCATAACACTGTGCTCCCCACGAGAAAGATGAGGAAATTGACAAGTAGCAAAACATTTCAGATACTTGTAAAGTCAGTGTAATTTTTAAGAGACCTCTCAACTTGTGATTGTGCATTTCTTCAAACAGGACCGTAGAGAGTCCACGCTGCATTTTACACTCATTTTAAAGCAAAAAACAAAACCAAAACTGAGGCACTTCAGGTTAACACCATAAATCACTGTTGAGTTGGAGGTTTGTGATGAATTTAGATACACTGTTTGCAAACGGTGCCCTCCGTAACGATCTTGTAGGCACGGAGGCAGCGGAAACATGACCTTTAAAAGCTGCTTTAGTGAGCAATCCATTCTTGCATACACTGCAGTACCCAGCGTCCGTGTCCCCTGTAGAATTAGGTTGATTGAGCATGGCCTAAATTGGATCAACCATATCTTGCATGCCGGAACCCCGGGCCCGTTAAATCGCCTGGACTGTGAGGCAGCCAAATACTTTGCTGTTTGGACGGCGGGACAGATTCCAACCCAAAGCCTGGGAGAGTTATAAACCCATGGGTCTTTGGGACTGACTGCTGTCATATGGCATTGCTCGATTTAGACTTCAGACTTTTGCCATTGTGTAATATTGTTGTGACGGTCATCAAAACGATTGTATACTGCAGCAGAATCTACAGAATCTGCTTCTTCTTTAAATTACTATTTTTGGTCACTTGTCAAACAAATAGTATCACAATTAACACACCGGCAAAATTGGCTATTTTTTTGGCTATCTAATTATGTGTCTGCATATAAGATTTAAGAAATGACTTAGTTCATTAGTATTGGACATCCACAGTGTAAGTGAAGATGGACAGCAGTCGTGTATCAAAAGCTTTTAGCCTAACCAGCCTCAAGAGTCACATTACATGAAAGAGAGACAAATTTACATTCTTACTTGGTGCCACACTAACAACTGTCTGCACCAATAAAAAAGCTACTTATAACCTCTCGAAATGTAACCGCTGTAGAAGCTATTAGTATCAATCAGATCTCAGTGGAAAAGGCCATTTGAGATGAAAATGAGGCTCAAATCAGCTCTGCAAAATAAAAATTGATGAGAAATAAGATTTATTGCTGCTCTTAACACACCTCCTTTTGTCTGTCGCTTTTTTCGTTACGCTCTCTCACTTTTCCGGCTCCTTTCCCAAGTGTGCCCGTGTGTATACGGCGTGCTAGGCCCGGGTTGGGCAGACAGTTGCACCGCTGGGGGCTGATACAGAGAGGGATGGCTGATGATCCAGGCTGCAGATGGATATGTGCCATGGGAGATTAATCCGCAGCACAGTCAGGAAGCTCCTGAGACTTTAATTATGCCCCAAAAAGTAGAAAACAAGAAAAAGAAGTGAGGAATGTTGTCACATTAATAATTTATAGGCAACAACAGAGAAATGTTTTTTTTTATTTAAGCTGAGGGACTGTCATTTCCCAGCTGCATGGGAATTTTGTCAGACCTGTCCTCACTATGACTGGTGGATGGTTATGGTGTGATGGCGGCCTTCAGTAATCAGTGTGGGGAGAGGGAGATGAGGACAGAACACCACAGGAGAAAAGGATATGGCGTATTAGGAGATAATGGCTGTCTCCTTTTTTTTCCCTCAATATGAACACTGTCTGGGTTCCCAAAATATGACTCTCCTTTGACAAAGACAAACGATTACGTAACAAGATAGACTGAAAAAGAGATTTTGAAAGAGAAGGTTAATGTTGACCAGGTTTGAGTCCCCTTTGTTGAGTGCGTGTGTGTTGGATAGTTAGGTAACTACTGAGCCCCGAGGCAGGTGTGCCCGCTACTTGTGATTCATTTTGGTGGGGGAAAGATCTTCATGTAAAAAAGAAAAACAAAAAAACTTGCCTTTAGCTGACACAGACTACTCTACTCTTCACTTTATCTCTGACTAATTGTCAAAGATAAAGTGAAGAGTAACTTTGGGTCTTTAGAGAGTTTTGTTTGGAGATTAAAAAAAGACAAATATGCTGTAATGATGTTCTGCAAATGAGAAAAGATCTGAACGTAATGATGCATAACATGAGTTGCAATGCAAAATTTCATATTACAACCATATACAAGCAGCTAACGATAGTCATACTAATTGTTTCCATTATATGCTGGCTGATTACATTTTATTAAAATTAAATGCAAAAAAAATTAAATTGGAAGGCATAAACTATAGGCAGCACATTTCATCCCCTTTCCCACTTTGCTGTTTGGGAAAGGTTTGTAGAAGTATATTGCCTCTTGATGAGGGTTAAATGCATGAATAAGTGCTATTTTTAATCCAGCAATTTGGAATGTTGGAGTGAGGTTTTCAAGTACAAATGGGCTCATTTGTTTTCCCATTGAAAAGTCACACAGGCGGCTGCCTATGGTAACACTCTTAGCATGCCTCCAGTCTTTGTGACTCTATTTGAACCTATTTAGTAAAATTAGTAATCTATTTGGTCAACTGCCGATAACAATTAGCTTTATTGCGTTAATAAACCATCATAATTTAGTTATTTAGTTTAGTTAGGAGATATTAGTCATTGTAAAGTATTTGCGTTGACTCTTGAGCAGCCTTCTGCATGATTTATTCCAAAGGGCAATCATGGCAATAATGCTGTAATGGACTGAAGACAAATAGACAAATAATGAGTCAATCAATAAATAACAAATGGGCATGAAATAAGCGCATACACACACACACACGCACACACGGACACGCACGCACACGGACACACGTGTGAATAGAGAAAATCAGGACTTTGAAGTTGGAGCTGGCAGACTTCCCAGTCCTGTATTCAGCCGAATGACGTGCAGACTGACAAAGAGAGACAAAAAGAAGCTGTTTAGTGGGCCTGACTCATGCACTTACACATCTCTGCCTAATAGGGGCCACCATTATTCAACGAAAAAAAGAAGGATGAGACATAAGAACCAGTGTTTGAGTTACCGTACTGAACAGGTCTTTCTCAACATCATCCCCTTAAACATAACACTTCTTGGCTGGTCTTAAAAAAAAACATACTTGACAGGAATGACCATCTAGACTTTTTTTAATTTCTTTAAATGATGGAAAGGAACAAATTTAACCTAATTTCATAACTGCTTACACATTTTTATTTAGTTCATTAAAGCTTGTTAGAACGAGTGAGCAGCATCAGGTTTGTGTGAGTAAAAAAGACCAATTTAAGTTTTAATGAACATAATGTGAAGCTTAGGTCTACAGAGAAATAAACGTTTTAAAGTTTTTTGACATTGTTACTGACACAAAGCCAAGTGGTGTAGCTGGTTTGCAAAAAGGTATCAAAGAAAAAACAGCAGGAAGCATATCTTTATCCTTCTTGTCTTACCAATCCCTTTTGATCTCAACATGTAAAAGGTAGTGGCAATTAATTTGTTTGGTTGGGATGATAGAAGGGCTAAGGACTTGTTAAAGGTAGGCTCCAGAATTACAATTGGTTGAGGGGACAGGATCAGGAGCAAAGTGATTGGCATGGGAGATAAAGTAAAGGACCACTAGATTGGATAGGATGAGGAGTCTGCCGTTCAGGCTGACAGAGGTGATGGAGTGCTGTGCTGTGTATGATGGGGATGCATGTGTCATCTGCCCTGGCTTCCCTCTCCACAAGGAAAAACCATTACCGTGATCTATTCTTCCTCGTATTGGCACTCTTATTTCCCTGTCTCCGGAGAAAGGGTGTTGATAGCGAATGGGCTGGGAGGTGGTGAACAAAGTTGCTACCTAAACACATTGCCAGCTGTGGATGGTTGCTTAGCACTGTGTTAAAGACACATTTGCCAAAAAGACAGCAACAGGACTATTATGGTGTCTCCATTTAATTTTCATTGACATCAGTGCTGTCATCATTACGCTCTTCATCATTACCGTCAAAGTCGTCCTCTGCTTGCTTTGAAAAAAATCCTAATCTCTCCATATTGTGTCTTACTTTCCACAGCTAACATAATATGCACATTCCTACTAAAGTACAGTTGAACCTTGAATTTCTGAAGGATAAAAGCTGCTACAAATTATTGCTGGCATGTCTGACGGATAACAATACAGCATTGAATAGTGCCCATGCAAGGATGCGTGTAAATGCCTTCAAGACAAGGTATTGTGCTGGAGTATTAATCAATGGCAGCATATTGTTGGGCTGAAAGGAAAAGGGAAACAAAGCATTCCAACAACTGGGTCAGGCAGACTCACCCTACCAATGAAAATGAATCACCATCCGGAGTGACCAAAAAACATGACTCAGAAACATCTATTAAGATGCACACTATGAGTGCTAGTTCTGAGAGTTATTTTTAATTAGACTGGTAATTTGAATAGCATTACCTGGTTGTAGACACAAAATAACCCAACATTACATTTACTTCTATTTCCTGCTGCTATATTTCATTGATGCCTCAATCAAAAGTGGAATAATTACTTTGCCTTGGTATTCAAGCACTATCAGCACCTAATCTACTAGGAGTTGTGTATTAAATAATGCTTGGCATGATGATTCACTGGCTCTTGGCGGGTTACATGAACTGATAAATCCCTTACATTTTGTTGTAACCCCTTGCTCATGATCTGTTCTCTTTAGACTTCCAGCACCACTGTCCTGCCTCTGAGGAATGGTGGGATCAATCTGTGCAGCCCAAAAAGGCCCAAGGAGATCAGTCTGAACAATGCTCCACTACTCACTGGGAGGCCCAGAGAGCTTTGGGTGTGGATTCAAAACACTTCATGTGATACTGAAGCCCACAAGCAATTCCTTTGAACGTCTAGAAATGTACAGTACATCGCTGTATGTATTTGTCTGTCTTCTTTTTGCCTCACTGTTAGGGCTGCGCAATTATAACACGTCTTATCGAGATTACGATTTGGGTTCCTAAAAATAAAAGATAAAACAGATTATTTTGCACATTAGGCAGAGTTTCCGCTATATACACTCATCCCACCGCTGAAGGAATGATTGTCGCCACTCAAAATTGTAATAAAGTCGTGATTACACAACTCTGCAGCGCTGTCTGCTCCACAAACTCAAGTCTTTACGATCAAATACACAGCCTCAACGGCTGATTTACCATAAAAACCCGGTTAAATATGACAGGTACAGTCTCTTGGAAAACAGTGTTACACATGACTTTGACTTTGATGAATTACTGTTCATCAGACTCTAGAGGATACAAGAAACCCACGTTAGCAAACGCTGCGACTCCCCTGCGGCAGGAGACATATTCAAGTGACGCGTTGTTCACTTCCTGTTTAAAACGTTGTCCAGGTTAATGGTGATGCGTACCATTCAAAACGTACACTATAAAAAGCGTAGTAATTAGGGTTGGGCGGTAATACGGTATAACGCCGGGCCTTAAAAATAGCAATGATTCATTTGTTTCAATACCGTCATTAAAAAAATGCAATGCACTTATGTAGGAGACAAGGATTACATATAAAAATAATTAATTTAATGCCTAAAAATGCTTATGTGTGGTTGTAATCACATGACAGGGTGGAGGAGAAAGAGAGGGGGATGGCAGCACCAGATGGAGTGACCTGGTCTTGAAGAAGAACAGGACTTCTGCAGTTTGGCAGCATTTGGGGTTGCGCCATAATGAGAAGGGAGAGGTGTTTCAGTATTATTGTTTGATATTCAGTTTCTGAACGGTGTAGGCACAAGCCAACAGTCTGGGGACGCCATCTGAGCCTTACGTCATCATTTTTACTTAGTCTTGGTAATACCGTATACCGAGGTAATATAGGGAGGAGGTTTGACGGTATCAACATTTGGATAACGCCCAACTGTAGTAATAATGTTCCCTCAGCATATTGTTTTGTTGCTAAACTGTATATAACATGAGCGGTAATGTTAACTCACTCGTTTCAGGTAACACTTCATATTTTGTCACAATGTTTAGTGATGACAGTAGTTTTGGTCATAGTGCGTGAATATGTGATCTGAGATGGGAAACTATGTTATGCATCTTAAACTGTTCATTAGCCAGTTCCTCCAGGATTACGTGGCCTTTTTTTTTCTTCCATAATCAAGCAGCCCTACTCTGTTGCCTTTACATTCTATTCTAACAATAGTTTGACACATTCCAATTTATAAATGGGAATAACATGGGAGGTATTTCTAAGGTATTTTCTTTTCAGTTTTATATTCATATTGCTTGTATTTGTCCTAGGGGTGGAGAATTGCAGACTCTCAATACATGGCTCCTAGAACAAGTCTATACCACTAAGAATATTATCTTTGGTGGATGAAATATACGAGCACGAGAATATTGGTAAACGCCACAAAATCTCATAAATCATGTCTAGGTGCCACTTCAAAATGAATCTGTTCAGATGAGGTCCATTGTCTCTCTCGTTGAGGGATTTTCTCTGCTTATGTGTACCACTGTTTTCACATTCTTTCATCACAGCATGTGGATTCCAGTGGGCCTCTCTGCTTTATTTTTCTTGGATAAAAACACAGGTTTGCTGTTTATCTGGCCCATCAGCATCTGGCACTTATTATAGAGGGATGGGAGTGCAAGCTTGGATTATTAGGATTACTGGTGGATTGGTAGAAGGACGGGATTCATAGCAAGGTTAATAACAGCAAACTTTCCTTTTACCAGCATAACAGCAGATAGGCAGGCCTGCGGGCTTACCCTACATCACAAACGTCTGAGCCTACCCCCACTTTTGGAATACAGTCCATGAGAAAAATCCCTCCAGCAATCTCCTCTGAAGCTGCGAAGGCTAACACACACAGAAGCATGATAACACAAAGAAAAAACAGGTGTATGTTTTTGAATTAAAATGAAGATGACTAGATTCACAGCGATTCCTTTTAAAATAGAAACATCCCGCTGTTCGTTAAGCACATTTACAGCTTAAACATTTCACTGTTACATTCTTCCCATCTTGCTATGCTGTCAGCACGTTTATCTGTGAATCCGCCATGGTGTGTGCAGTTGTGTTGATGGTGTGTACTGTACTGTATGTGCTATTCCTCAAGGCAGATATAAAAGGACCACTAATCCAGAGCGACAGAGGAATAAACACAATCCCTAATCTCATTGATCCCTCACAAAACCATTCAATTATACTCCACCACTGAGTATGGCACCATGCACAGAGGGAGAGGTAATAAAGGTAACAATTTCTTTCCCTCATTACAGAACAAGAGACCCAGAACTCAAAGAAACATGAAAATGAAATACCGCACACCAGCAGATAGAAAGGCAGCTCTTTTAAAAAAATAATAAAAAAGGCCTTCCATTCTGCTTTATGACCATGAAAAGATAGCAGTGCGACAATGTGCTATATAACCAGCAGCAGTCATGCTTGGTGGTATCACTGAAGAGGAATGTAGTTACTGTTATCATGGGTGGGGGATAGCGGGTGTCAGGGCTAGAGAGGAGTACAGGGGGCGTAGGTGCTCTGTTTGAGAGCGAGTATAAAAAAAAAAAAAAAAGACTTTAGGGTGAGGAGCGAAGAGAAGTAAAGAGACAACGGATGTAAGAGGAGAGGAGAGGAACAATCTAGAAAGCTCTGCAGATACAAGCACTACTAAGTGACCCAGTTTAAGAGCCTAAAGCCTGCTACCTATTATCACAGGGGAAGCAAGTTATTTCTCCTGCTGCTTCAGCATGGAGGGCAGACCCTCTCTCACAGCAGTGTGACAGCTACAGGGTTGCTGCTGCCTGCTCATTGATTTAGGGGTTTTGTTTTTACCCTGTTCGTTAGAGATTTCTAAGCAATTGGAGTGCTTGTAGGTTTGTGACATTTCAGCAAGTCACATCAAAGGCTTTGTCAATGGGGGGTGGTGGTGGTGGTGGTGGTGGTGGGGGGGGGGGGG
>NC_048418.1:15369981-15394035 GCF_013103735.1 Etheostoma cragini
GGGGGTATGAGTGCTGTGAACCTCAGGCTGGAATTGGTAGCATGCACACATCAAAAAAATGAATGCACAAGCATTCGTACGTACTCTTTTTCATATATTTTCCCCTAAATCCACGCATAAAGTACAATTCCACCTCTTGGACTGGCAGTGACCTTTTAAAAAAACAGGAACAAGAACCTGTTCTGCCTCTGGACCTACGCGGTCCCTTTTCCCCCCTGTAAAGCAAATGTTAGTTTTAGAAGTTAGTTTGATCGGGCCAACATTCAATGTGAAGGAGCTAGTTTGATGTATGGCACCAGATGCCCGCTGCCAGATGTTGTACAGGCTGACATGCAGGTCTGGCACGAGGCTAGTTTTCAGGGCCGGCCGTGAACTAATTAATCTACTCTCGCTCTGGTTTCACAGAAGGTCACACTAAAAATACGTGAGTTTGTGAATATATGAATGTCTGAGTTATGTGTGTGTGTGTGTGTGTGTGTGTGTGTACAAGTCTGGTATGAAATGCATATTTTTACAAAAGCTTTTGTGTCTGAGAATGTGCCCATTTCAAGGCATGGCTCACTATTAATGTGCGATTGTGCGAGCATATGCCTAGTATCCTCTTTGTGGGAGTATGTTATGGCCAAAGAGCATGTCTGCCAGTGAGAGGATAAATTGAAACAAGATGTGCTGGCCCCTCGCTCCTTTGAAGGTGTTCCACATCATACCTCTGATTCTGTGGAGGGTAGGAGTACTACCATAAAAGGACACTCTGTTTACCTTAACCTGCCAGCGTCTGCTTGCCAGATGTTCCAAAGTTTTTCTTTCATCTCCTCACACGAACATTATTTTTGTTTTTTTAAAGCAAGTTTGTTGCATTTAGCACCGATGAGAAAGAAGAAAAATCAACTTTCTGGAGGGAGGAGAGGCTAAATTTGAACATTGTTTCATTTACTTTAGAAGGCTTGCGGAGATTGAAGGATTTGGCTGGAGAGGCAGAAAAGATCTCTCCTTCAGCCTCCCTGTACTGATAAAGACATTAATACTACAGAGACTAGAGGCTGGGACCTATAAACACGGCCTCCATTAAGTCCTCAACTTTGGCGAACTCATTTACACATGTCAGACTTTCTCTCAAAGTCCCTGTTATTCTAACAGAAGTGTTTTCTTTTGGATTTCTGACTAGCTGATTGCTGACGACAGTTAATAGTTATTTAACATAGTTTTCTTTTCATTCAGCACAAGGACGTTGCAAAAGGAAAGTGGAAAATGAATGGAAATATACAGTATCATTGACCCATCCCTTAACCTCGTGTACATCCTGCATTAAGATCATAATTTTTTTTCTAAAAGAAAACCGTAATAAAAAACAGCATCTCTTCAATAAATTATTTAGCGACGGGCAATAAGCCAATGATCACAATGTGGAGTGGATTAGCCTTGTGTTTTAGGTCAGCAACGTTATTCTCTTCTAAAATGTAGCATGCTGCCTGCTGTCTTTTTAAAACATATTACAGAGCTGATGGTTTATGTTATGATGCGAGACTTGGGTTATTAATGTTATGAAGAGGGGATTGACATTTTTTATCAAAATTTACAAGGATCGCCTTTGAAATGAAGGAACATGTGGTTTGAGGTACTAAGTCCTAAATATTCTCCATATACAGAAACACTGGCATAACCCAGTATTAAAGACAGAGGTTGTTAGTCAGGCTGTTATTTTATATGTTGGACAGAAAACCTTTGTCAAAACACACGCAATCGTAATGTAAAACAGATATGCAGTAAAGCACATTGATCAAATTCGGTCGAAGACGCAGTATCACAGCATTTCTCCTCTTATCAGATTGGTTAAGATTGTTTGCCTTCCACACATGTCCTCGGCTTAAATCTAATCAAGAGGAACACTCATGGACCGATTATGCTTTAATTAATTCTTTTATAAAATTCTTAACCTTGAACCTCATTTCAATCATTGAAATGCACTGGCTGTTAAGACCAGTAATTACAGGTATGAGGCCCTTAACTGGATAGAGAAAAAAAGAAGAGTAGAAGGTCAAAAACAGAATACCTGTTTCGCGTGAATGAAGGTCTAACAAAAATGTAGGTTGCCGTTCTTAAACTGGCCAGGGACAACAGGTGAAAATTAGCCTGTTGAGCTAACTCTGGCTCATTTACATTTGCTTTGCTGTTGATTAATGAGCAATGTCCCTGTTAAATAAATAAATGAAATAAATAAATAAATACAAAAATGTCATGGCATATATGTTTACTGTTTAACAGGAATGTGTTACCATGGACTGGATTAATAGGCAGCCTCAAGTAGTGAAAATGAACTGGTAATCAGCCCCCATTAATAATGCATAACATCTTAACAAAGTGGGATGTTTGGGAGAGAAGGTAATAGTAAAACGTTTTCTTAAGCTGGACACTAATACTTGTGCTGTCTGGTTGAAAAGTTAATCATTTTACTATTATGTATACAGAGAAGATACTCCAAAGAAAGGAATGTCTGACTGTGATCATAAATAGTTCTGCTTTGATTTAAAAGATAATAATTACAAGCCATTGTTAAAGGCATGTCAGCTTTTAGAGGATAATTGGCCACCCAAGTTTGCTTTTGAATTTTCAGCACAGTGGTTCCTGCTGATTTCTCACCACATACTGTAGCTTCTATACAGTTGGTTAAAGGGTGGTAAGTTCATCCTAACTGAGCTACTTAGGCTATATTTACATTGCGGTGTTTGGTTTTTAAGCGGAGTTTTGAGACCAGTAGAAGAACTAATCTGCTTCCAAACTAACACGCCCAAACCACAAATCTCATGAAGATTCTCGTATACTGGGCACGCGTGTGCCGGTGCAAACAGGAGACAGTATGTATACTCTGCCCAGTGCTGGTAGTCAGTGTCATATTAATGTTAGAAGCCAAGTCTCGGAGAACGAGACGTCACGATAAGACCCAATCAGGCAGCAAAACGCTGGCGTCAGAATCAGTGTTGCCAAAGGTCCCCATGTGTGGCAGTTGAGCCCGCCACACAACACCGCAGAGACCAAACTAAATTTCTCCAATTTAGGCGGCTCTGAAACGCCAGAGCAGTGTGAATGCGAGGTGAACACGTAGCAAAAGATACTTGTTTTTAAACCAAAACGTAGCAATGCAAATGTAGCCATAGGGAAGTGTTGTGATCTATCCAAGGGAAGGGGGGGTTCCATTGGCTGTGGATAGTACCTGGTAGGCTACTTATCCTGGTACCAAGCAAGCTAAGCCTGTACTAAAAGTTATGGTTAAAACACTTAAGAGACCACTGATTGGTCAAAGAGAATTGTTTCTTGTGTGACACAGAATATGCTGCACACAATGGTGCAGTATGCACACACCAAGGTGAGTCCAAATCAAAAAAAATAAAAATAAGAAAACTCACTCTCCTTTTGTCTTCCGTTTCTTTCGGATACCACCTGAAACCTCACTCTCACCTTCCCTCTTTTTGCCGGGATAAAAGTGACAATCTTTTCAAAAGGCTGCTTGATTAGGCAGAGTGCAGTAGTCGCGGGGCCCTGCGGCTGTTGTCAGGCTTGTCTCTGCTCCGCTGCCTCTGCTGGTGAGATTTATCCTGTTTGTTTTGGTACAGCAGCAACATGTTTCTCTTTCTGTGCAGATATGCACCTTCGCTTCCTTCGAAAGAAAAACAACATTTTCACAGAAGCAGAAGGAGGGCAGCGCTGAGGTGGGTACCTGCACTGCTTCCAGGAAAGATTTTTCACTGGCAGATACAGTACATAACATATTTGGTGTTCCTTTATCTGCTCTGCTTTGAAGGCACTTGCGCATCTTTATTTATGTAAACATCGATTTACACAGTAACACCTTCTGTGTGATTTTACGGCACGTACACAAAAGCCTGTGCACCTGTACATCCTGCTCAGAGGTCTCAGCTAAGACCATGGCACTTTAACTTGTTACAAAATGTGTGTGTGTGTGTGTGTGTGTGTGTGTGTGTGTGTGTGTGTACAATTCAGGGGCAGTGGCTGGTCTTTCAAAGAGGGGAAGCTCATTTTCGGCCTACATCATAAAAATTGTCCATTTATTTTTCCGTAAATTCTGCCCTACAGTCCTTTCAAGAAAATGCTCGGTGACCCTGTCGTTCCAACTAGGCGTCTTCCACGGTGACTCGACCAGTGTCCAATGGCCCGCTGAGCTAGGCTGCTTAAATGGCCTTGGTAGGGGTTGGGGTGGGAAATTGATGCAGCATAGTATTGCGATACTTTCAGGGCAATACTGTATCAATACACAGGCGCCAAGTACTCATTTTTTATTATATACTGTATGTGTTGGTCAGTTTGTCTGCTTGATAATCCCATTTTGCAGCAATAAAACTGTTATAAATTGCAACATATTGCCGAATATTGCAAAATGTTTAAAATTGCAATAATATTGTATTGTGGCATAAGTATCGTGATGATATTATATTGGGAGGCGTCTGGTGATTCCCACCCCTAGGCCTTGGCCCGTACTGTTTTGGTCCATTGTCTTTAAACAGGAGAAGCTCCTTTCCACTCCTGCAGATGTAGCTTCAATTGTTGCCACTAATGAGAAAAGTTTGTAAAGCTGAGGCATTGCACTGTCCAACGTCATGTCTTTAAGGAACACCAAGTAATCACACAGCTTTCCCCCGTTACCCTACAAGTCCTGATCTGAATCATCTAAAGTGATAGCCATAACTTTTCAGGACACTTTGGAAAGCCTGTCATTAATCATGTCATCAAATTTCCCTGGACTGACTAATTTTAAGACTAGCATACAGACCTGTTACTTTTTCCAGCTTTTGCTAACTCAGTCTTAGTTGTTGATCTGCCCTGCTGTTTAATTCTAAGTTTCTTCTCAAAGGAAGACTTTCAAATGGCTTCTCCAAAATCAGGTCAACAATATTAGCATTGTCTGCCATAGTGTGCAGTTTGCTAACTGGCTAGTTCTGCCCTACAACACTAGCCTAGCCAACTGTATGAATAAATGAATGAAGGAACAATCTAACAAAACAATATTAAACTCAAGGAGGAAATGTGGGAATTAGGTTAAACTGAAACAAGGAATATGGTGTATGAAAGGTATAATGAAAATTGGCTAGCAATTTCGCCAAGCAAATACCAAAAAAAAGGTTGCAGCAGTTCGTCTTTCAACAACTCTTGCTAAATCTGCAATGGGACTGAGCTTGAATGAGCTTGAATAGCTGTCAATCCCAAGGAGATGCAGTCTTTCGACAGACCCTCCAATCATCGCAGAAGCCCGGAGTATTTTCGGTCAAAATGTTAACACAATAGTATGTTTTTGACCATTCATTTTTTGGCATTTTAGCCGAGCTTCCCTTGCAGCCTTAAAGAAATCGCCTCTGGTCAGGGGTATTCGCACATACGTACGAGGCTGAGGCTCCACACACATGGTGATTTGGCACTTGTCACCTGTGGGTTAAACTCACATTAATCTTGTGGTTTGCCTGCCTCTACAATTTCCCCAAAAACTAATTTTCAAATATATCCAAATTTACTGTAAACCTATGCCAATAACATGTTCTTAGAAAAAAAGGTCTTCATGCACAATATTTGCCCAACTTGTACCATTTTGTTGGCTTTTAAAAATGATATATTTTGGACATTCTACATCTGACAGTAAGAATGCCTTATGTTTCATCTGTGGAGAACTGCTTGACGAAACATGGATGGATGGCTAAGGTGTTCCTTTCATGTTGGATACCCTCAGATACCATGCTCCTAGTTAGTATTATCTGACTCTCGAATGATTTGAAACCTACTCTGTGTGTGTATGTGTGCAGGGATATTTACACGTACATACGAGTGGCAACTGAACATGTAGGAGTGTATGCCTGTAGTTTTTATTCATGTTCACACATAATAACGCGTATATAGTATTTTGCTCAATATATATGGAGACTTAATTAAGCAAGATGTTCCGGTGAAGCTTGAATCCATAGTGTTATGCTTTTCACCTTCTCCAGTGACAACAGGTTATTAAAACAGCGTTTGAATTGTTCAGCTTCAATGGTTGCGGATGGCTGTATGGAAGCCTGCTGTTTATTTAAATCAGCCACTGCAACAACGACAACAGAAAAAGAAAGAGAAACCAGCTAGCAAAGCATGATATTTGTTCTCATGCAGCTTATTTTGATGCAGGAGAATACAAACATGGTTTGAAAGGTGTCACTTACAGTGCACTGGCTGTTAAGCTGATTAACAATTCTCAAAGAAACATCTCAAACCACAATAAATGTGCCTTTAAACCATACAAATTGGTAATATAACTATAGACTTATAGACATAATTGGCTGAAAACAAGGAAATATCCTAAACCAGACAGCTGGACCACAGGATTGTATAAAATATGTGTTAACTCAGCAGTTTTTTTTAGATATGTTTTGTCGAAAGAACGTCAAATATTATAAAAGCCTAAAGCTGAATTCAGCAAGAGGAGCATTCCCCTTACCTATAGTATCTGCCATTCTGTGCATTTGTATAAGGATAACAGTTTTGGTGTAGATTAGAGTAGAACAGATCATTTAAAGCATAACTCTCGCCACAATGTAATCTAGGGTCTTTTTATGATTGTACCTGAGTCAAACCATCCTAAAAGCATAATTAGGACGGAAGGGCCACTTTTAAGATTTACGGTGATATCCTTTTCGGTCAAATGGCCTTTTGAATGAGAGTGCTAGGGGCACTTCAATGATTGCACCAAAATCGTTATTTTTAAAACACTAAGAAGGCTCAACACAACCTGAAACTTTACTCAAAGTATCATCAGGGGCTCTGGACATGAACTCAAGCATTGAACACATTGTTTGTGTACACAGAGTTTACTAAAAAGCGAGTGGAAAAAACAACAGCTACAGTGAGCTGTTCAAAAACTTTCTTTTTAAGAAAGTGTAAGTGGTAAGAACATGATCAGTGTCATGGCAATAAAGTGGGAAATCTTGAATCTTGACCTCGATTGGACCCAACTACCAGGTGTACTCTGCAAGCATGACTTAAATGGCTGCTACGATGGGGCAGACAATACAAACTGTAGCAGCTTGCAATGTTCTCTTGCTAAAATGTACTGGAGTCAAGCTCGCCGTCACTCGCATGTTATACCAGCCACCAGAGATAGACACCTGCAGACCACAGGAGAGCTTGGTGGGCAAAGCATATTAGCAGCGCTTGCGCAACAATGTCTGGAAAATTATTTAAATTAAACGAGCTGGTTTGACCATCGAGAGAGAAACATGCACTAGTCCAGAACCTTCTTCCTGTATTTACTTTTTGCTCCCGCCTCAGACACATCAGACCAATAAGCTGAGTGAACGTTCTTTTGTGGTCTGAAGTGATGCATTTTGGTTCCCTTGGATTTTCCTCTGTGTTCCATGTTCACAAACTCATTAACAGATTCGGACCAGATCAAATGAGCTACATGTGTAAGAATGCTCTAAAACACCCTTGAACAGAATTTCAATGGTCCAGCCCTCTTTGTGATTCACTTCACACACAGCTAGTGTCTCTAATTAATGGTGTCACCACGGCTTTTACAGTTTTAAACTGCCATATTACCAGTGTTACCTATAGGCCAGTGCCTGCCTGCTTACTGTGCAGGGTCAATAAGCAGTTGAACATGAAGTTCAAGTTTCAGTTTCCTTACAATGCCGCACTGATGAATATAAATGAGTCACTTTAATACGTGGCTTGTATCAGAAAGGACAGGTCCTATAGCCTCTTTGCCTGCATTTACAAATCCAGGAAGTGAGACTGAGGAAGGAAAGTCGAAAGTCTTATTGCTCTGTGTGGCTGATCTTGTAAGGCTGACAGTCTGTGTCCACAGAGTGTGAACTGTCATGGCACAGAAAGCTTAGCAGCTGCTTGACGCTAATTGTGGGCCTCAGGTGAGATGGCAGCTGATGCTTTCTCAGACACCTGAACGCAAGCTGAAGTAAAGTCATCATCAGAGTACTAGAGTAAAACTCAGAAAACCAACATTAAAAGCAAACTTGTACCAGTCTACAGCAGAATGGAAGATTGAGCTTACTTTTGATCTATGTAACCATCATATGACACTATCATGTTAAAAAAATACTGTGAAATTGTGTGAAAATTGTGTGAAAATTAGCAGATTACGGTTAAAGGTTTCACCCACCACTCCGGCACATAAAACACTCAAGGTGGCCCTGTAACAATCTATTTTTCGTTTCCACTTGGTTTAGAGCAGGGCTGTGCAATAAATCAAACTTGTATCCCTTTGCCAGGATCATTTACAGAGTTTGATCTTACATTTTTGAAGAAATTTTGATAAATGTCAATCCGTTTCAATTGTATGAGCCAGAAACTTTTCATCAAACGATGTCGTTTTCAAACATTTTCAACATCCTATATGCTGACTATGTGTCAATTCAAGCTTGTTGTGTGTCTTAAAATGCTTGTTGAGTTCAATCTGCTTCGACCCCTTGCACCATTGCTGCTTGCCGCCAAATTTTGAGAAAAATGTACTATAGATCTGTTTTCTAGTATTTCCCTACTATTAGTTTTATTTTTAACATTTAAATCCTACAATCAGAGCTTAGAAATATTAAAATAACAAATGTGAGAGCAAATGGTGTAAAATATGTTCCAAAATATAATTTGTCTTCACATTTGTTACACCAAAAATGTATGGTAGCATATATACAAATGCAGGTGTATCCTCTTGTCACACACAAACACACACATCATTCACTGACTACCATTTTGTCAACTAATGTTGTGTTGCTGCAAAATAAATGGAATCTGACAGAGCAGGGGGTGCGAGCAGAAGGTAAAATAAAACGGTTTGCTTTCAGATAAATACATTCAAAATAAATTGCATATGGCAGACTGTAATGAGCTCTCTAATCGAGTATGACCTCTCCTGTGTGTGTTTTTGTCTGTGTGAAAAAGAAAAGAACCAAGGAACAGAAAGCAAGAGGAGGAAATAATACTGTTTTGTATCCGCTACTCTGTTGCCCTGGGGCGATGACATGGTCTGTAGGAGTTTCTCCATTAGTACATGCTGACCTAATGTAATAAACATCCAGGGCTGATTCCTCCCAGACTATGGGTACTTTATCACAGATGATAAACCCTGTTCTGGTAAGGCTTGAGGGAGATACACAGGAGGGAGGGTGGGAGTGGGGGGGGGGGGCTTAAAGGGTGAGCACAGCCATTACAAAGGGCAGATACGGACTGTCATGCTTTTGAGTCAGCCCCAGACCGCCTTTCTCTCTCTCTGTCTGCATTCTGCTTCAGTTGTCAGAAAAATTGGCAAGCAGAGGGAATGAAAAAAAAAGCGGATCAAGTTGAGCAAGCTCCCGACTCAGAGGCCATGCTCAGGCCTTGGGAAGAAAAAAAAAAAGTAAAAGGTCCTCCCACTTGACAAAACAAGTGGAGGAGAAAATGGAGAGAGGGTTATTTTTAGATCAGCCTTACAGCTGTGAACATTTTATACTGCAACAAAAGGTTGTCAGTTTTGACTGCATTGGGATGAGGCATCTGAACACTAACCATATAAGGAATCATGAAAGGGCATAAACTGGTTTCTGTGGTTAAATTTAGCGTAAATATCACTCTTTCCAGCATATTGCACAACAGTTGTGGTCAAAACGGACAAGTATTGGGCAGGGGTGGGTGGTTCTGTCCTGTGGCTGGAACAGCTAAACTTTCATGTAAACTCTCCTTTACATGAATGCTAAATGCACTGCTCATCTCTCCTTGGAATCGTTCACTTCAAAAAATGGGAGCAGAAGGAAGGTTCAGGACACAATGTGTGGTCTCTGTCAGAAGGGAAGGTGTTTATCTTACTAGGGATTTTGCCAGTACGTGCACAAGAAGAAAAAGGTTTAAAATAAAAATCACAATCCTGAGGCACAGCCTGAACTTTATACACACACACAAACACACACACATTCTACTCAGCCTTTGAGCACTGTATCAATATAAAAACGCTCAGCCAAGACTGACCCTTAGTCTTGTAAAAACTAGCCAGGTGGGCTCAGTATAAAAGCAAAAGAGGATTTTGTGTCCCTGTGTTGCTACAGCAACACTGAGCTTTAGTGATTAATATACCTCCCACAGTGTGCTCTCAATTATCAGACAGCTTGTGAGAACTGTGGGAACCTCTGTAATTGGGTCAAGAACTGTAGTGTATTTTCACTCTTACTGTGTTAACTTACCTTAAGTCCACTCTCAAGAAGACATTAAATACATGAGTGTTTGAACTGGGTCATCCGAAGTAACTTGGCTGTGTCAATTTGTATTTCTCAATGTGATTGCACTGCCATTTCTTGCAGCTTCGTTTCAATATTGAAAGTAAAATAATTCCATGGAAAGCAATGGAAACTAATTCACACCACTGTAATGAGATGCTATGCACAACTGGTCTGAAACCACGGGTGGTCACATTGGTAGGATTGTCAAAAGTCTTTGCTAGTATCAAACTAGGAGCACACCAACAGTGTTGCTGCTCTGTACAATGACATTGAATTGGAATGGGAAAAAACATCTGTTGGGAGGTCTGCTTGGCAGTGATCCAGCTGACATCTGCTGACAAAGAGACTGGAGCTGACAGTTGACTTCCACTCCGACACTTACTGATGGCACTTTGCAGCACCTAAATGTCCAGGAGTGATTTAGCCAAGCGCATGTTCCTGGACCAACATTGCAATCAACCAATCAAAGCCCTCTGACATCACCAGTGTCCTGCCTCCTTTGGTCCTGTATCAACATAAGCAAATGATCTAGGATCACCATTACAATGGCAGGCTTGGATCAACATAAACAAATTATTTAGCATCACCATGGCGATGATGATGTTGGATCTACAAAAACAACCCAATTCCATTTTTAGGCCTGTACAAGAGTGAAAACATTTGACAGTGGTACTACATTATCACTTTACTATTACAATGTAGTATTAATTAATTTACAATTGTAATTTACTATTACATTGTTAGTACATTTGACCATTTATTGACATGGTATCATACATCTAAAAACTTTAAGAAAAATGTAAAAAATGTGTCTTTACCTGAAGTTAGATAAACTTACATTACTGACATAATAATGGTATAGAGAAGAGTACACTTTGCATTAAAGGGACCTTTTTAACCAAAGACACTTTAAAAACAACCATAAAGTTGAATTTATGTTCTTGTCAGCTGTCCTGACAGTGTTAAGGCAGCCGTATGAACGTCCCTTCAAATGAAGTGTTGCCTAACAGTTCAGTGCTTAGAACCAGCTAAAGGCTCCCCAGTTGAGCCACAATTTTTACTTCAATTCTATCAAATCTGTCTCCATGCCGAGACAGCCGGGTGCACTCCCTGCCGATATATTTGCATTTTCATACATCTTCTGACAAATCCTGGGAGATACAGGCCATTAGGAACCTGGGCTAAAGGTACGATACATGAATGCTAAATGATCCGTTAAATAAAATCACCCTCCTCATATTTCCTATCTGCGGAGCTTGGCAAGCCCTGTCCTACTGCTAGCGGTGACATATTGCTACAAATGTGAGTGAGTAGAACATATGTCTCACTTTCGCAAAGTAGGGAAGGCTGTGCTTGTTGTCTATGTTGCTCTATGCTGTGATGCATTATCTCTTAAAGTTACTGTGATCAATGTATATGAAGCAAGTATGCTTTATGTTTAAAGAAATAAAATGCTTTTTTTGTCCAACTTGTTACAGGCCACATTTAATGTATGGAGGATCCACGAATTTGTGGATTCTTTATTTATGGCCTAAGCATCAGAGAATATCTTTAACTGCCTAATGCACATTTATTATTTACTAGTACATGATATAAATCCTCTGTTCCAGACTCAAGCAACACAAAACAAACATACATATTCACATCCCAACATACTATTTTCATAAAAACACATTCATTTCATGAGTTCTTTAAACATTTCATGAATAAATAAATAATACATTACTGACAAGATTTATTATTATACTTTTGACAGGCAAAATGCCTCCAACCTAATCTTAAAAGAATTAATTGAATGGGAACTATCAACTTCTTCTAGAAGCTCGTTCCATGATTTAACTGCACAGTTGCTCATTTATTATCACTATTCATGTGTTTTTTTGTAGATATTTAAAATAAACTTTAATTTAGAGCTGCTCATGACTTTAAAGAAAGATTTCACAAGAAAAGAAAAAACACAGGAGAAGAACTATTTGGTTTAGGCCTGATGCATCCCTGTGTGAATTACATTTGCAAGAACTGTGAGGCTGCCCTTGTTTTCAATGTGTTCAGCGTTGGTTGCTGAACATCAATAATTAAAAGATTTATGGAAATTACCTTTGGCAGGATAGGATTTTCTTAACATGGATGCAATCTCCAATGACTTTTCTTCAATGCTGCTCTCAACTTAACTAACTTGGCAATTAACTTTACACATGCTTGCTCTCTCTCTCGCCCTCCCTCTCTTAACAGCTAGGCCTACCCATCTAACCAGAGATCAAAGCGCAGACTGTTAAAGTCCTGTGGTGAGTGCTCTAGAGGTCCAGCATAGTCCACATCCATTGAGGTGTCTGTATGCGTTGGAAGTTTAAAGAATCACCAGGACTTTCAAAAACTTAAAATCTTGTAAAAGTGGGATTATGATTTCTGATTCTCTTTTATACCCCTGAGTCTGACAGCGCTGTTGGCCTAATACCAATCAAAACATCTGACTGTTGAGTCAAAGGATAACTTCAGTCTCTAGGCGGTATCACAGCCTACGTCTGAAACTGGATTTGACAGAATTTCCCCAGAATAAAGCTATTTTGACACCGCTGCCAATGGTTGATACAGAGCTGTATTAACCTGTGCGGGAGTTTGCTATAGGAAATGTCAAACCCATCACGGCTTGAGGTGACTTAGAAAGTGTTTTGTATGCATATAAAAGGGAATATAAATGTAACTTTAAGACGTTACAACAGGGTGTAAGAAATGTACAGTAATCAGATATGTACGGATGAGGATGTGATATTTTCTTCTTGCAGCACATTTAAGTTATACAATTACATGGATGTTGACCATTATCATGCAGTGCATACTGCACAAATAACAGTGCAGCCTTTTTAATTTTTCATGTACTTATTGTAATTATCTTGACATGGTGGGTATGAAAACGTACGCGGATAAAACAAGAGAAACATGGGATATATTAAAGCTGCTAGTGTGTGCGCCTCAAGGCTTGCATAATTTCCATCTCTTTTAAAATATTCAGTTTATTGTATTTAATAACAATTATTTCGCCACCTACACACTGGCAAGAGACAAAAGATGATATCATGTATTACATATAACATACATTTCTGCCTACGACACATAATACCACCCAACCCATATTAATGTGTCCTTTGGCTACTATAACTACTGTATAACACATCATGGGTTTGTTTGATGGTACAGCATTTCATCAGCTGAATGAATTTGCCTGTATATTTAGACAGATTTAAATAGCCCAAAAACCTCAGAATGCCTTTCAGACCTTGAAAGCCCCTGGGAGTGGATTATATTTTTAATAACATGAGATATGTTTTCTCTCTTGGGGGACTTTAGAAAAGTAACGAAAAGATAAAGGCTCTCAAAGACACCATGGTTGGCTCATTTATTTTTCATCTGGGTATCTTGGGTTCACCCGTTTGTTGCTCTTGTAGTGACCAGCAGCAGGTGTGTTCAGTGTCTATCCATGCAGTGTTTCCTCTATGTTGATATGTTTATGGCGGCCCGCCATGGTAAAATTTCTGCCGCCATGTTATAGGGCAAACGCACAACATGGTTTACGGTATGTATACCATGCTCGCTGCTCTTTCAGCTGTTCATGAAAAGTCATAAAGTCGCAATAACACGAATCTGCAGAGCAGTCTGCTGCTCTATTAAACTCAAGCAAACTGTCATCCGCTCTCTCTCCCCGAGCAGCTAGAACAGTGACAGGACATCATCACTCCTGAAGTCATGGCAACCAAGTAAACAACAAGGGGAATACTGACTACCTGTCACTCAATCTCAGGCAAAGTGACAAACCGCGACGAAAGCCGCGACATGAAATCCGCACTCACGTGGGTACCGTGAATTGCAACAGCTACAGATTATTGAAAATAGCATTGTGGACACTGAATTTGATGAATTTACGGTTTATCAGACCCCAGATGAGACAAGAAGCTAATGTTAGCTAACGCTGCGGTCCCTCCTCCCCCCCGCTGCAGGAGACACTGTACTCCTCCGACACGCTGTATGAACGTTACCTAACTGTTTTAAACCCGTTTTCCAGGTTAGTGGAGGTGCATACCGCTCAAATCCAACCTGAAAAACTTAGCTAGTAATGTTCACTCAGCGTTTTGTTTTGATAAACTGTGTGTAAAAATGAACGGTGACGTTAAATCACCAGTTTCAGTTAACTACGGTACCTTCTATTTGCTGGACGGTTTCAAGGTAACTGTTGGTAGCTAACATTATAAGATAAGATAATAAGATAATTTGTTTATTGGTCCCCAATGGGGAAATTACTGCACTACACTCTGTGCACACACTTTTGTTAGTACTCACACACAGGCCTGAAAAACACACACATGCTCAGGACCTATACATGCAGAGATGTCAGAGTGAGTGGGCTGCCAGCTGAACCAGCGCCCTGAGCGGTTGGGGGGGTCAGTGCCTTGCTCAAGGGCACCTGGCAGTGCCCAGGAGGTGAACTGGCATCTCTCCAGCCTCCCAACTTTTTGGGTCCATACGGGGATTTGAACCAGTGACCCTCCGGTTCCCAACCCAACTCCCTATGGACTGAGCTACTGCCACCACCAATTATCAGCAGATAAGCCCGTTGACAGCAATGTTTTTGTTCGTATTTTGGCACAATGTTTCTGACCGTGGTGGTCATAGTGACAAAGTGTGATGTGAGATGCTAAAAAGAAAAACTACACGCTGTTTTCAGGTAACGTTAATTTTGGACGTTCAACAACCTGCCATGTTTTTTCCTGCTATGTCTTTTGCCGCCTGCTGTGAGATCCTTTTACAATAATACCACGGTGAAGGGAAAACAGTTCAATAACCTTAAAAAAAATAGTGTTATGGTGTAATGATAAAATGGATTTCTGTCAGATCAAAACCCAATAAACTCAGAACAAAAATAAAATGTAATTAATTAATTTATATTTCAAAATTAAAGTCTGTATCAGCACATCTGCCTACTAAAATTTAGTTTTATGAGAAAAAAAAAAAAGTCTAAATATTTGACCTGTGTGTTAAAGTGTGGCTGTTTTGTTGCTCATATATTTTATCTATTTGCTCAAGATTACAACTTCATTTTCTCCCCATCTCAACATACAAAGTAAGTGTGCGTTGGATAAAAAAAAAAAGAAACCCTTTCCTTAGACTATTTCACTGTCCTGAGTTTTCTTATCCACCTATAAAATTTAAGTATTTAGGCCACATTATGCAACATGTTCCCAATCTCCATGCAGGGATTGTTAAAAAAGAAAGAATGAAAGCGTAATCTAATTTAGTCTAGGAATGTTGGGGGAAATTTGCAAGATCCATTGTTCATAACGAGAAAATCTTCTTCCTTTATTAATATGAGGTATGAACATGGTCTTTTGAGTTTAGCAGTTAAACTCACAATATGTTGACAATTAAAAGTATCGGAAGGCGTCCATCGTAAAATTGCATTAAAATTTACCTTTTATCTTTAACTACACTGGGTACGCCAAATCAATAGCTTAGTTAAAGAAAACAAAAACAAACAGAGATATTGCAGGCAGAGTGTAGCATAAATTACATCACTGAGTAGATTGTTTAGGGCTGCACAATTATGGACAAAATGATAATCACGATTATTTTGATCATTATTGAGATCACGATTAATTATCACGATTATTTGCTGATTTTAACCAAAACTGATTTTATAGTCACATATTTATAACTGCTTTCACATCCATATTGTGCTATATTCCTCTTATGTTGAAGTTGTATGTTGTACATACTGATGTAAACGAAAATTATCTGAAATAAATAGCCTAGAATATATATATATTTTTAAAAGATCTCTGAGAAAGCTCCTTCACTTGTTTTCAACAATAACTGATTAAAAGACCTAGGGAGAGAGGGGGAATGCGATGGACAGAGAGACAGCTGATCATTATGAATGCGTCCAGCAGGCTCCGTCTCAAACGCAATTACTCTAAGAACTGAAGTTAGTTACATTCAATAACTTCTTCAGTGTTTTTCGCTGTGGCCACCGCAATAGTAGAGTTACCAGCGGTAACACTGGTACAGATACAGGTTTCGCTCTCCTGCTTAACAATATACAGCTGTGTTAATAAAAATTAATACGGTGGACAAATGTCAGAAGTGTGGACAGGCGCTGTCGCCACTGTGTCTTTCCGTGTTGCTGGGGAGCAGAGTGTGAGTGAATGGGGGACGGCTGCGTGGAGAGTAAGAGGAGAGATTCAAACACAGGCACGGTAACGCAAAATTAAACCATATCGATACATACAAAATTGCTTTGTTTCTGGAGAGGCAACAGATGCGAGGACATTAGGTGCACCGGTGCGACCTGGGAAAAATGTTAGTTGCACCCTAGAGCCCTGTGAGCTAATAGACGCTAACTAGCACTGGTTATTGCTGTCTGAAAACAACACAGACGGGACATAATGTTGCGTTTAAGTAGTAAACTGGTCAATCTTGAGAGCGACGTATATGACCGACTGCTATCTGTTGTGGAATTTTCTTCATGTTACTCTGGGACTGTTTTCATCAAGAAACTAAGCTTCGCGGTGCAGAGAACAACTCTGCCTGGCACCTGATCAGACAGTGGTTTACGGAGCATTAGACTGGCTTTGCAAAATACTCGGAGCATTCTATGAACGGAATGACACATTTAAAATATTGCTTGATTACGCAAATTTGATCGTGGGTTGCCAAAATTGTGATCGTGATTTAAATTTGATTAATTGTGCAGCCCTAAGATTGTTGCAAAAAAAACAACAGCATATAATCCCTGCTCATTAATTCACTACATTAAGACTTTCCATAAGCCAAAGGTATAACCTCTGAAGCTTTTCAGCTGAAAATCACATCTTAATGTTTTTTTCTGATGTCTCATCACACCCTAAATTAACACAGAGCGACTCACTTATTTGCATTATATTAATTTGTTATTCATAGGATACAGCAAATTGGCAGGAGGGTTTCCTCCTCTGTCTTCTTCAGCACTTACATCTTGAGTGCTGCAGATGTGTTTCACTTCTTGATTGAATTGACACTTTTTATTTAAATATCTGATATTGCCAGGTCTGTCACATTTGTTCACTCCTACCAGTATTTATACAGATAGCATTTTTTTAGGTGTTTCCATGCTTGCAGTTCAATGACCAGGGCTATGGTTCGTTCCATTTTGCATTAATAAAAATTCAGAGGCTCAGCCAAGGAAGCTTAAACATTTTGTCTTCGATACTTACTCTCTTTGGATTCCAGAGATTGGACAGAGGGAACTGATAGCTTTTGCCAAAAATAAGATGTGATTGTCATGACTCAGTACGAATAGAAATCAATCTGCTTAGGGCTGTCAGCCTTCAAAACTAAATTATTGTGGCAATGGTGTTTAACAGCGTTCACATGAAACACATTTTTTGCCTTTAGGAAAAAAAATGTTGAGCATTTAAGTAGCCTCTGAAGTTCAACATCTGATCCTCAGATGTATCAGACCCATGAAAAGCCTGCTTTAAAATTTAAATCTTTAATAACACAAGATTATAATTGCACTGTTGTGTTTTGTTGCATATACATTTTAAAAAAAGGTGTGAAAACATATCATCTCAGGCTCCATGTGCGCCTATTTGCATCTGTTAGGGTGGTGTTAGGTTCACATCTTCAATATCCATTCTCAAAAAAATTGGTTTATGTGGGAAATTAGGTCTTGCCTTTCTATGTTTTATAAATGCAGATAAAAACCACCAGAATTACAAAAAAATGCAATGCAATCTAAGTACAGTGAGCAGGTGGCCATTCTTTTCCACAGTGATAATTCCTCACTTCATCCACATCAGAGCATTGCCTCAGGGGACAGGGACAGGAAACACAGATAGAGCCCGTGTAGTTCTTTTAGCGATGGCTCGAGAGAAGCTGGAAATGGCACATCAATCATAGCTTGTGTTTGGTGCAGTAATATGAAGCAGTAAATCACATAACGTTGCCATCTCATGGGAGACTTCACACTTGTATACTAACAATATACAGAAAACAATTGCAGTGTATATATATATGCACTGTATATATACGGAAATGTTTTGGATTCAATAAACCATATCATATGGATCATCAATCTAAAGTCTGAAATACAAATATTGTATAAACACAAATAGAAGCCTGGAGTTTTATTTAATGAAAATAATCACAACCACATTTGCCAGAAAAAAAACTTTCCGCCCTAATTATTACAACCAACAGCTTGCATGAAACGTCCATATCTATTAAGAATAGTATATCATAGGAAATCTATTGGTAAAGGTAAGGTAAAAAGTTAAATTAGGCATAATTTTAAGCTTTACATTTTTTTGTGTTGCATGTCTAACATATCAGTAAACTAGGAACATTGTTAAGAACTTTAGCCAATGCTTTAAATTTCCTAGACTGGGTAAACCCCGCCCACTCTACCGCCGATTTGATTTCACTCTGCAGCTCGGTCTGGAAGCCTGCACGTTTAATTCTCTTGCTTCATTTCACAATTTTGCGGAAACCAATCTCAAACTTGGCTTATCTACCTTTGCGCACTATTGGCGGGTTTAACACAATGACGACAGAATTGATGAGCAGCTAGTTGTTTACATTCAACATGTCAGCTACCGAAGTGCAGCAACAGCAACCCGTTGATAAGGCTGTCGCTGCTGTTTTTAAAAGATTTCCAAGGCCAGTTTTCTCTTAAAACAGAACAGAAACAACAAGCTCTTGCGGCTTCCTTAGAATTTCATTCTTATCCAAATCGGAACAATGGGCCTCATCAGCACTGACTAAGAGATAATTGAAATAGTCATCTCTGACTACTGGTTCTACAGACCAGTGGTTTAATATCTAATCAATCTGAATGAATGATGAGGTCCTGTCGGCTCTATTAGAAATAAAGACTTGACCATTACATTTTTAATTAACCCCAAGTACAACATATTGGAGAGCTGTCCCAGATGTCCCCATGTAGAACTCTGGGTAATAGAATGAAATGGCTTCACGTATTCTAAATTTGAAATGATATTTAAAAGTGAATATCTTTGGCCAGACTAGAGCAGGGCTTGTACTACTTATCAAGTGATTAAGGCAATCTCTTTATTCGACTCCAGTTTCCATGGAAACGTGGCTTGATTTGACGAGCACAATATGTGTATGTGTGTGTATATAATTTGCACAAAGGTCTAAAGTAGGAAGGAGATACAGCTTAAAGTAAACTCCCATTTTTTTCTACTGGGGTTTATGCACATCCTTTATAACTAGACTTCAGGGTCCTAGTAACCATGGCAACCAGGATTAAATATTGAACAAATCCATATACTTTTAAAGTTAAAGGAAGAACATCAACACTAAAATAAAATACTGGTGTGTCCATATTTACCAAAAACACTAATTGATTGAAGCTAAACACAACCTGATTTAGACACGTGGCGTAAGTGGCCCAAGGTGATAAATATTATCTGGAAAGCCTGATGGGATTTTTTGTGATATAAGTTTTCAGTGCTCTTTTAAACTAAGAAAAACAACAACTTTGAGAGCTGCAGGGTGGAGAGTTTTGCCAGAGGCGAGTCTTGTTTGATGAATAATGCAGTCATCTATGATCAACAAAGATGCAGCAATCACAGTGGGAACGTATGTCACACTTGCTGTTAAAAGGCAGGGCCTCCTAAAACGTTGTCCATTACCGTTTTTTAACACACAGAGAACCAAAATACTAGAAA
Source organism: Etheostoma cragini (assembly GCF_013103735.1). Taxonomy (NCBI): domain Eukaryota; kingdom Metazoa; phylum Chordata; class Actinopteri; order Perciformes; family Percidae; genus Etheostoma; species Etheostoma cragini. The sequence goes on from NC_048418.1 coordinate 15,389,939, forward strand.
TATTTCAATGCAATTCAACACCATAATAGCCTACAGTCTCAAAAATTCAAACACTTGTGTGAAAGTGTCAACAAACACTCGTTATCAGTTTCAGCCATGATAGATTTATTGCAAAGCTATTGTATTAAATTGCATTTTATGAGGGTTTTTAGAGAAAGGGCTAATTTGTTTTTTTAGCTAGTTTAGTTAGGCTAAGTTTACAAGAAACTACCAAAGGGTCTTTTGTCATGAGTGAAAGGTCAGTTAACACCCCTAAAAGAAAAGCATTTTAGATTAGGCCTATATGCACGTTAGTGCACTCTCACACTCAAGCAAACATATTGAACATGCACCCAAATGCACCGGCTTGGCTAAGACTACGAGAAAAAGGTTTGGGGACTGCCTGAGGACATCTGAATTTGCCTACTACGGTGAATACGTACATCATTATAGCCATTAGTTATAATCATAGCCAATATAAGCCGGAGCTAGCAGGCAACGTGAGCCAGCCCATATCAACAAATATGGGCTCATGCACTGGAGCTGGCTGCAAAATCGGCATCTGTGACCAGCAGCTGCTTCTTGGCCCCTTTCACAGGGCGATGTGGCTGCCTTTGATTTCCTTGCTCCCCGGATCGTATTGTGAGGTGTAGAAACGGAATTGTTTCAGGGGACGTGATTCATGACAAGGGATGACTTGTTGATGGTGTCACAGGTTAATGCCCATGTATGATGGATAGTGACAAGGCTAGGTCAAATTTCCAAAGCTTAGAATGTTTTTGAAGATTGACGCTTTGTGGCCCTAACTTCTGTCCACGCTGATGGAGCCAAGCTTAAAACTGTACCTTTTCTTTATTTCGGTCAGGTGATATCTTCAAACATCACACGGTACCTTTAGTTGCCACAAAAGGAGCCAAGGGTAATTCTCTGAGCACAACCGTTCTTCCCATGTACATCTATTGCACTCATCTCTCAGGGTAGACACACAGCAGCAGCAAAGCACAGAGGTCATCTGCAGTTCAGTCTGCAATTAACTCAAGCAATTAATCGCTGATTTCAGAAGAATAAACTCTTCTGAAAAAATAAGGCATACTGTGGAATTTGGAAGGCTATGGTTTGATTGGCTTTCATGGTGGCTTAGGCTGAAATGGTAATGCATAATGGATAACACTGTGCATTAGTATGCCATTAGGTCCCCTTTTGCATATGGAGATGAGTATGTGTTTGGCAGGAATATATATATAATCAAATATGCCTTGTGTGTTTAAATTACTGTAGAATAAGAGGGCTCTTATTGTATTACTTGTCCAGCCCGCCCATTAGTTATCCTTGACTTTCATACAAATTAATTTAGCCTTCAGCACCCAGAGGAAGACACATCTGTTCAGTATTCATTGCCTGCTGCATTATGATTGTACAGTTTGTGTACAAGCACAGGTCAAAGGTGTAGGTCAGTTACAACCTCCAGCAGCCAAGTGAAATAAGCCCTGATTGAACCTGGTTTGGATCTCTAGAGGGAAGAGAAGAACACTAGAAGTGTAGAGCTGACTGTCACAGTCAGCGCCGCAATACAAAAAAGGAGAATGCAGCCTCTTTGGCTATTAGAGGGAGAAAGACTTTGAGGCAGAGCCATCCTTTTACAATTATCTCAATGTCTAGGCTTTTTACCAGAAGAAGAAAGGACACTGTTCATTAATTTAGACAGAAAAAAGTTTGCGGCCTATGAACCATTTTAGAAATGACATAAAATCCAGCCGACTCAAAGACAAGAGAATAGAAATGACAGGCTAATTAGTTTGGTTTCAGCCTGGTTCAGGGTAAAAAGCACTGATGCTGTGCTGTGAACCACGGTGTAATGATGAGAGAGCTGGAGTGTGATTGCCTTGCGTGTGGCCTTGAGATCTAGAGGTTTGGGAAGGCGTGGGAGGAACGGCAGCCAAGATTTCTCCGTAGGACTTGACAATGTTTGTTTCTCGATGTAATATTTGACATAATGAGCAAAAGAGTGTGTGTGTGTGTGTGTGTGTGTGTGTGTGTGTGTGTGTGTGTTCATTTGTACATGTCTGTGCGGGCTACTGCTTTGTAGTAAGCATAGAGTGGGAAGGTGTTACTAAATGGGAAAAAGAAAACAAGCGTTCTGTCTGGTGCTCGGCACTACAACTTCGGCTGTCAACAATCCCTAATCACTGGAGACAGGCCCTATTAAAGAAAACAGACGGAGATGTCCGGCCTACACCAGAGCCCCCTCTGATTGCAAATCATTACTCTCCGTATGTTAAATGAAAAGATAGCTGAGCCCCCTCTCTCTTGTCAACGCAGGCCATTAGCCAGAGTAAATATGTAATGCTGTGACATTTAGGCTAGCAAACAGGGTGTAATGTCAGAGCAAACTTAAGCGTGGGTAATTAGGAAAAAGAAAATGCAGGGAAATTACATAAAAATCATCAAATAACTTCATGTTTTCCTGTTCAATGGAGAGAAAAGAACTAAACCTAATTTAGCACCAACCTTTAGCAATAACTGTCATTCTAATAAATACATATGTGTTAAGGATCTGGGATGTAGAATTGAATTCACAAAAGGTCAAATAGGATTCACAGTACACATTTAATTTGTCACATAACGGCCCAGTAATTATTTATTAATATACTGTATACTGTACGTCTTTCATCATTTGTCACCTACTTTGCTATAATTTAATAATGACAATTGGTGGCCACTGGTTAGGATAGAAGAGTTAAGTATTGTATGTGGTTACTAATAATACTTTGGCATATAGCGGACTATAGTACAGAATCCCCAAGGCTGTCTTGGTGACATTCAGATGTAAGTACAGGGGACAGCTGATCACTTCGGTCATAATTTCATAGTTGAAAAGCATGAGCCCAACCAATTCGTAATAAAACATTTACTAATGACTATCAATTATATTTATGTGTGTTATGTCTGAGTAAAAATCAAGCTTTATTTTCCCTGTGGTGCACACGGACATATGTCATTCTCTCGTTTTACATCAGAGAAAATGTACAGACATATCGCTCTCAGTGTTTCCCCTAGGTTGATAGTTTTTTTTGTTGGGGGGGGGGTTACACTACTCACAGCTTAAAGTTAGTCATACTGTAGGCTCGTTCGAGATGAGCCAGGTCTGCGCAGAATCAATCACCGGTGATCGCCGCGCAATGAACGCCGCTAAGATCCCGACTTGCTCTGATGTCTTGCACACGTGGGCAACGATAACCTCACGAGATCAAGGCAGCCGCAGGTTTGTGGTGCAGGCAGCGCCGTTGCTTTTCACTGCAAGGCGGACCCAGGGCATGCTGGGAAACGCCGGCCCCTCAGCTGATTGGTTCAGAATCGACTCAACAAGATGTTTTATGTAAACTATTTAATTTTTTTGAATCAGAAAGATTTTAACTGCTAACTTTGGCTTATTCTGTACACTACTATGGCTAAAAGCGACGTTTAGAAGTCAGAGAGACTAAATCCATTCAGATTACAGTCTGTTAATACCAGCAACAGATTGCATGTAGAGCATTTTGAGAACTACTCTTTCATAATTAAAACAACTGGAGACTGTATACAAGCTTATACATGGGTCTGATAACATTTCATTAAATTGGAATCGGATCACAGCGTTTCTGTCACTTCCTGTGCAGCCTGAAGGCTGCAGGAATAGTCTGGAAACTGTCCGACTTGAGAGCAGATTTTTGTCACCGCCCCCGGCTGCTGCCGCCTGCTCTCATCCACTTAACAGGCAAGGCGCAGTTCATCTTCCTTGTGGCTCCTCTACCCCCCCCCTCCCAAGGCGATGGTAGGAGAAACAGTTACACTGTTTTGAAAATGTACAGAACAGAGAGAGAGGGATAGCAGGAGACTGAGCCAGTTTTGACTGATTCCACAAACTTGTGGATAAATGAGGATTTAAAGATCTGGTAATCAGTCAACGAGGCTGTATCACACATACCCCTCACCGCTTCACAGCATACTGCCGATGGCATGCAGTTGTGCAGAAAGATGATTTTAATAATTAAGTAAAAAAACAAAAATGTCTCTTAACACACTAATGTGGAAAAACTAAACAATATAAGTTAGAGTTATTAATGCGCGCATATATATAT
>NC_048418.1:15394135-15423772 GCF_013103735.1 Etheostoma cragini
TTTATGATAAACAAAGACCTGTATTTTCCACAAGGACCAAGATTGTGTCTGTCAATACCAGATGAAGTTAGTTTTCTCCTCTCTCGGTCAAGTCCTCCAGTTAATCTATAGAGAGCTTTTACTTTAAGGTTATGTGTGCTGTTAAAAGTGAGAGCGTATTGGTTTGTGTCTAAGTGGATTTGGCTGCGACGCTGACCGAAGCTCAGCACCAGAGACCTCTCACACAACACATTTGAGGCCAGAGAAAGCCGTCTCTGACCACCGGTCAACTTTAAAGCCATTAAAACAAGCAGCACGGTGAGAGATGCAGGGAGAATATTGACTCGTACTTTACCCAGGGGAAGGCAGAGCACAAGGAAAGAGAGGAATGTGAAAGGGAGCTGAAGAGGGGAGACACAGAATGTTTCCACCACCTGAAATAGTTGGGGTTGTAAGGCTTTTGGAGAAAAATAGTAATGATGGCTGCTCCTCTGGGAGAAAAATGCCAGCCACCTGTAAAACTCAGTCATTACAGCTTGTGGTAACAGAAGGATTTAGTCTCTTCCATTACTCAGAGACTCTAACGCGCCATATCTGCTCTTGTCACTCACTCCATCCCTCATATCATTTAATGCTAGCTTTGCAGGATAAGCAATTTAGGAGGACAAAAAGGGCAGCCTGTGTTAATCCCGCAAAACTCCAAACTTTTAATTAGGACAAGCAACAAAACAACAACAACATTAACAATAGAATACAAAACAATAAAAGGGTTATTATCATGAAGCCATAGTCTGGCTGCCAAAACGCCATAAAACTAATTACCGATGTCTGACAGCAGATGGTTTGGGGGTGGCGAGTAAAACTAGGCAGGTATATCATCAGAGTATATGAGAGTATATGTTTGTGCATGCATGTAAAAAAAAAAAGAAGTGTTGATACCAAACAGAACCTTCCAGTATTTGTAGTTTGCCTGAGCCTATGTCTTTATTGCAGCAACAATTTATTAGAAAGTGACAGAAAAGTGGAAGGACTGACAGGTTCTCTTTAAAATCAATTAAAGCACAGTGCGGGCACTGGCAGGATGTTCACCGAGCTCTAACAAGAGAGACTTTTTCTATTATTTGGGTAGGAGATGAGAGAGCAGACCTTACGGAACCACAGAGCACCGACACGATGGGACACTCGTGTACTTCAGACTTCCGTAACTGGTCTTGTCCAGCACATTTTAATTGCCTTCAGATGTTATGAAAAGTGACCATGCCGGTTCAAGTGGAGGTAACAAGTTTATGAAAGGTCACATAATGTGTCAGCTAAAAGGGAAGAACAAGCAAACAAAGCCCAGGCTAAGCAAACACCCAGGGAGTGATTTCTAGTTGACCTCAAACAGTTTGATGTACACTATGTCAAACTATTAAGCCCTGTTGTGGTAACTCATGCAGAACTCTTCTCTACTGGAGAAACATATTTGTGTATGTCAGAGTAGACTAACAACACATTGACAGGTTGGCAGATATTCTAACAAAGCAAGTGTGTCATGTAGTTTGACGCTGCAGATACTTTATCTATCTTGCTTTTAAACGTCTGTCTTTCTTCCTTATATGGCCATGTCTGCAGATTGGACTAGGGCACTACTTATTGAATTTCAGGACTGATCCTTTAGACCCATTTAAGAGGCTGAACCTGGAACATGTTGAGGACACCACTTTATATTCCTGAAAGCATCATGGCTGCATTCCAAAAGCACTGGAATAAATGTAATTAACAATTACGGCCTGCCCTGCTTGACATCTCATTATTTGAGCTTTCCTGATGTCCTTCGCCTCTCCTGCACCGCATCTTTCCCCCCCTGCCACAGATATGCTTTAGGCAGTCAAAACACACCATGATGGGGAGGGGGACAGACTGGAGTCTAAGGAAATGCTTGTGTTTAAGTACATTTTTGGCTTATGCTTCAAAACCGGGGGTTGAAAGAACTTCCAGCTAACAAGTGGATTAGAAAATCCATTTGTGAGCCCTGACACTGTGCTGCCTGCTGATATTCTGACATAAAAAGAGTAGGTGGATATGTGGTATGCACACATCAAACACACACACAAACATGGCTGTCTGCGGCAAGCCATTAGGTCCAGGTGAAGTGGCTGATGGATGATATCTCTGTCTGCTTCAAATCGTTCACATCCAGCTTAGTCCGGAGCATGACTGGATGAGGTCTTGTAGAACTTCGCAAAGTCATAGAGTGAGCCAACTGAGCTCACCTCTGAGCACGGTGACAGCAACATAGCTTTTATTCCTGTGTTACTGAAATTGCTTGAAGATCTTACTTAACATAATTATATGCTTGAATTGTACATCAAACGCATTCAGGGAGCATAAATAGATCCAAGCAATGTGGGATGTACATGTAAAGACATGTCTTCACTATGAGATGAGACACTCCGCCCATGAGACAAGACATGAGATTGGGTTCACAAGACGAGATTGTTACACAATTTCAAAGAACACTTAAATGAAGAAATATGAGCACGATGAAAGGTTTTGCCTAGTGCTGTCGATTAAAATAGTTATTCGCGATTAATCACACATTTTTATCCATTCTAAACATCCCTTGATTTCTTTTTGTCCCATTATTTTTTCTCATTTTAATGCACTTATCAACATGGAAAAGTGGATCGGCTTGCTTTGTGCATATTTTTTTTTATTGAAAACATCATTGGCATGTAGCCTACAGTAGTGCTTAATTTCACACGTAACATTCTCACTTGGAGCAGTCATTCGTACTTTGAATAAATAACTTTTCACACAATGTAACACTGTCCATCAATAAAAAGGGTGAAAAGAAAATTTGACGGGAATTGGCATCGGCTGTGTGCTTGGCCATCAAGTGGTAATTTAGACTAGACGTGCTGAGATGAGAGCTCAGTTTACAACGACAAAACACACAGATCCCTTTGATCTTGTCAATGGAACCATTTGGCAGCTATTAAAAAGTAAACTTTCCATTTAGAATGTTATTGGCATCCATTTTGGCATCTCGCGCTCGTCATCCACTCAAAACGTAACGGTACTACTCTTCAGCTGGCTCGCAAGCCCAAACAAGTGTGTGCGGCGTGCCTGTTGTTTTGTTTTTGGTCTAGCTAGATCCGGTGGGGTGTTGTAGTTTTTCTAACGATCCTAGTTGTTGCAACAGTGTGTGAAAAAACTACAAAGTTTGCTAGGCCAAAAAGAACATTAATCTCACGGTAACACAAATTGATGATGTTAAAATGATATTATATACATATAACAGCACTTGATTTGCCAGAAACTCAAACGGCTTCTCTCCTGTATAACTAACTTCGTAAGACCTTATAACCACGGTGCCCTTCTCTCCTCCCAAACCTGTCCCTACAAGTAAGTAGTCAAAAAACTATTTGTTTCTTAAACAGCACTATAACTAGTTTTCTTGTATTTTGTATCTTATCAATATTTAGCCTTTTATTTCCATGACTGGTTCTTATTGCCCTATAATGTTTTATGTAAAGCACTTTAAAGTGCCTTGTTGCTAAAAAGGTGCCAAAGAAATAAAGTTGCCTTGTCTTTCCACCAGTCACCAGGGCATATGAACACTTCTGTCTTGTGCCTGTCAGTCAGTCACCAGGGCAATAGAGACCTCCTTCTGTTGCTGAAGGGTAAGTTAACTGCTCGGCGATCTCTCTATTAATATATATTGCAGCAAACGCTGTCTGCGTGAAGTTTTGAAAAGTTTAACCACACTTGTGACTTACATTGCCGTTGTCTCCACCTGCACCCCACCTCTGTGTGTGTGTGTGTGTGTGTGTGTGTGTGTTTGTGTGTATGTGTTGGAGCAATTGCAGCAATTTGAATGCTAAAAGGCTATCTACCTGAAGTATATGCAACTGAACAAACACCTTGTCACTCACATTAAAGTCATGCAAACACTGCTCACCATCCTGGGCCATGTGCTTCAAAGCAAAATTATGCATGACTGATGAAACTCTTGTAAAATGAGTTTCAAGCACACTACATCAAGTTGACAGAAAGCAGTTCTAACATGGTCACACAGAAGAAACTTCAGCGCTCCATACAAGCTCACTCTTTGATTTCAGGGCAATTCCACTTAAAAACTAAATTATTCAGTCTGTTTTTGAAAAATGTGTGCCTTAAGTGTAAGGAAGGCATGGACCTTCAAATGAGGCCACAAAACATGGTGTACATTACGATTAAAGCACTGTTAAAGGAATTAAAAATCCCCGCCCCTTGTAGCCCAGAAATCTAGATTAAAAAGTTTGCTAAAGCCCATTTTCGACCGCAGGAACTTTCCTCAGGCACTAAGAACCTTTTGAGTCCTTTCTGGGTGGGGTTTGCAGGGATGACCATTGCTAAATGGTTAAGCACACACACATCGCGCTGCTGCTTCATCCTGTGTGACACTTCATTCATAAAACAAGAACAAGATCTCATATCCATATATCACAATCCAAATCCAAAATAAAAAGTTGGGTAAAAAGGCCCAAGAAAGGTAAACAGTACTATTCACCTGTAAATACAGTCCTTCACCGTGGTGCCATGCGGCAAATGCTTGTGATGCATCAGCTTTACACCGTTCTGCTGTACGATATCAATGTTAACAGCTTGTCTGGATGTTAGACGTGTGGTGAGTGTGGCCCAGATAAGTAGGTAGGGGAGTATTTTTCTCTTGCTCTTACTGAAATCCCAGCTAAGGGAGAAAAAGAAGCTACACTTAGGAGAAATCAATACCAGCTTTCACCAAAGTAAAATGGATGACACTTCTGACCCGCTGAACTCGTTGGAACAAAAAAGTCACCAGATCATTATCCGAGCATTCGTGCAAGATGCTCACAACAGCAGCGAGAACAAGGACAGACCTTCAAGAACAGCTTGTTGAGGACACAAAGACTAAACTCAAAGGCAAAAACAAACGTTGCAGGTAACCAGCTAAGAAGATTGACCTCTTCACTTGTAATGTGTTTGCAAAGATAACGCATATCATTGAATTAGAAGGAAGTTGTATTGAAAAAGGAATAACAATAACATCATTGCCAATTTGAAAAAATGATGTGACATTGTGTTAGGACCAACTTTCTGTCTTATTATGCTACTGCAGTGCTTCCCAGACATAGGTTATACTTTGAGATATGGCTGGGCAATAGGGAGGAAATCAGATATAACAATATTCTTGACCAAATACCTCAATATCAATATTGCGGCAATGCTCTAGGGTTGACAATTGATGCTCTAACAAAATATCTTCACACTAAGATTTTAGATAAACGATTCTCCAACGTTCTCCAGTTAATGTTATCGCTGTGCAGGTACCCATTATCTGTAACGTTTATGCACTCGGGCCCAAATAAAACCCAACATTTTAATGAAGTGTGCTATAAAAGACTTAGACTACAATCCAGAGATGTTGAATGACAAATCTGTTCACAGATTGAGAATTCAATGAATGCAACACGGACATGTCAAGACGTCGTACAAACCAGCGTGTTTACCGTTATTAGGTAACCCAAAAACTTGGATTAAAACACTGACTAACAATGATCAATAACCAAAATGAAAAAGAATTACCTTTGGATAGCCTTAGTGTAATTTGTGATTTAACAGGAGATGCGCATAGTGCTGAACTGTATAATAACACGTGACTTACTGCATGGATCATAGTACGGTTTTGAGGCTAACTTGGCAACATTTGAGTATCTGGGTAACGTAAAACAGGTATTAAATCTGCTGAACGTTACCGTTTATTTGACAAACCAATCAGATTTAGTTGAAAAAGCACAGCTAGACTTCATCATCTTCAAGAGGCCAGTTAACATAAACCTTTGTTTGACTAGTTTTACTGAACTCGGCCATTATTGCATGATGCCGCGCCGTCACATCCCACGGCACCCACCACCACAAGTAAAATATCAACCTGTGGGGAACGCTGTTCTGTAATGCATTGCTGCCAGTCTTAATTGATTAGATGGAACCTCTTCATGTATCTTTTACTAAAACATCCTCATTGTATTGATCAGGTGAAGATGTAGAATTGCCTTGCTTTTCCATAAGAGAAGAATCACTCAGGGGAAACTGTCCTATAATTAAGAACCAGCCCAAAACCATTAAAATGCTCAGTAGCTCAAGCCTCTTTAGTTTGGAGAGCACGGCCTCCAATAGTCCATTACTTTGATCTACAGGTTACAGAGGCACAAAACTCAATACGCCGGTTTAGATGATATTATGATCTATATCAAGTACAGCTCGGTGTCGGTTGGAAATCCATGACTTTTCTACAGTCTATCAGCTGCAATTTCTCATACGATGGTAAAAGTAGATAAAAATAGCTTAAGACTGTCACAGCGCATAATACAGCTGAGCGGCTCGATGGTGGCAGAATAAATGAATAGGAAGGCCCAACTCCAAACAGCTCCATCTAAATCCCCATAAAAGTATAACTACATCTCACTACATTTAAATTTCACTTGGATGTTTGCTGATGGTCTGCCATATCTCTAACATTAAACTGAGGTTCTTGAAAAGCAAGGATGTATTGGCAGAGCTCTCCGTGCCATATTCAAAGTGTATAATCAACCATGAGTGTTAAGTGCAGAGCCAACATCTACAGTCCACTGAGAAAAAATAAAAACGCCAACAAATTCCTACTACAACCGGGTTGACATTTTACAATTTGCGATGCAGCCATTTACTCCCTAAGTCAGAGAGAAAGAATTTAAATATGAGAATTGTAAAATTAACTAGAGACAGACCAATAAAGGATTCTTAAGGCTGATATCAATACGAATATTTGAAATATATTATACAAATCCAATATCCCAAAATATCAACAGAAATATGTTTAAAAACAAATATAAAATTCTAATAAATTAAATGTATAAAAACACAAGTCCTTTGAAGAAAAACACAATAACTAAAAATGAATCAGTGTTGCCAAGATGTACGTTGTAGAGCGTCCTCTGGTGGACAAACTATGCAACGCCGACCCTCATAACATGGTTGACTGTCCGTTTTTATTTTTTAAATTTTCTTTTTTTTCCAGAATCATGTATTTTTCATTATAAATGATTCTAATGAATTAATATTTATATTTTATATATATATATTAATGTTATGTTATTAATGCCATTATAAATGCTGATACACATCATTTGGGAAATGCCTGATATCGGGCGGGCTCTAACCTTAAACTTTTCAGTCAACCTTATAAAGTTGCTTTCTATTGACAGAATCCATGACCTCTCTTTGTGGCACTTGATCTGTAATTTACAAGGCTATTGTTTATTAAAGAGTTAGTTTTGTAGATAGGCGATTATATCATATTATAGGCTCTGTCCTTAAACAACACTGCAGTTGTGAAAGAAGTTTTCAGATCTTTCATTTAAGAAGTAACAATACTACACTGCAAAAATACTCTGTCACAGAAGTACAAATTCTCCATTCAAAACCTTACTTAAGTATGAATACAAAAGTTTAAGCACCAAAATATACTGAAAAGTAAAAGTCCTCATTTTGCAGAATGGCCCATTTCAGAACAATGTTTATTATATTACTGGAATATAATCAGTGATGCATAAATGAGAAGGTGGACCTATATTTAATGACTTTCTATTCTGGGTTAGCTGAGCCTATATTAGTTGATTAACAATCAAAATCTGCAAGGTAACTATTAACTACAGCTTTCAAAAAAATGCTGTGTGTAAAAAGAATAATATTTGCCTCCAAAAATACCATGTAGTAGAAGTCTAAAGTAGCATAAAATGGAAATTGAGCAAATATACCCAGTTGTGTTTCCCTACTGCAGAACTGCCTACCGCCTCTTAATCACACATGCACAGCTCAGTTTAGTCCAGACACGACAGGGGATAGAACGTATGATTGGGTTTCAATTCATACGCAGTTCTTGGGAGCAATATGTGCGTTACAGTATCATTTCCTCAAAAATATTTTGTCCCACTTAAAAAATAGTATGTGTTCACAAGTCAAAGATGCTATGGGGTAAACATAGGTATTATGTGCTGCGATGTTATGTAATGCAAGTTACTTGCTTGATGACATACCTGACTTACCACTGGCTTCCGCTAGCATTTTGCTAACAACTGGAAGCTGTGCCACCAGTGTTGCCATAAACGGTTTCTTTAAAAGTATCTTACCTTCCAAACTGCGGAATCTATTTGTCAGTAAGGCTGCACAATTTATCACAATGTCATCAAGATTGCAATATGGACTAGTGCAATAACCAAATTGCACAGGGGCACAATATTTATTAAAGAAAAAATATGTTTAAAAACATTCTTAATCAAGTGTTTTGGTGCTGCAGAGACATCCTGGCCTAGAAATTGTATCCTATAGACTAGAGAAAAAAATACTCTTTTGGTACAGATCCTCGCTAAAATCACCAAAATGATCCTTCCCTCCAATATCATGCATCATATTGCAATCGCAATATCAGTCCAAATAACCGCAATTAGATGTTTTCCTCACATCGTGCAGCAATGTTTGTCAGTGGCATTAATTTGCCCGTGGTAACACATGACATACAGTCTTATTAGGAGTTTTGTGCATTTGTGCTTTGGGAGTTTACACCTGCCGGACATGAACTGTAAGCCTGACTTTGTTTTAACGGTGAATCCTAAAGAACACTCCAGCTCCACCCATCTAGGACGTCTTCTGCCTTACATGCCCCATGTTGCTCAAGCCCTTTTAAGATGGACATACTCACAATATGTAAATTCTGCATATTAGTCTTCAGTGTAACATCCTGTTATATTGCTTCACATTTGTGTTGTGTTACATGAAAAGGATGAGCCATCCTCTAGAAATGAGAAAGAGGAAAAAACTGCAAATGTTTACAACATTTTTTTTAGTGACTTATTAATAAACCCATCGCTTATTTAGCGTTTCTCATATGATTTCTTTGACTTAAAGAGCTTCAGAGCAAGAATTTATTTGGTGAGAGGTTAACACTTACAATAAAAGGTCAAAGAAATCTCAGCCAGAAGATGTTTCAGTCTTCTTCCCTGGAGTGGCTGTTGTTCCAAAGGACTGTGTAGTGGGATTGGTAACAAATGTCGCAGAACCACCCTTCTGCTGACTGAAAGAAGTCCAGAAATGTCATGGACATTCAGAAATAATAGCAATAATTACACAAAAAAACACTCAAAGTCTGCATACTTGTACAAGGCTGCCGAATTCTGAACAAAATGTGTTGATAAAAGAAAACTCACAATATGTCATTGGTAACATTAAGTCCTTGGTCAGATTAACAAGAAGAAAACAAGGACAATATAGGCAGATAGGAATAATAGGCAGAGTGCAGAGTCTCTGCAGACACACAAACCTGACACAGTGCCAGGGAGCTATAAGTAATGATTGAGTAGTATCATTTAGGCTAATGCTGTTTCAAGGGAGAATATCTTTCAGTACTGTGGTTTACATTAACCTCCTTCTTTGATTAACCATTGATTTTTGTGTGTTTTTACAGCACATTTTCATTAAATTGCTTGAGATTTAACTAATTCTAAAATGAAGTGTTCAAAACCTGTTGCTTGCGTTGTTTTTGCATACCAACGAGAATGCTGTTGACGTTCTAGGGGACACTCGCAGCAGCTGTACATTGATTTTGAAAATGAGAAAAGTGTCCGAGCGGATTTTGGTCAAATGAAAGGAGAGTATTTGAGTCAAATTGTGCTAAATTAAGAATAAGATTAGTGACTTTACGGATTACTGAAAGTGACACCTATGATGAAGTATCATTACATGTCTACAATGTCCTATAACAAAACAGAACCTCCTCCAACAGCATTTTATCAGGCTGAGATATCAACAGTCATGTGTCATGAAGATCCTTTCAAGGGCCCATATTATGAAGAAAAAAAACACTTTTTCTGGGATTTGGGGTTTTATTTTGTGTCTCTGGTGCTTCCACACACATATAAACTTGGAGAAAAAAAAACTATCCATGCTGTTTTGAGTCAGATACGGGTTTCTAAATTTCCTCTGCCTTCAGTCTCCGGTTGAGCTGTTCAAACGCTCTACAGCTTTCTACGTAACCAGCCGAGACGAGGTGGCTAACTGTAGCATGCTAGCTCGTTCTCAATGGCAAAACACTGCTACAACACCAGTTCACCATAATCTACAAAATAACTACTTCCATGTCCTTGTTCTGCAAGTGTCCCTCGTTTAGAAGAAGTCTCCCATATAATCCTGCCTTGGTCGGACCAAACGTGGAGAAATAGTTATCTAGCTGATGTTATTGTTACCTAGCTACTGCGCATGTGCAACTCCCAACAAAGATAGTACAGAATTAAGATGTCTCACTCTGTAGCTAAAAGAGAGACCTAAACACACAGAGTGAAAGTAGGATCTGCAGCAATGTGCAGCACAACAAAAATATGGTGCTTTTTGGAAATAAAAGCATGTAAACCTATTCTAGTGCAACCTCAAAATACAGTTATGAACCTGAAAATGAGCATAATATGTGCACTTTAATGTGAAGTCAGTTTTCTTCTTCACCCACAGTTAGGATAAGCTCAAGTGATTTGTCTTTGCAATCCCCACCCTAATATTGCAGCAGCAGTCTGAAAAACCTGCTTGGCCTCCAGTGCAGCAATACCATTATAATATCTGATTGCAGTTGTCTTAAAACGCAGGTATAATAAGTAGTAAATGATGCCGTTAGTCTCCCTACAGAGGGGAACGCCCTGACTACTGCAATTCATTGGCAGAAACCCCTTGCGAGCTAATTATGTTCTCTTTCAGGGTAAAGTCATCTAAATCAATCAGCACAAAAACAATAGCATCTAACAAAGCCTTTCCCTGGGTAAATGCAATCCTTTTAATCCCTTTAATATTTTTGCACAAAAATAGAGACCAGAAAAAATACCCCTTATCCCCCATCTTGTAAATGTTGAATACCTCCAAAGTCTTGCTCCAACTTTTATTACAGAGGTTGGATCCTTTATTTACTACACATTTAAGTTCTCATTGAATGTGTCTTCTTTGAGAAAATGTAATCATATAACTTATTAGGAGAGTAGATTTCCCATGTCAGGTGAACAGCAATATCCTTTTCGTGATAGCTTCCTCTAGATCCCAACTGTCATTGCATGTGACAACAGCACCGGTACCCACATCTTAGTCTGAGCGCTTAGTTTTTTGTAACACCTTAATCAGCGCTGTTCAGTGACAGTTTGACACCAAAAGATGCACTGTTTTTCTTATCAAAAAGTCCTTTTCTACAATAGGCCTCCTGTTATTGTTCCCCATATCAGAATGGCTTTGATGATAATCACGCTCAACTAAATTTAGGCATCAAAATGCTTTGCTGCTCCTTTGAATAAGCCACACAAACTCATTAACTGCAATAAGTAGGGGAGAGGTGCAGTGCAGTATCTCTCTTGTATCTAACTTTGGCCATCCACTCATTTTAAATATAATCTATTCCAATTACTGTGACATTTTATTAACCCTAATCACCTCTTTGTGAAAAACATTTTAAACATAATTTTTAATCTTTACTTTAGAATAATGAGAGGTCATGGTTCCTAGTGCGGCATACACATTTTTAACAAGGGATCAAATGCAAAACTCTACAGAATTGTTAATTAGCTTCTTATTCGAGCTGTTATGTTGTCTTTTGAGTGTAATGGGGATACTGTTCAGTGAGAACAGAAGTGAGGCATTTTCATATAATCCTTAAAATGGAAATTGCTTAAAATACCACTGCTGTTCTGTATGTATCAGCTGCCTTTGGTGTTACTTTATGGTGGGCTATTGTTTTATAATTTCTGCCATGATATTAACGAGATCCAAAGAGCCTTTAAACATGTTTTCACACATATTTACATACGTTTTTTATATCTCTTTGCTGTTTTATCCGTGTGACTTGTCATGTTGGTTTCCCCTTGATTAGTTAAATTTAGAAGCTGTATTATCAAATAAATACATTAATGTGTCGCTATAAGGGCTAAGGCGTTTCAAAAAATAGTCCAAAGATATTCAGAATCTTCAGAGCTATCCAAACCAATCTAGTACTAGCAACACAACAAAGTCGAGCTCCATCACATCACAGGAATCAAGACAGCGACAAGGCCGACTAAACATATAACGTTCATTGAAAGGAAAGAGGTGTGGATAGTGGTTGTGCACACATTTACTGCAAAGCAGCAAAAGAATGTCAGTGGGGGGAAATAAAACAAAAATGTACTCACAAAGAAAGAAAGGTCCCAGGATAACTAGCTAGCCTTCCAGTCAATTAATGCACATGCACGTTAAGGGCTTTCAGCTAGGTCCGCATTTAGGCCGACCGCGACACCTTCCCAGTGTAAGTAACGAAATTACAACACGTCAATATTCGGTAAATATCTGTCCGAACTTGTTGCACTTTACTTCCTTTGGCCAAAACTTATTCATTAGCAGCTGCAGTTCCTGGTTTACCTAAAGCTGGTGTAAGCTACTCGGTCGGAAAAACAATTATCTAATGTCAATTTTATGACGTCACCTAGCTAGCTACCTCAATTTCCGCTCGTATTGGCCATAGACATTTAAAGAGGCAGTCACTCCACAAAGTAATGCACGTGCAGATTTGAGTCACGCACGCGTCACTTTGGCGCGAGGGAAGCTGTGAGTTGCGCATCCGTCACTTTGCGACAAGAAGCGTACAAGATGCTAACAAGACACTTCTGAAATGTCAGTACATTAAAAGTCGACTTACCTAACCAAGTTTGTTACTGCGGGCTACAAGTTAGCAATCAAACACAACAAAGAATGTCAGTTAAATGGCGTTTTGAGCTAATGTTAGCAATCAAACAATCAAAGATAGCTGAAACGTTTTTGAAAAGATTCACATCTTCTGTTATTGTCTGTAATGAGAGAGAAGTTTATTATTTCATAGATTTCACCAATTTCAGTAAAACAATTATGTTGTAAACCGTTTAAATCTGAGCATGCAAAACTCAAATCTGCACTCAACTTACATTGGGGAGTGAAAGAGGTTACATTAATTATCACACCAGTGCACAAAATCCGCACAATTTTAAGTTCTGCTCTGTCATTATGCTGCACAAATAGAATTAGATTAAAAACGTGCTAATTATGAATGCATCACAATTTATCTTTAATTTACGCTTATATACTTTGGTTTTTGGAAAAGTCTGCCCCTGAGGCTTCACCTACTTTGTATCTGTCACCAATTATTTGAGTAGGCCTATATGAGCTGTCCAAATAAATTGTCACTTTTTGTTCAAACCATCCAAACATCACTTTTTCTTAATTCAGCATTTAAAAGGAGACTCCATTTCCTCTGAAAACTGTATCATTGTTGGTTGTATTACTGTACTTTGACTGCTTATTTATCTTGTCTTCACTCCCCTCTTGTCATCATACTGAGCTAAAACACATGTGGCTGTTAGCAAGGGTAGTGCCAGGTCAGCCAGGATGTGTGACTGCTGGCCAGAGGCATTTTCAGAAAAAAAGGCTTTTAGGCCAAGGCCTTTAGAGATATCTCTGGGTGAAACTGAATTACTGCCAGCACCACAGCAGCGTCTCACAATCACCAAAGTAGTTTCAGCCAGAACCTGAGTGAAAAATTCATGCCTGTAAAGATATTCCATGTGTTACGTATTTGTTCAGCCTATCTGACTAAGATTACTTCTGACCTTTTGGTTTTACATATTCCCAACAGCTTTACCATTTCAAGGAAGTACAGAGTGATATGAGAATGTAATCAGCTTTTGACATCTGGGGCTTGTGAGTATTTAAACTACAGAAAAGTAAATACACAATGCAAAGGAATGTGCTTGCAGTATTTGTATTTATACGCTTTACTTCAACTTTCACTCTATTGCAGTGCAAAGCGGAATAGCAAATGTTGTTATAGTGTTGCAATGTTAAATTGTTTGTTTTCCAATAGGCCTAAAATGAAGTCAAAGTCCAACTATTATTATTCCCCAACTGTGAAATAACCACCTGCAAGTTTGCAGGGCAGTAAACTGCAGTGCTCCATCTCAGGGAGGTCCTATAGGCTAAAAGAGGCCAAACGTAGGGCAACCTAATTTCTCTATTTGTGGCATGTTTTACCAAAAGAGCCCGCAGGAACAATGTCAGACGGTAAGTTTCACCCAGCAGAGATTAAGCACTCTTATTGAAAACAAAACACTGGTACTATTTATCATCTTCTGCTAAAGCTATGTTGAAGGCTACATGAGCAAAGCACATGTGCAAGACACATTTTAATCAAATAAATAAGCAAAGGGCTTATGTGCCTTCCAATTATGCCTTTATAATGTGTCCATTTAATGACCACATATAGTTGCAGAAATGTGCAGAGATGCTAGAGGTATAATAGAGGTCCGTCAGTAAGACAGGGCTGATTATTGGAAGCAATGATGTTAGCTGCAACCATATGCTAATTCACCAGGTAATTTGTTATTGTGCCAGCATTAGATATATCCCATTTAACAGAGCGGTGGGGAGGAGCAAAACAGTAAACAACCAAAGACCGTTGCATGCTCCGACGAGGCAGGATCATCAACAGATCAGCATGCTGTTGATGGCACCTCGGACACCTTCCCACTAACAAGGATACAAAAATTTATTTAATAAAATGTGCAATTATTATTCTCGCTGTAACCTGCAACCCTGAAAACATTCATTTTAAATGTAAAGAGTAAGTGCTTGGACGTGGGCTTGCATGGGTTGATGATTCCAGAGATGATGACGAATCAATACTGCTGACAACACATTTTTCAATTTACCTCACATGAACTGTCCACGGATGTGTAGCTGTCATCGCTATAGAAAATGTACTTTTTTGATGAAATGCTGGTTAATGGACACACATCTAGGCATTCAAAGACATACTTAAATAAACTTTAAATTATTTTAATTGTAATTGTGTGAACATATATACATACTGTGTGCGTGTATATATACACATAAGTATCATATAATAGGTTAGTAATACGCCACTGGAATTAGACTTTGTTTTGTTTGATAGCACAGCATTTGCAGATGGATGTTTATGAAAATCGGTCTCCAGCCCAAATGCTCAACATCAATAAATCAAGACAACAAATTATTTTTGATATGATTGAGGAGCTCTGTGCCAATACACAGGCAGCAAGATGTTTCCACTCTGTTGGCAGGATTAATGGAAATCATAAACATGAGAATGGCCCATGAAGGACACTGGTAGGAGAAGCCTGTTTAACGTGTCAGTATTCACATAAGAAATCAAATTAGCTATTATAAGATAACACGTTTTTCCCTACTTTGCATGCAGGGAGATAACACATTGTCCTTTCAAATTGTACAGTGGGAATACAAATTATATTAACATCATAAAATTGCAAGGACAATTTTCAGCATCCTATTCATAGCATTTGTTATTTTTACCCAGCGGGGTGAATGCATCTCAGATGTCTGATGCATTTGAGAAGTAGAAGAAACGCAGTAATGCATGACATATAAAGTGGGTTTCTACGATAGATTTTGCAAATCTTCAGCCCAATGTGTGGCCTATTTCTCCCAAATTCCCAGTCACAGTTGGAAAAGCACAATAAAGTTGTCCAGCCTTTAGACTCAAAGCTTTGGCAGGAGCCAGATGATAAAGATGATGAGGATGACAGGAAGCCGCAAAGTTCATTTCTCTGCCTGTTTGACTATGAGGCGTCTTCTCATCAGTGGATCAAATCATAAAAGATATTACACAAATCAATCATTATAATCAATGATTTTAACTAATAACACAGGTTGTGAGAAGGTTCATAACATATAGAACAGCATTTTCAAAAAATTCAATTGAACAGCATTGAACAAGCCACAAAAATAAATGTCTATTCCCTTTAGTTAATTGAATTCAGAATTGTAATTGCAGCATAAGAGCAAAAGCTTTCACAAGGAAACCATAAGTCAAGGCCGAAGAGAAAAACACAGAATAAAAGGATCAGAGAGATACAAAATGATAATGATAATAATAAGCACAGATGTTACATGGACATTTTCATGTAAGTTTTTTTAAAAAGCTGGCATTAACTAAAGCACACCAAAGGTTCTGCATGGGAGGGGGTTAAATATGAAAGAATGTTCACCTGTAGTTACTTTCCTGGACCCAGAATTTCTCAAAGAATTGCCATAAACACAATATAGGTAATTGGAACTGGTTCATCCCAGCTGGGTTCCTCCTATTTTTTACCATCATATTTCGCAATTCCAACATGAAGCCTTGGGGAGACTGAATGTTAGATTTGTTCCAAGTTTATACTGTGGATGTGGAGGTTTGATAAGCACAGGAGCTTTAAGCTTTTATCTGTTTCTGTGTGACACAAAAATGCCTTGGGTTGGTATAAAACTATGTTTTTAGATTTTAAAGGCATATGGCACTTATACGTGTGTGTCTACCCTAATGCGGTTTACAGTGAGTAGTGCAAAACCCAATAACTTAAAATCGCTTGGCTACATCGGCTCTTCCTCTCAGCGCTTCAGCAGCCTTCAGCAGGCTTGTCAGGAGTCAACAATGTTATGCGCTGACTTCCTCACTGCCACCTTGTTTAGCCTGATCCGCCAATCTTTAGCAAGCTAATGCAAGATGACACTTTGTCACCGGAATCCTAAACTGTACCCACAATACAATTTGTCATCACGCTCAGGAGCCCATGACATTCATAAGAGCTTCTCTGTCAGTATCAATTCCAGGCTTATTTTAAGGGGTCTGAGCCCTGGCATTCTCACCAACAGATGCTCAAACAGCATCCCAAGGTTCAATGCCATTGAGAACGCCAAAAGTGCCCATGGTCCTGACTAACAGCTGGTAATATCTATAGCCTAATATCTACATTTCCCCTGCATGTTCCGGCGTGTCACTGATTAAGATACTGGTTTTGAAACAAACAAAACAGACCAAAAAAAAGCTTGTGTGTTTCTTTTGCATAATGTTGAAATTGGTGCTCCTGGGAATAGAATAATTTATACACATCAACACATGCAATGTAATTGTATAATCAGTTCTGCCACATGTATCACTGACCAATGAAGCTGAAACTTTGGAACAGCAAAGTCCAATAGAGGTGATGTCTAACTATTATGAGAATGAATTTCTAACCCTAAAGGAAACAAAGTAAATTAGGCACTAGTTCATTAACATTTCAGTTCTTGACGCAGCTAAAATTATACCAACATCCACATTTCTGTTCCCCAAAGTATGAGAAATGTGAAGAAGGTTTTAATTGAAGGTTGATGTAACCTTTTCATGTGTAAGGTTGGACAATCAGTCTTAATGTAGTGTTTAATGCTTGGTTAACCTACTCAGGTTACATCACGTCTAATATATCTAGCTTTTGCAAACCGCATGCATTAGAAAAGCAAAGTAATGAAGTGAGCGTAGAACCTAATTAAAAGTTGACTGTGAATCTGTGAGTCAAAAGGTCAGCAATCTGTCAAACTGTACACTGGACCTCACAAAATTAACCCTGTCGAGTTAGATTAGGTTAAAAAATACTTGTGGCAAGTAAAGAAACACAAATAGAACCCCTCGATGAGATTGATCTGACTTTAAAAGGTGAAGCCGTAACCCGTTGTAAGTTACTGCTTACTGCCTGGCGAAGTGATTATTTTTTTCTATTTTAAGATCAGTTTCCTACGTATTTATTTCTTTATTTTCTTAATGTAAAAGGCAGACGGCGGCTCTGCCAACAGAAATACTTTGTCAGCAACTCAATTGCATTTACATGGTAGAGTGAAGCCAAAGCTGGAGCAAATTAGAGAGCTAAGCCATGGGCTCTGCTGAAATAACAGGAACTTTAGGAAATGCCATGTGAGGAGACTTCTCAAAATTAACACCTCATGAATGTAACTTTTTCTTTTAACGTGCTCTGAAATTATTTCTGTTTTCATACACATCTTAAAGATACTGTCACTGGAGAAGATAACAGGATGGTGAGAACTGTATACAGCAAAAGGTCAGTTTTGCCACCTAAATTTTCAAGAGATTTTCTTTAGTTGGCTATAATATAGAAGGTACTCAGTGTTCCAGGACAGTAATTGTTTTATGGTTTGTAATTTAGAGTTACTGTAAATACAGGTTTAGTACTGCCGCCAGTGAGGCTTTAAGCACGTCCTAACTTTCTGATTTGGGCTGACGATAAAATGTTTAACATTGATGTTTTAATGAAGCATTTCCACGATGATGCATTTGCATTATTAAAAATCTCAAGGTGGCCTCACTTCAGTTTGCATTATTTATGACTGAGCAGGCCCTACACAATAACATAAAAACATCACTGAGCAAATTGTGAGGGCAGCAAAATAAGCGGTAATCACAAGATCGACAAGTATTTACCTAAAAACGTTGCTGTGGCTAACGTGTTAGCATACAGTAGCTCATTTAGAAATCCCGCAGAGACCAATATTCACTCTCCATTTAGCTTAGTTTTGGTTCTCACCAACTCCTGAGGGAACTAACTGGCTCTTTAGCTGCTAAATGCTCCTTATCTTCACCAGTCAGTCGATAACTTTTTCTGTCAGCGGTTTGGTGCTGGGCAGGTAGTCTGGTGGGTTTGTTGGACATTCTTTAGCTGAAAATAGAAATACCAGCTGGAACTGCAAGAAAGGGTAGTGAGACCGAACTGAACTGTTCTGTTTACTTGTCTTTTGTTGTCAAAATTGCCTTGTGATTTCTGCTTCAACCTAATTTCCCCACAGGGACAATAAACAAACTAAACAACATTACCCATAATCATGGGCACAGTTGGTAATATAAGAATAGTGCAGCTTTAAAGCTTAAGCATGTGTTGCATTCAACACTTAGTAGCATATCCTTTGGTTCACTACACATTCACAAATCATGCTAGAAGTGTAAATATACAGTTGTTTTTTTTGCAATTTAAGTAATACGAGGGTGTACTGTATAAATAATATAATGAGTTAGCTTTACAGTGCTCTTATGGATATACATCTATTGCAAGTTTTGGTTTTATGATCAAAGTCATTTCCGTGTCCTCCAGGAATGCAAATCTGCCCATTTGGCCCACTAAAATGTATTAATATCTCTAAGATTAAACAAATCTGAGTTCACGAAACCACCAGTGGCCCATGAAAGTCTAAATCAAACAATAAAAGCCTAATTTAAATTGTGAGTCTGGATCATAGCACTGTGAATACAACAGTTGTGTGAGGCTGATTCATGTAATATTCCCCTCTCTCTGAGTCCCGCTGACACAGCAGCTGTGAGCAATACGCACGTGCATGGGGGTGTGTGTATGTGTGTGCATTTCTGCTCGTGTGCGGGTCTGTGTGCTTGTGCAGGTGGTAAGAGGGAGGGACAGCCATGCCTGTGAGCTGAATAACAAATCTAGCATACTGAACACCTGAGGAGCTGTCACTGTCATAATCAGCCGTTTATAATGCATGGCAGAAGGGGGACAGGAGTCGAGTGGAGGAAACGAGGACACAGTTGGTATCAAAGCTCTGTCTGTATTGTATCCTTTTCTTCTTATCCTCTCTTGGTGTATGCAGAATTAAAAAGGGGACTTTTTTTCCTTTGTCTTTTTTTGGATTCCACTCGCTGCTCGAAGTTATCGCTTCTCTTTCTCTCATCCACTGAGTCACATTTGTCACTTATGGAAAGCTGAGTAGCTAGCTCTACTTCCACTCTGCCTCCATCCTGCCTCCTTCTTCACACCCCGCCTGGCCCAGCAGGTTTGTGTCCGGACACCTCCTCCACAGAGCTCAAGGTGACACATGGCTGCTCAGGCACAGATGAGTGGCTGTGTCCTCGGGCCTTCTGACGGCCGACATTTGGCCCCGTCACTTTTTTCCCCTCTACAGCTGTACCAGAGTCCCAGAGCAGTGGGTACAACCCGCCCCCCCTCCCGGAGCCTTCTGTTGTTTCAGTGCGACGCAAATCTATGGTTGTGCTGTGAGGGCCACAGGAGCGGCAGGTTGACTCACTTCCAGCTCACTGACACAATCATTCACTGCTTGAATTGAGGGTGCTGTGTGTGTGTGTGTGTGTGTGTGTGTGTGTGTGTGTGTGTGTGTGTGTGTGTGTGTGTGTGTGTTGCCGGAACAGTGCCTGTTAGACAGCCTGGCTGATATTTTTCTGCAGGGTCAGCAGAGACTTGGCCAAGCCAGCATCATGGAGGAGTAAATCAATGAAATCCAATTAGACACCAAGAAAGGGGGAAAAGGAATTGAACAGCTAAAAAAGCAAAGACTGAGACAAAAAGTGATTCTCGAGACTTTTTGTGAAAATACCTGAGAGTATATCAAACATCTTTGTCGTGCTGACACATCCTTCTTAGGTTTAACAGTGCAAAAGCTGATATTGAAAACGACACATCTGAAGACGGCTTCACTCCCGATTTGTGGGAGTTTCAAAGGTATTGTGTGGGACATGCTTTGTGTGTTGAAGAAGTGGGGATTGTGTGAGTCACACTGATGCATCATTCTGCTTCCCTCTAACCAAATAAAGTTCTGCTGTGACTATGAAGAGCTTTTGATATTACAATTTCCATGAACAAACATTGGTAGATGCCTCAGATACTTGAACTGATTCACTTCCGTCGGTTTGTGTCCTACTGACCCTTTGATGCTACTCTGGTCCAATTCTCTAGCGAGTGAAGGGAGCAGTCATGTGTCTGTGAGGAGGGCGAGAGTAAAGGCAATATGTCTCATGATCACCTCCTGAGCGAGCCAAATGAGGCACCCTTCGCTCTGAGCAACCTGCCACTAACATCTGCTGCCAAGAACGCAAATGCTCTTCAAAGTTATTTACTTTCTGTCTGCTTATTGGTTTGAGCCAACGTCTATCTATGCGACATGGATAAAAACCTAAACTAAAACATTGTGCTTCTTTCAAATAATTCTCCATTTGTTAATTCAGATTATTATTATTAATGTTATTTTGGCTGCAGGATTTTGCTGAATCACTACAAGCGGCAAAAATGCATTGTTCCATATTGTTGGTATGCAGGTGTTTTTATTTTTCAGCTATTCCTATTCTGTTGAAAAATGCAGCATTTTCTGAATTAATGAAATAAATTAAGCATCTTAAGCATTTGATAACCTGCTGACGGCTAATGAGCCGTGGAGATAGCTTTATGCACAAGATAATAATCCTGTTTATGTTGAAAAAATAGATGCTAATACCCAAAGGCAACTGTGTTGGAATAGGTGCTATGGGAATTATCATGAATTAGGATCATGTTTTAATCTCATTAAAACACAGTATATTGTGTCAAATCAACAATAAACAACATGTTTTAATGTAGTCGCTGTCGGTAGAGTTGGAGGTTTTTTATCCACTATGTTAAAATACATTATATTAATATAGTTTGCTTTTTTTGTCATGTTTTTCATCATGAATTTCATTCTTTTGATGAACAACCTTTAGCTCTTAATGCAATCTGACAAACTCAGCAAGCAAGCCATCTCTTTGCCACCTTCTTAAGCCCACAGTAATTTTTGTAATCAGGCTTCTGTGCCTTTTTTATGAAAGCAATCTTAATAAATTTGAAAATGAAACTCTTCCAGCTGAAGACATTAACATAACCAAAAAGTCAAGCATTCATTAAAGTTACCTCTAATCTCTTTACCTGTGTGATTACAAAAAATAGTGGCTTATTCCCTGACTGCCTACAAAATCAAGCTCATGATCAGACCGCCCATTGTGGGACAGAGGAAGGTGCATGGGAGCATCAGCAGCCCTCAAATGAATCCCTCCAGGCCCCTGGGCTCAGACAGGCTGTTGGTCCATCCCTAAATCAGACAGGCCAGGCTGTCACGACCAGAGACCTTGTCTCCTTGCAGATCAATAGCGATAAGGGGGAATACATTTTGGGCTGCAAATACTGAAGACACCAAGGCACTCAGGTTGTACGGAGCGTGATAAGCTCTGCATTTTATTGTTATAGAGGAAATGTTGCACACGTTGGACGTTTTGACAATAATTTGGTTGACTTTACTCAACATGAGGATAACAGCGAAGATGAACTTGTTATTTAGGTGATGTTGTCTTGTCACTTATGATTTTGCTGTATTTGGTTGATGCAATGTGGAAAATGGCTGTGCACTGATTCAAAACCTGTGACTGATGACAAGAAGACATTCTAAATAACTATAAATTGTTTACTTGGAGCCTTCATTTGAAGTGAAAGTGTGTGTGTGTGTGTGTGTGTGTGTGTGTCCGTGTGTGTGTGTGTATGAGAGAGGACTTGAGTGAACAACCTGTCACATGTGGAAGATCGGGCTATTTATTAAAGCAAAACATTCCAGTTTTGCCCTGAAAACTCAGATAACAACCCCACAGCCATTAATAATTTACTCATTCTGTGCTGAACAGAGTAATAGAGATATGTTTAATTGCTTCTTTCCTGTCCTTTAGCTATTTAGCTAGTTTTGATCCATACTGAAATATGTCAACAACTGTTGAGCTTGTTCAGACATTCATGGTCCCCAGATGGTGAAGCTAAAGCCTTTTAGGGGATCTCCTGACTTTTCATGTTGCAACACCATCAGGTCTAACTTTTAATTTGTCCAGTTTGGTTTACAAAATACAACTGCAAAACTAATTACATACAATGGTAAACTAAGATGGTGAACTACGATGCCTGACTAAACTATGATGCCCGAACAGAAAACTTCCACAACAACACCTGCTAAACATAAGCATAATAGCATTGTTATCATGTTAGCATGCTGCGATTAGCATTTAGCTCAAAGCACCACTGTGCCTCAGTACAGCCTCACAGAAGTGCTAGCATGACCGTCATCGTTAAACAAAAACTAATAATGTAATTTCTTCTAGTATAAACTACAATATAATTGCTGTATTTTAGTATTGTAAATATGGCACAGACATCACAAAAAACAACCCATAACACTCTGTTTTTGTTGTAAACATTTCAGTTATTTTAAAACATTTATTTTGTACCGTTTTTTAATGTAAAATGATGAAGAAATTAGCAATAAACAATTTGCATGAAAAAAAAGCTTTTGGACATTGTTTGTTCCAAAGAAAATACAAGAAAAATGAATAATTGAGACAACTGCCTTTTTGCACACGTGCCATTACAAATCAATAGCCACACTTTTATTGCATCGCTAACTGAAGATGCTCTCTTCTCTCCTTGGGTTGCTCTGGAGTTCAACACAATTTGCCTTAATCAGGCAATCAATCACTATTAGATCCGTGTGCCGCACCAGCACACAGCAGGAAGATGTGGCTCCCAGCAACAAAACTACAATCCCTAAATTGGGCCAGAGCCCTGTGACTTGGTAGACGTTGTAGCAGCTGTTGCCTAAGCAGCATTTTGCCTTTATTTGTTGACAAGGGGTGGCATCAAGCTGCTTTACTGACATGTCTTTTCACAAGAAATTACAGAGAAAATGTTCAGCGGAAATGTTCTTGCATGTCACTGTCGCTGCTTGTCACTTTGCATACACTAAAGCAGAAGCAGATCCTTTTTAAGGTTACACATTTTCAGCAAAGTCATCACGCAATATTTTTTTGTTAAAACACATCATGCATTATCTTTGTAGAGGATGACATGCTAAGACCTAGCTATAAAATATGTGTGAAAGCCAGAAACAAATTCAAGTAACCAGATAAGCATTAGACATGAAAACCATAGATAAACACCATGCATTTTACAGAGGTGTGTGCACGTGCTCCCTGATATATGCATAGCTCTATTTGGCAACATTGTTTAAATGGCATAAAAGATTGAATGAGCCGATTTGGCACAAGAGGAGAATAATCAGAGCATTACCGGGGTCCTTAGAGATCTTTTATTGAATGCATTACAATGAGCCTTGATTGGAATTGATAATGGCTTTGAGGACTAGGTTGCTCTTTTCTAGCCACTAATTTGTTCCAAAGCCACCTTTGACATGCAAGGGATTACCAGTGACAAGATAATAAGAAAGAAAGTTGAGAGGGGTCACAATATGTGTGTTTGTACCAAAAGAGAACACGTTCTCCCTTACTGATTGAATACTGAGTGTCATTTCAAAATACTGGATCTGTGGCTCTGTCGATTTACATAGGCAGCCAGTGAATTCAAAAGAAAGAGACTATGTGCATGAATGTTTTGTTATCTATTTTTGGCTTTCAGCAGAACTGACTGAGCCCTGAATTACAGTATGTGGAAGTGTGAACTGTGTGATATCCCTGTATCAACACAAAGTCAGCATGAAGAAGTGCAGCGGATGAGAAAGTGCTGCTGACCTCGTCCATTTTTCTTTCAGTGCCATCAAGGCCATCGTGCTGCAGTGCTCCACGCTGCATCAAATTGTGCAGAGTAAAAGGTGTTGAATCAAGGGCCCCTCCAGGCCGCCAGCCCTCGGACACCTGCGCTTATGAGAGTCAACAGCAGTGTCAGCAGCACGACCAACATGCATCATACAGCTGCCTCACACACGCCTGCAGAACAACGTTATCTTTCGACACACAGTACAGACTAGAGAATGTATTAACCACAGACTGCACAGGGTCCTTGAATGGTACATTTCATGTGTGATTGCACATTTTAGACAATGCCAAATTCAGGTGTATTCTGCACATATAGTTCTCAGGGGGGAACTCTATGTTCATGCAACATGATATTGTTTGATTGAATGCACCAAGTCCAAATTGGATTCCCACTGTCGCCTCCTCCCCTCCCTGCCTAGACAAGTGCTGATGAAAGATAACCGCCTCTGCCTTAATCAAAGAGATGGAGCATTTTGATCCCACTTTCAATTAGATTACATTACATCAATTTGTACAAAATGTGATATCAATTATCAACAGGTCATTTCATTTGATCTCTTTCCCAATTCTGCCAAAGTGCACATTGAATGTGACTGCCTTTGGTGAAAAACTTGTTTTGTCATGGTTCTTAATAGTTGAATAACAGTGGGAAACCATGACCACAACTGTCTTTAACGTTATCTTAATTTTGTTGCACTCTTTCTTTTGATAGCATTCATTTCCTCTGAAGAGACAGTGTAATTATTTTAAAACATGGACAATCAGGCGCGCTAATCAATGACAAGAGTGTGAAGTGACATGAGTCTCTTATGACAAGACGCAAGCACTTTAAAAACTATTCATCCCTCTCTTCCCCTGTGTGTGTGTGTACTGACTGTAAGTGGTATGATGTGATAGTGCTTACTGTTTGTTTATGATTACAACCCACTCTCAAGAGCGGATGGTTTGATTTGTAGGAGGAGGAGAGCAAGATCGCTCCTACACATACTCACATGCACCACAAAACGCCAATAACTTGAAAAAAACAGATTGCCCAGGAGAAGGTGAACGAAAAGTCAGCCGTTGTTTATCATTTGGTATGGAGTGAGTATTTTCTCTCGTCTACCAAACTGAAATATCTCTGCGTCACGTATGCTATCTATTCCATAGAGCCATCTCTTGATAGTTAATTAGATGTCAGTAGCACAACCAAGGTAATTTAACCTTCATCAGCCTGTATCACATGAGAAGATAATGTTAGGGAATTATTCATTGCATATTTTAGTGGAACATGAAAAAGCTTTACTTACGGATTCTAGGCTTAAGTGAAGATGAACGAATAGAATGCAAAATTCCAGTGTTAGTCATTTGTGAAACACTGAGGTTATGTGGCAGCAACTTACTTGAACCCCCCTTCTCCCAACACACACCCACACCCACACACACACACACACACACACACACACACACACACACACACACACACACACACAGATTTAGCACAAACGCTGCTAATTAATAGTCATTCAGATCAAATGTGCAGTATACCGATAATACCTGAGGGCAATGTGATCAAAATCTCCTACCTAATGCTCAATAGAGTCTGGCTTACTGTTTGTGCAGGCCGAGAAACAACTGATTGAATCTTAAATTACTGATGTCCATGACATTCAAAAAGCATTAATCTCAGAGGAGTCTGGGGCTAATACCCAAAGAACTGAAATGGAAAACAACATGGATAGGCTATACGTACAACCCAGTGTATCATGATCAGAAAAAACACATTACCATTTTGATAACTTTGAGTTAACTTCAAAATGAAACACTACCAATGCATATAAGTTGTAAAATAATCAGATCCGACAATGTCTGTTTTGATTTGTCTCTGCTTTGCATTTCCAGTTTCTCAGTCTCATTTAAATAGTGTGTGCATGAGTAAGTTAAAGCAGACAATAAGTAAATAAATGGCGACCTCAAATTGATCTTAACATGTTAAACTATTGCAACATGTTGTAGGCTAATCTAAAATGGTGTGGCATTGTTTTTCAAGTTAATATAATTTGGACTTGAAGTACAGCTTGGCCATATCAATAAGAACCATACTGTAATCGGTTGGTATTGATAGGATGTGGTTCAAATCAAGATACCGATGCCTTATCATCAGTTTGCATATCTATAATATTTTTTCAAGCTGACCTGTTCTAGAAATAACAAATATAAAACAGCCTGTTTAAAAACTTAAATTTGAGTAAATAGCCTACTTTACAGATGCAAGATAATCGGTTACAACAAAAAGTATAAAAAAAGTAAATAAATTTACCATAATGTAAGATAAGACCACCATAAACTCCACGCTGACTACCACACATTGTGAAGGAACAAGTGTGAATATTGTAATAGGCCTGCTCTGTCATTTGGGACCCCGCTCCGTCCCAGCAGTGAAATTGGCTGTGTGACCAGTAGGGAGAGACACTGAGATGGGCGGTTAGACTATAGTGGCTGGGGCTTTTTTGTGTGTTTGTGTTGGACTGGATGGGAGGGAGCAGCAGCCTCAGTACCAGGCACTGCTCTCCCTCACTACTGACTGGATAGTGGAGGAGGCTGCTACATGCTGCCACCGCCGCTTCTGCTGCTCCTGCCTTTGTTGTAAAGGGATCTTTTTTCACCGCAGCAACACTTGTGCCAGACGGATATTCTTTTATATTTTGCCTTATTTCTTTTTTCTTTTTTTACTATTCGGATTCCGAAGGGGGACATTAAGCAGTCGCGGGCGTAACAATGCACTCACTACACGAGGGCAGCGGTCTGTTTCTGCTGGCCGTCTTGGCAGGACTGCAGGTAATGTAATTTCAGAGCGGTTCCGAGCGGAGTTTCACCGGACAGTTTAGGTGCTTTTTGTTAGGTAGCGATGCTATATGTTGAGTTACGAGCGACAAGCGGCGTCGAGCTGCTAGCTTTCCAACAGGCACTTTACATAGCGTGCAGTTTTGATACATTGCCATGAATATAACCCAGAAATGTAAGATGTGTCTGGCACGTGCTGTAATTACTGGCTAACGGTTATTTGCATTTGTATTACAAGTATTCTCACGAGGTGCTGTGTAAACATGTATACTTTCATCTAAAATAGTTCAAATTTGCAATGACGTAGACTGATTTATGACTTCATATAACGTTGGCTGAATATTTTATCGGAAGTTGGGCGATACAGGCCCACATTAACCTAGTTCTCACTTGGTTATATTTATTTTAGTTTGAATATTTTTGTAGATGGCTGCAGCGTGTCGCTGTCCCCCGGCGAGTTAATTGCCTCTCTGGTAAAAGCCGTTATGAGCAACAATGAAAAGTAGCCAACTGTAAAACAGTGTGGTTATGTATAGCCTAACTACATGTATCCAGTGATGGTATAGTAATTGTTGTTTAAGGAACATTACACTGTAGCCTAATGGAGTGTTTTGGGGGAAATTATTTTCTTTTCTTTACTATGCTAGGCTACATTGTTAAAACCGTTCCCCTTTATCAACAAAATTATAGCAGCCACACAGTTAAATAATGTAGCTTGGGCAGCTGAAATAGTTGTTCGGGGCTGGCGTCTAAATTAACTCTTATACATACTCAGAAATGTACATCATGGTACCATTGTTGTAACGTGCAAGAATTCCAGCTCTGCTCCCCCCCCTCCCATCTCGACAAGCATTTTCCATTTAAATTCCTCTGATTAAAAATGGCAAGTGGCACGGATACCCACAATGCTCTTTTTCAGCAGGACTCCTCTCGTTTTACATTCTTTTGAGAGTGCATGCAAAAAAACAGGGCCCTTCTTAGGAGCTGAATCAATGGTGAGGTTGTGTGATTGAGTATATTTGGATATGCATGGAGATTTAGTTATCATCTGCATGTAGTTAACATTACCATTATTCCCTTTATGTTTGTGTTGACACCCTAAACAGAGTTTTCCTTTTCAAAATTAGGCCAAGAAAAAAAAATGTATTGATGACAGCGATCGCCTTGCAGTTTCTTTAGACACCATCAGATATGTATTGCCCATCAGACATAAACACATACATGTTTATTCCCACAGTGGGTCGTTAGAATTTTTACTTTTCATTTATTGCTTTGTTCCTGTACTTCAAAGAAGAGTGTTTTTCTAGAGCAGTGTGTTGATCGTGGGGGCAGAGTGAGAGAGTTGGTCACATAACCCTACCCTGTGCCTAGGCCCCTCCAGGGGTACAAATGGAGCTTGTTCTTGCCTAGCCATGCTTTTTGGCTAATGCTTAACCCTTTTGGCCTCATTATCCTAATTGCGGTCCCTGCTATAAAAACAACAGATGCTTTTGTACAACTGCAGGGACTTCAGAACGTGACCAAGCGGTATTTGGAGGCAACAGAGTGCATTTTTAAGGCTGATTTATGGCTTATTGTTGCCCTCCCCCCCCCAACATTACAGATTGCAGCAGAGGGCAGGGGCACCCCACCATGCAGTCCAGGCTTCTCTGAAGATGTATACAAGGTTGTGGTGCCAGATATCACAGAGAAAGGACATCCCCTTTTCAACGGTGAGTGGTGAAATATTCCTAGTGCCTGCTGTGCTTGATGCTCGTTATGTCTGTTTGTTTGAGTATGCGTATGTGCATGCTTGCCTTCATGTGTTACATTTCAGGGAGGATCGGAACAAGCCTGACATATTTAAACAATTAGCTTCGGTGTAGTTGTGTTGTATTGCAAGTCATGTAGCTTGCCTTGTAAACCAGCTCAAATGTGGTTCAACTTAGCTATACACGTAGCTCCTGTAAATTTTGCTTTCATGCTCTTTTTTTTTCTCAAAGCAGACACAAACGTTAGCAGATTGCTACTTAAATGCTAGATCATACATTGTGGCTAAATAGTTAGTTTTTGTAATTTGCATTTTCTGGCAATAAATATTAACGGCTGGCTTTGTAAGTAAAGGTGGAAAAACCTTATTGATTGCTCTGGGGACTTGTTGCAATGACTAAAAAAGTCAATTACACACAGATTTGAATACATAAGCAACTTTAATCAAGCAAATAACCTAGCTATAAAATATTCCATGCCTTGTGCTGGTGCATTCAATTATTTCAATTACCATATGCCATTATCTTTCATTTGACTTCCAACTAATTCAACATCACTTCAGTACAGATTTGAACCATATGTTTCTTTAAAAAACTTGTGCGCCTAAAAGTTCCCGCTAGAATCATATGGTAATGTATCCATTTGCAGTGTTTTACTGCTAAGCCTACTCATGGGCAGTAATAACAACTATTTAAGTATCTTTCAAAATGTTTGTTACAGCAATGGTCTTTCTGTGGAAATCTCAGATGTGGTAGGTAGGTAGGTGTGTGTGTATGTGTGTATATATATATATGTATATATATATATATATATAT
>NC_048418.1:15423872-15426888 GCF_013103735.1 Etheostoma cragini
CCCCCCCCCCCCCCCACACACACACACTACCCCCTCTTCTCTTTTCTCTGCCATCCCCTCCCCCAGCAAGTTGTTTCTCTGTGGACTTTTCCTTGACAGAGAGGGGCACTCCTGTGTCATTGTAATGCAGCAGAGCTCAGCAGCGTGGGATGATGTTAATGAAACTGCATTCTCTAATGAATAGCTCCTGTGGCATGTTTTGAAAGACAAAGCCCCCACATTGTGGAGAGTATGCACAAAGTTTTTCAACTTTGCTTTCACCATGCTGGTTTGGGATTATTGTTCTTGGCCAGGAGCTGAGCTGAGCTTTTTATTACATTGATGCTTCTGTAGCCCCATGTAGCAGGCTAATGCTTTACATTTCCTTGAATTTCATTAGCTTTGTCAATTATGCCTCGGAAGGCTTTAGATAATGAATAGAAAAGCATTAAGTAAATCTTGTTGGAGACATTTTATTAACCATAAGTGAAAGGCTGAACACATTTCAACAGAACACATACATGTTGTCATGTTAAAAACAACTCAATCCGCTAATTCTAGTACACATAGCCTAAACTTCTCCTCTTGTTATTGGTTAGTAGTTTAGCTTATTTAAAATAGGACCTGCTTGAATATCTGTGTAATATCATCTGTGCAGTGTGTGAGGTGTCAGTAATATGAGTCCCTTGCTCGTATTGCATTGCTTTTGACCCCAGTATATGCATGAGACACAACGGGTGTGAGCTGTTAAAAATCTTGTCCCAGTTAATGGTAGTCACTCCTTTTGTTATTGATCAAGAGAATACACATCCTGCGGTCTGTAAAACCTGGAAATGGGGGGCAGTTATCATGTCAACAGCTGACATTGTGTTTGCTAAATTGAATACATCCTGTGGATTTGATTATGGCAATTGTGGCCAACCAGTTAACATAGCTACTTGATTGTAAGATTTAATCACTTTCCCGGGGCGTAAAGTAGACGGTCACTGTTAGTTGGCCGAGTGAAGCCCCATTGAGTTTAGAACGATTTGTTAAAATGCATATCTTCAAAGTTGCTTGGCAGAGCAGCACAGAGAAAAGCCAGGAAGCACAATTATTCTTCTAAGAGAACTCCTCTCCAATGATCCATTAAAGGGAGGTTACACTCATTGTTTGCAAATGGAAAACCACATCAGGATTAGGGGGTTACCCACTGTCTACCCTCTGGGGCCCATATGACCTTGCTTTTAAGGTTGGAATATTTGCTCTGGCCTGAAACTGAGTGGAAAGAAACGACCAAACATAGTTACTCATTATCAGACCATCATACAGATGAAAGCGGCTGAAGGCTTTTAACATTTTAGCGGTGTTTCCACTTATCTTGTTTAGTTGCTTGATAAAGTAACTTGTTTTACTAAATTGCATTTAATTTCAGGTAGGCTGCGCCTGCGGGAGGTTTGCCTCTGGGCGACTAATGGAATTCTGGTGGCTTTGGAGAGCTGACACACATTGTACAGTTGTTTTTCAGATGAGGCCTTTAAAGCGGGGTTGCACAGTGAGTCAGTCGGAGCATTATTCAGCGGAGGTTTCCCTCCCTAAAAACTGGGTTAATGAAAAGCCCAAAAGCCTAATTGAGCTTAATACACTCTCTTATGCTGCTGTTCTGCCATCCCTACCCCCAACCATGTATTCTGCTTTCATTTTTCTTTCCTCCACCCCACACCCCACAGCCCTGTGTCTTGCTTCTTTTTCCTGACAATTATGCAAGCTCTAGTGATGAAAGAAAAGTATGTCTATAGCCTGCTTTAGCCTTGGTTCAAGTGCTTTAAATGTGAGCGTGTCGAGAGGGTCCGGGGGCCCGCTCCACAGATGAGTTGGTGGGAGGGATTTACAGTTGACCAGTTTAATAATGTGATTGAAACAATTAATGTCAACGTCAGCACTGAGAACATGAAGTGGAAAGCGCTCTTGGGCTATATAAACATATATATCAGAATTTTTCAGTTAATCTATCATTATGCATAATTACCTCTCTTTATTGTTTGTTTAAGGCAAACCTTTAAACAAACTAAATTTCACCCGTTTGACAAGAAAACATTGTTCATGAAATCCTGACTGAACACGGTTTTATGTTGTTCTGGTTCTCTGCGCCCTGTTAAGATTGTGATGGCTCTGGGTACAGCTGGGGCTACTCAGATGTGTTTAAGGGGCCCCAGTGTTTGGAGAGACGTGACCCTGCTCGACCCTCTCCTGTAAACTGGGCCAAGTACTCAGCAACATACTCAACCCCTTTTCCTGCTCTCAGGTTTGGGATGAGGCTGTTGGGGGTTTTCTGGTGAGGTATAGATGAGTGAACGACCAGCTAAAGAGGTCCTGACCCTTTACCAGGGAAGCAACACTGACTCATGTTGTTCTGACCTACAAAGTTGATTGGTCATCACATGGAGAAACGGGACAAACGCAAATAACAAAAACAAGTTTTCATGCAGTCTATAGTATTTTTCCTCCATTATTGCCTTTGTTTTAAGGATCAAAGACTATAAGGGACTGTCTCTAGAATATTGCAGATTTTATATTTTATATAGCTCTGTTAATTGAATTATTCAGTACAGGATGATAACTTTGAGGAATAGTGTGGAATAGTGTATCTGCTGAAGCCCAGTGTCAGCCATTGAGATCTTTGTGTTTGAGGTGTACAAGGGTCTGCATTGATGTCTGTGCTAATGCTGAATAATTCAGTAGTCAAACATGACTTTCTTAATATTGAAATCCCTGTTCGAGATGAGATCCATGAGCACCGAGGAGCCATCATAAAGCAGATGAGAAAAAGGAAGAGCCACATAAGACACTGTGAAGCTCTTAGTTTCTCATTCTACAGCAGCTGCTGCATGTTTCACATATTCTCATTGCCATTGTGGGGAAAAACCAGAACTGATATAAGCTGAAGCTTTCTGTTTTTGATGGGGTTCAAAGTCCAGCTCTTTTTTTAAATTTGTATAAGCTAAGGCAGCAGTTTTGGTGTAAGTTTGTTTGTAACAGTAGTCCACCCCCCCCCCCC
>NC_048418.1:15426963-15452556 GCF_013103735.1 Etheostoma cragini
CCCCCCCCCCCCCCCCCCCCCCCCCTCTCTTTTTCTGGAAGTAGATCAATGAATTCAGGGTCTTTGTTTGCAGTGATCAATATGTTGTAATGAATGCTGCGCTCCAGTTCCCATCTAAAGCCTCACTGGTGGGTTGGAGTTGAATTTGTTTTATTCTTTATTGTTATCGGCCTGCATACATTCATTTTCAGCCCTTGTTATTGTAGATTTTTTTTCTCCCTGGGAGCGCCATGGCCTAAATAAGCACCACACATTGTGACGTCAGATTGAACCTTGGCAGTGCATGGTTTTGGGAAGTAACCTTTGATATGGTTTGCCTCCAGTAAAACAAGGCAGCGGCGGTCGAGTGCTAGTGTTAGGGCCCCCACAGACGTTTGTCAGAGGATTGCAGCTCTGTTGCAGTCCTAAGGCCATATCGTAAAAATGAAATAATAATGTTAGCATATTAAAACAAGTGCACCCATATGTGGCAATTTATGGGTGGGCTTTCTGAGCCTACTGGATGGCATGACGGAAAAATACTTTTTTATTTATGTCTGACCTTTTAAAGGCGCTAAGTTCTTAACTAAACCAAATGTTAGACTGAAAGGAATCCCTCCACATTTGGAGGCAGACGGCTACTTGAGTAAGGCCTAAATGTAGATAAAGTATTTTGTAGAGGGCTGACATTATCCTGATGGCTCCTCATCACCTCTGTTCATATCGCTCTTATCAGCTTCAGGCCCTGCCCTCTGCTATTGGCACCTAACAGTGTGTGGCTCTGACATTGGCCAGTAGTTAAGGTGTCCCTCTTTCGTGCCTGTTTGAATGTGTGGGGGGTTGTCCTTGGAATATAATTAGCTTGTTCAACCCAGATGGCTCTTGGTGGTGTTGTTGAAGTGTATGGCTAGCTCCTGGTAAAAGAGGTGTCAATAGCTAGCTGTTAGTAAAGCCTGATTTACCCAGTCTGCCTCTATCAACGCAAGATTTGACTGAAAATCAGCATCCAGACCACGCTGTATTATCTGAATGTGACTACCTAAATGTAGATTGTAATTTATTTTTCACGTTTTTCAAATCAAACTGTCATTGTCGATTGTGATCCACAGAGACTGGATACAGCTCAGTAAAGCAGACCTTTCACTCATGTGAAGGTTAGAGGGGTTTTATAGGTTATTTGGTTCTAGATCACACTCGGCCTCTCATCCATGAAGCTGTATTGCTACAGTTTTAAAAATTGATGTGTGTGATTCTATCTAAAAGACTGTCAAAAGAAAAAAAGAGTGATTTATTCTTTTAAATTAATAATTTCAGTTTGCAGTTTGTCGTGTGTGAGAGGGACCTGCATTCTTCATGACTGGTATTTTGTAGCTGGCACACTGGTTCTTTTGTGAAAAACACCCAGGACGTGCATAAGATGAACCCAATATGTAATGAGGCTGTGTATAAATAGCCATATTGACCTGACTTTCTGCATATGTGCCTCCTTCTAACTCTGATAGTGTTATTTTTCATAACATAAGTGGAATGCTAGAAGAAGAGGAAACAAAAATGCCAGCTTGCACCTTGAAGACAATTCATCAGCACTATGGAGTGAATTGTTTACTTGGGACTGATTTGTGGATTTCGGTGCCATTTTTCTTCTGTGGGACAGCCTCTTTGGCTGGTCAAGCAAACAGCTCCATATCTCTTTCCCAGATCCCGTCTCTACAAAGAAAGCTCTGTTTGCCGTGTTGCCCCAGCTGTTTATTGTGCAATACCCCCGTTCGATTTTGCCCACAGTTTCTCTCTCACTTAGCTGGATAAAAGTAAAGAGAGCCTTGGCTTCCCATTTTACATCGGCAAATCATTGAAGGCAAGCCACTCCCAGTCCCTACTACTTACATTCTCTCTCTCTCTCTCTCTGTCTCTCTCTCTCTCTCTCTCGTTAAATCTTTTGTTCTTAAGGCGATACGTTTTGCTTCAGCTTTGTTGCTTCAGCTTTGCTGCTTTTAGACAAGAATGCATTCACTTACTGCCCAGACGTAAATTCAACAGCATTGAACGACAGACAACAGGCAGACACAACGTCTTTGTGGAGAGGGTCAAACCGGGAAGCTAATGCTCAAATGAATATATTAATGAGAATTCGAGCAAACATAGAAAATAGAAACAGAACTAGTCTTGTGTTTAGCCTTTTACTGTATGCGAGTGACACACATAGCTCACATTTGTAAACCTCATGCTGTGTTCAAGAGGCTACATGAATTGCCAGACTATTATTCCTCCGCCAACAAAAGAGAAATTTGAAGCAGGGACACGCTAATTGACCCCGATACTGTAACCATGTTCACAAAAGCCAATATCCTGCCTGGGAAGAGATGTCTACCTCCTGCAGGCCACGCCAACTATTGTGTTCCGGCAGAGGCTTCAATTTCAACGCACCAGCGCCTCTCTGGACACTAGCCGCTGACGAGTCGCTAGGTCATATCTCGTGACATTCTCCATGCATCCTCCTTTTATCCAGCCTTTTCTTTCACTTCCGCCACTCATGTCCCTCCCTTCCCCCCCTGCCACATGTGTGCTTTAAGATGGAAGAGCTCCCTTGGCTCTGTGCAATGATTGATGGGACTTAATTGAGGAATGCAAGGACAGTACTGCAGCATTTAGTCCCTTATTCTACAACTGAGTTTGTTTCTTGGAGTGACCTTGGTTGCTTCATTGCTTCAGTCATGAGTGTGATTTTTGTAGTTTTTGATAGATGGCTTTCTGAGGTTTCGCAGAGATTGGCCTTTTCTTACAACAAGTTTTCCTTACACTAACATATATAAATAAGGCTAAGTCCCATTCACTATTGCATATCATTCCAGGGACCTGTGGGGTGATAATTATTTCAATTTTTTGCTTGAAAACCATTACTTTTATTGATGATAAATTAATCTTGTCATTTAATGTTGATTGGATGGGGGATTGGGAACATTGCTTATCATTCCCCCCTCCCTACTGTTGGCTCATCAGATAAGCATATGTAGCCCGGCATATTACTTGTCCCAAGTGATCTACTGTTACCGGGCCTTGCTGACACCAGTGTCTGCCATCACCACATGGATATTATGATTGACCTGCAGCAATTTCTATCCTCCATTTGGGGGCACACTATGGCAGTGAGCAACATATCGCTCTAAGGCTTGCGTCGTCTGAGTTTATATTATCTCTGCCTCTGTCGATATTTACTGAGGCATTAAACAGCGTGCAGCATGTCGCCACTTTATTTCCTGTAGCACTGCCTGCTCAGCAGGACTGGGGCTAGCGGGGTGTAGATTCTTACTGAAGGATATAACTGCTGCTACAAGATGAAGGTCTGCTAATTTCTCAAAACATGTTGAGTTGGACCTAGTCTCCACAAATGAGGTGGCTAACTCAAAGGCATTTGGCGTAACAGTTTAATTGTGATTTTGATGAAAATGTCTCTTGTTGAAATTACTTTGTGCCTCAAGTTTCGAGCACAATTGTGTAAGAATACAATGGTTGTATTATCAGTTGCTACGAGTTGCTGTGTTCATTAATGAAGTTACACTAAAGATTGCAAGAACAGCAAGACTCACAACAATTTAAATCTCTTTACTAGTTTCTTGTTTTCTTAGGCTCTGTGCCATTTTATCCAGGGCAGGTAATATCGGCGTGTGTGAGGTTGTGACCTGGGAGAACCTGTCTGTTAGAGCTGCATGATTAATTGCGTTAAAATCAATATTTGCATTCATAACTCAGAAATCTCATTCGTACATGTTGAGTTTGGATTAGCAGGAGATCAGTTTTATTAAGCCAAACTCTGCCAATTTCTCCCTAAATTGCAAATTGAGATCAAAATAAGTCATGAAAAAGAAAACCCACTGGTGATGGGGAGGAAGAGGAAATAAATGAATCCAATCCAGTTGTAAGATATACATGCTTAAAGTCAATCAAATTGAATGGTTACTTTGTATGAAAACTTCCAGAAGTAAGATGTGGGATGATGATGATGATGACAGGTCAAAAAGAACACTGCAAGCAAAACACAGTTGCAGCAGCACTGTAAGCTAATGCACAAAAATGTGTTCAATAATAACCGTAATAATAAAAAGCGATCAAGACCATAAAAAGTACCAGAAAATCTCTGCTGCCTGGAGGATCTAATCTCTTGGTGTTTGGAGGAGAAAAACAAGTAGTCTCAACAAAAATGTTCAAGCTAGAAGTGTTTGGAGGGCTGTTGCATTGCATTGCAGTGTTGTCTTACAGGCCTTGCTATTTTCTGCTAACTTTTACTGTGCTTTTTAACCATAATGAATAAAGCAAGTATAACCCTTCCCCATTCCAAAGAGTTGTGATAAAATGTTAATATAAAAAATTGTGCGCCTTAACATTTGTTTCTCTAAACTGTTTCTGTAAACAGAAATGCCAAAGCCCTGTCAAATGTTTATTGGTGTTTTATGTCCTAACACTATGCACACTGTACACTCGGCTACATTAACATAGATTTACAAATGTTTACCAGCATCACACATACCTTCCATCAGATTCCACCCAAGTGCAATACACTCTATCTTATATAGGTCCTGTGTCAGCCCTTCACTCTCACACTAAGTGTTCTAAGCACCATGACCTTTGTAGAAGATAAGCTTCTTTCGGCTGACTTGAAGAGTTTGAAATAACGGCCTCAACCATTAATTTATGGCATTGCTAACCATATGAGGGCTATGAGCCAAGGTTATTGACCTTTTACGCCTGTCACTAGTGATAGAGGGAGCCAAGCCCAGGAAGAAAATGAATTGGGCTTATTAAGGAGCTGGGCTTTGAATCAAACTGAAGGGGCAACTTTATTCTCCATTTTTCTCTTTCATTTAAATCATTACTTTTTTAAGATGTTTGACCAATTGTCTTCTGTCAAAGCAGAAATTGAGAGCACATACAGCAGGAGTTACACTGAATAATAATGCTCCCCTGAATGTGTGTGGGAAAGACCAGGGTGCAGTGCGTGAAATGCCTGAAGGATTAACACTTGGAGCACAAAACACATTACAGCAGCACATCTTCAACTGAGGTCATTATTATCAGATCAAGGCCTTTGTGGGTTTAGAATCACTAATCAAGGTTTGTTGCAAAGGCGATTTTACTAGACATACATCACAATTTTAGTTCAAACACAAATCTTTTTGTCTCTGTGGGTATTTGCTTGTGATGTACCTGTAGATGTTTAGTTGTGAAACAGAGGAGGAAAGCTGAGCAGGCAGAAAACCATTAGAATAAAATGAAGCATGTAAAGAATGTT
Source organism: Etheostoma cragini (assembly GCF_013103735.1). NCBI lineage: Eukaryota > Metazoa > Chordata > Actinopteri > Perciformes > Percidae > Etheostoma > Etheostoma cragini. The sequence goes on from NC_048418.1 coordinate 15,432,227, forward strand.
GTGTGGACTGCAGAGAAACGGAGCCAAGGACAGAGAAGATTGAGCGCATGTTATTTCAGCCCCATCATCCCTCAGAGCTTCAGTCTGTAAAACCTGGTGGGAGGCGAGGGAGGCATGCATTTATATTGGATCAACATACTATGATGTTATTTTTCCAGCTCCACTACTTGTGTTTATAATCATGCCCGGTCCCTTATGGGGTTCAACGAAAACCATTTTTATTGTCTCTGGAGGAGCTTCTCTATGCCTGATGCATTGTTTGTACATAGGACCACAATCATGTCCCAGTGGATATAAGCAATAGACTAGATAAAAACAGCGAATGTGTATTATAATGTGCTTTTGTTATTAGAGGATGTCCCCGGTGAGGTCCAACTTAGAGGACATTTTTAATATTGTACGTTTGTTCTGTTAATACATATAGGCTAGCTCAGATATTTCAAGTGGGCTTAGCTATAACCTCATTTGGAGTGAACTCCTGCTGCTTCAGCCACCCTCCCTAGTATTCATTTAGAGGAGCTTGTTGAATATTTCAAGTGTTTATCTGCAATGAGAGCCGGAGGAATTCTAAAAGAAATGTTAAGAATCATGTGGATTTTGTGTGTGGGGGGGGTCACATTTGCATACTGAGGTGGACTACTTATCACAATGTACGTTATGGAAAAAAAGTGATCTTTGCCTTTGGGTAACAAGGGTATGTATAAGTGGAAGGGCTATTTTGGACCTAAAAAGCTCCCTATCGCAAAAGCTTATACCTGGAGCTGGGACTGTGGACAAGTGGGTCCCAGCTGATTGGGGGGGTAACATGCACTGAGTATGATCACACTGCAGCCAAATATAGTTGTCACTCTAAAGTGACGTTCACACACAGTTCAGTTACAAAAGAGGTTTGACAAGACAATCACAAACTTTCAGGATGAACATCAGTCTTAAGGTTTCAGCCGACTAAGACATGTAAGTCAAAGATTCATTCTTTCCTCGTCCCTGGGAATCCTTGAGGTAAATCATGTTTGAGAAACTATTTGACAGATTTCGCAGTTCAACCATGTAATAGATTAACTGCTTACTAGTCAAAAAAGAAGTTTCTTAGCTGAGGACAGTTCTAAAATAAGAACATTAACACTCAGGTTGACATGGCATTATTACTTCTGTATTTAGTGTTTTTTTAGAGAAACTCCCCCACAGCCAGCGCAAACACACACACACACACACACACACACACACACACACACACACACACACACACACACACACACACACACAAATGTTTCCCCTCTGTCTTACCAAGAATGTGTTGTCTAGGAAAGCGGACATCAAAACACACAAACAAGGCTTTTGTTCTGCATTTACTAGGGGTGCATGGATGTAATGTTTGGTTCATTTCAGATTTCAGTCAAAAATAAAGTAATTGGGGGGGGGCCCAGTTGGCATGGAGGGGGTGCCGAATGAAGCTGTCTCGCCTTGCAGACAATTTTAGTGTAACTTCACAATAACGGAAAAACGTGGTGGAAAAGTGGCGTCTGTGGGCAAGCACTGTGCAACACATGTGGCTTATGCTAACGGAAATCCTTCCAATAGAAGGTCGCATTTACGAAGACATCACAGCAGTGAGTTTGTTGACAGCACAAGAAGGATAGAGTCAGGTAGGACACAGCAACTCCTTCTCCCCGCAGCATTTAAACGGCCTCTACATTCAGATTCAGACAGGTCATTTCGAACTATAACTAAAGCATCGGGCAAATTTAAAGTGAAAGATATGGGGTCGTGGAGGGTGCAGGTTTTCAGCATATGATTAAAGTAATGTTACACAAGCAGTGCTTTAAAATTGCCTATTGCTGACAATTCAGCAATACAGTAAATCATAAATTTCTATTTTTCTGTTAAAGGAACATTAAAATAGAATAACAGAGCAGTGTTGTTTTCAAAACCTTGTACAGTGTGTGTTTGGGTTATTTTGCACTTAATTCATAATGCACCGGTGTTCTTAGACATTTATTTTGTCAAGGCAAACACTTTTGCCAAATAAATAAAAGTTGAAATTGGTGGTTGAGATTTTGTACTACATAGTACATAAGAAGTTGACTTTAGACTTCAATATTACCAATTATATACAGTGTTTAATCCAGGGGCCAATAGTGCAGTACATCTGCCTAACTGGATATAAAGTGATAAGGCCATCGAATCATCACAGTTTAAAGATGATTTGTGCACAGTGTTGTGCCACTTCTAACTATAGCAGTACAATCCTGCAGGAAAACAGCGTGGCCATTGTTGCTTTTAATGGTAGAAAACCTAACAACCAGAGCCCTTTCACGCTGAGCACCTTATGAACAGGGCTGTTGCAGGCATTAAAGGGTGTGTGAGTGGCAGTAGGTGTTAGACCCTGCTGACAGCTTTAACTGCATTCTATGAAAGTTGGCCAGAGCCAATGCACTGTCTAGCCTCTCCTCAACCTAGCCTCTGATCCCTGGCACTCATTTATTGGTGTGTCTGCAGTGCGCTTGGAAAATTCAATTGCACCGGCATTGATTTGCATGTATTTGAAATAAGGCGGTCCAGACACTGGGCATATGCAAGTTAGTTTTGTCTTTTACCCTTTTTTCTCTTGCATTTCCTCTCCATTTCCATCCCTATCTCTTTCTCTTTCCTACATCTTACAAATCCATTCTCATTGTGCCACACAGGCAAGGAGATGGTTCCTTAGCCGCTTACCATGCCTTCCACCAGACCAACAAAGGGTCTAAGCATGTGTACACCACACAGGCAGCTGTGCACCACTGTTAAACTCCATTCTGTGTGGGATAAGTGGGGATTGGCATGTAGGCTGGCCGTCAGAGCGGGTTTCATCTGCTCAAAAATGCGACAGCTGGGCAGAGCTTTTTCACTCCTCCCTTATGAAAAAGACAGATATGAATGAGACATAGAGAGACAGGATAAGAGGAGGGACATGGAGAGTGGGGTAGCCACAGCTTCATGACTGTGGCTAGGGGCAAAACAAATGTTGGCACACATGTTATAAGTTAGTGCTGACATAACTGTTTTTAAGAGTGGCCTAACACATTAAAGATGTGTGGCTGGCTCCTCTACTTTCCTTCTTTAGTCTTTATGCTGTAAACACTGCGCCGTAATAGGAGGAAGGGCATAAGAAGAGTAATTTATGTGAGGAGGAGAAGCCTGAGATGAGCTCTCCCTCCGGGATTAATGGGAGCCTCTGTCTCTGTTCACAGGAAATATGAAAGGCCCTTTGTTGGTAAAGGGCTTGCTGCTGCCAGCAAATAACTACCCCCGTCATATCGAAAGTCCCCCAACCTCTAAATTCATTGCCTCCTCTGCTGCTCATCCTTCAGCCCTTTTTTTTTTCTAAAAGCCTATGTGTTTTCTGTCAAAGTTGCTCATTTATGACTCTACGCTGTGCCTGCTGTACAGGAGCCCGGGACATACTAGCTAACGTTGTTGGTATTCATTGTCACTTCTAGAGTTCCGGTCATTGGGTGAGCAGAGGGAAGAGCTGGAGAAATAGTGCTGTACAGGTGGTGATTCATATTTTCACCATGTTTAGTCTTTTCCCTTTCTTTTTTTTTCTCTCTGATGTATTTAATTCCAAGACTCGCTATGATATCATGTATAGAATAACTAGTTTGCTGTGGTTAATGTGTGACTAGTGGGCTGGGCTGGTGGTAATGGTTTATTTTTAGTCTTGGTGCCGGTGAGTGTTGGTCTGCACGGTGGCTTTGCATACCTCCTCAGGCTATGCTAAATAAAGACTGGCCTATCAGTACGGGGAAATGACTGGCTGGCACTACACTAACGGTGTGTCTTTCATCAGGTCACACATTGGTCTCCTCACACCTGCGGCTCAGGACAGGAGGGTGAAAGGCTGTTAGCAGGTGTTAATTGCTAAAAAAGACTGTAGAGAACAATGCATGATACTGTGTATAGTTTTGTGTTGCCTCTTGCTCTCACTTGATCTGATATTTCACACTGCTAAGAATAAATTCTGAACAGTAATTTTAATTTCGCATCCACACCTAGGTGATTAACATATTTCACTATTGATTGTTCTGTTCTTGGCCTGCCTTGCATATGAATTTCCTCTTTGCTCAGAAACTTTAATGAAGTACACAAATTAATGTTTATGTACACAAATCCTCTTCCGTAGTTCTGAGCTTACCAAAACTCTGATAAGAGATGTATTATTTTCCCTCACATGGACAGCCTTTTATTCCAGTAAAAAATAATAATTTACTTGGACATTGGTAGGAAGAAAAACTGTTAACCAAAACATCTAACCATGGCACCCAAAATATTTAGAACAGACTGATGTGTGAAGAAATAGCAGTTGAATGGATGTTGTTGTTTCAAAATACCTTACCCTTTTCCTAAAAATATGTATTCTTACCTTAGATTAAAAAGAATTGTCACAGTTGTTTTGAGCTGTCCGTGACAGTTTCAGCTGTGTTCGCCCTGCCTCGGGAGTTCCAGAGTGAAAGCAGAGAATCTATTCGCTCCATATTGACTTCCCCAGGCTGTCTCCAATGGATTTGGCATGGATAACGTGGTTGTGTTTGTAACGAAAGGGGGGAGGGGACTTAATAAAAGCAGAAGACCCCCAACTGAAGTAAGGGACTCAAATGAAGAGGGCTCAACTTGGCAAAGGCAATGGGTTGTCAGGGACAACTAAAATGACTCGGCCTCTCTCTCACCCTCCTCTCATGAAGCTCAGATGTATGTGTATAGTAGGACTGAATATGAGCCTGACATTGAAAGGGTGTAACTAAATACACACATTGGATGTCTGCCTTATAAATGATTTATAATTAAGTTTTCCTGGGCTTTGCTTGGAGTGTAGATGGAGTTGAGCTTTAATGAGCTTCATAGCTTCATGTTATTCTATGCTTTAATTGTAATACTGAGGACGCCATTCATTTGTTTAATTTACTAGACTGGGAGCCGATGGCTGAGCCGGCATGGTGGGGGGGGAGTTTAATGGCCATCTTCTGGAAAGGATAAGGCTTATTAGGTCTGATGGGCCTCCTGTCTCGTATAACCTAATGCGACTATGATAGACAGAGGATTCTGGGTTCGGATACATTGGAACTATAAATCGGAGCATATTCCCAGGCCCTGGACTTTGTAATTGCCCATTAAGGGCCATGTTTGTAGATGGAGGGGCCAGATGTCCCTGATGTGGCTGAGGGCCCAACATGGGCTTTGAGGCAGCATGCAGTTAAAAGAGAGGAGGAGCATAGCTGGACATTGCCCCTCATTAAAGTGACCTGCTCTCTGCTAGGAGACCCATAAAAAACCTTTAATGTTCTTACCAGAGATGCTCCACAATTTGCCCACAATTCCACAGCCGTAAAACAGAGAATTGAATTCCATATGAATTCTCTGCTGTCATAGCTCACGGCACCAGCTGTCTGTCTGTGTAAAAATCTAACCCTTGGGCGCCACTCCCTCTCCGTTTGGTGTATTCCATATGTTACATTGATCTTAAAAGCTTAGCTCCCACTGGTCTACTTGAGCAGAAGGCCTTAACCTGATTGAGTGGGACATATGCAAGGACAACATCAAACATTTCAGTATTTGGTATAATTTCACGTGACCCTGGTGATGTTATCCTGATTGATTTATGATGCAAATGGTCTTACTCATGTTATCACAGGCCTCATTTCTCATACGTATCCCCACTTACTTAGTAAAAATATGTAGAGCTGTAACAATTCCAAAGGTTGCCATAAAATTAATTGTCTTACTTTTCTTAAACAAATTAAAGTTTTGAATGACTCCCCGGATACATCTTTCAGTAATATCACTGTTATGTGACCCAGATAATGTCATAAAACAAATACAGAGCCTATGAAGTAAAACAGTTTTTTCTATCTATCCTTTTCATTTGTGTTGCTATGAACGTGTATAGGCTCAAGTGCCAACAAGTACCAATTGAAATAATAAAAATACATAGTCCGACCTATAATCACTCATAAAATTACAATTTGGCATATCTAGACATAATAAACAACTACCATCAACAGCCGTACCTCTTACCACCTTAGCTAATGTTAGAAATCAACTGCGGTTCAACAAAGAAGCAGCGATTATGTAAAAGAAATTGACAATAATGCAATAATTCTTACAGGCTTAAGTATACCTAAATGTGTACTTGGTACCATGGAACTGGCTGTCATGAAATGGTAATTTAATTTAATCCAGACAGATTGTCAGGGTTTAGTGTGTCAGTGTCACACTGTACATGCATGGCAGCACCCCTCCCTCTCTTGTTTTTGTCTGGGCAGTGAACTCCCGTGCACAGCTGCCACCGGGTTATGTCTTGGGGTTCCTGTAATGCCGATGACCTCCTAATGTAGATTCCAGTGAGGCAGAAAGGCAAATGTTGTGCTTCCAGGTCTTTCTGGTATCATGGGTCGCTACAGCTGTCACGTTATCCCCTTCCTACCCAAACCTTCCAGCTCAGGATGCAACACAATATCTGCTAGTTATTTTGACAGAAGCCGACACACTTTATTATTAGGCTTTTGGCACAATATCCGTCTTTGAGGCTCAAGTCACAACCGGAAAAAACAGCTGTAGTTATCACGGTAGAAATCTGATGTAATGCCATCATAATGCCATGCTCTCTTATTGATGCTAAATGAACTTCATATGAACTAGACGTTTTTAGAAATAGTACTCTGAATTTTATTCAGGCTGAAAGGAAGGAAACTCTCTGCTTAGCTACGTTTGGTTAGTGTACAAAAATCCTCCCACCAGGTCTTTAATTTCATTGTTTTCTTCTTTTGAATGTTAGGGCCTTGTTTGTATGCTGGTCATAATGAGTGACAATGGGAATCTTATTTACACTAGATGGGTTTAGGATTGTTGGCCAGCAGAGTGGAAAGTGTCCCCCTTTGCCAGTCTGTAGACCACACTGAGCTCTGTTTCTAACGGATAGGTCTTTTAATGTGACAACTGAAAGAAGCCCCACAGTTTTTCGCCATGGACCAGCATACAATAAAACAGCTACTAGTAGAGCTCTGCTTTTACCCCCTCCCCTTTCTCTTTGTTTCACAAGGTTGCTTGCCTTATATTTTTTCCGCTCTTCTCCTTTCCTCTCCTCTCCTCTCCTTCACAGCTCCTACTCTCGGTCGAAAACTGATATGCAATAGACCGCTTCAGGTTACAGTGCAGGCTGTAAGATTCTTTCAAATGGTAAACTCTGTGAATAACGGGATGTAGTATAGGTGCGGGTATATGGATGGAGGAACGCAGCACTAAGGGAGGAGCCACTCTCCCCTTTTGCCGCTAGGCTAAAAGCATTCAGCTCCTGCCCATTGTGAGTCCTCACTCAAAGGGAATTGTGATGGGGCTGATCTTTGACCCCTCTACGCCCACACTATGTAAATGAATGTCAGAAGAGTGGGTCGATATAATCATTTTCAGACACAAACACAATTTATTTTGAGTATGTGTGCTGATTTTATTGTGAGTTTGCACACAATGATGTCATTGAAGCCAATGTGAACCTTGCTTTAGTCTTAAAATGAACATGCCATATATCAGTTGTCTCTTTTATACTAGCACCTTAACACTCCGCTTCTCTCTCCTGTATGTGTGTTTGTGTTTACTGCTTACCAATTAGTGTCCTGAAGCATCTAAACAGCATGGGGAGAAATATAGAAACGTGGACCTGTTGTCATGTAACTGAGCTTCCTCCATATGTTGTTATGGCACTGGTTGGGAAGGTAACCGTATCCCTCCCTCTGTCCAACCCCTTCCTCCCAAACGCCATTATTGTCCCTGTGCACAAAGGATGTGGGGGGGATGAGTAACACAAGATGGAGCACTAGCTGAGGATCATGGGCAACGCCCTTTCCCAGACTGTATCTCCGTGTATCAACTGACCATTTCTGGTTCTAGGAGTTTTACATTTCACACCAAATAAACAATGAAGGAAATACTGTGTTTGTCATCAGTCTGAATGGGTTCAACAGGAGTTTTCTCACCTGGGTCCTGGGTCTGGTTTCGCTCTGCTTTGGTATAAACGGGTGAACACTGGTTATTATGCAACTATAGCATTGCATTATGGTTACCATAAGAAGCCTCTACCACAGTGTATAGTGGTGATCATTTCTACGTATGTCAGCCAAAAAAGGAATAAGTCTTAGTAACAAGAGATTGTCCTCAAACCTCTACCATTGAAACTGATGTGAAGATGTGACAAACCGGTTTTGCACACAAAAGGACATAATACAAGGTGAGAGGTTATGTGAGGTCAGAGCAGAGCTTACACATGTATGATATGAATTGGGCTACCTGTGGGTTGAACCTGTGTTCAGTATCTGCTTCATATTTAGCTTTTGAGTGTCAAAGGGACATTAGTCCCCTATCAGTGACTAATTAGTTTTAACATGCTCGTAAGAAAAGAAACATTTATTTATCATTCTTTTTGTTAAAAAAGAGACTGAAAACCAGACTTTCCCTGCCTCTTGTGTGCAGGGTTAATGAACACAACGGCACCCTTTTATAGTCATGGAAGTTGCACAGCTGGACGAAATGGCTCTCAGTATTCAGCATTGTCTTTTTTACACTTTCTCTCTGCTTTTATGTTGATTTTTGCTTAGTTCAGTTATACACTTTATAACAGAAGGATGGCCTTCACAATCAATGAATTAAAAATGCCGTTGTACTTCTGTGTATGTGTAGCTGTTGGTTAGTGCGTGTCTAAACATGCGCAAGAGGAGCTGGGGAGTATTTTTTTATACTCTTGACAGCTTATAGTGCAACACTGTACGGTCTTATAAACAGAACAATTCCCGGTGCTGATGGAAATGGGCTGTGATAGCTGTATTCAATTTTAACTTTGTGTTCTTGAATGTTTCCCGCCTGAACAGCATTTTTGGAAAAAGCGTCTCTAGATACTTCAGCTTTACATAATAGAGTTAAATCGTTGATTTTAAATGCATAGGACTGTGCCGTTACAGTGAACCTCACTGTCAAATACTATTTAGATTTTAACTTGAAACAGTTGCTGAATTGCACTAAAACATACAGTTGGCCAAGTATTTATATTTCCGCCTTTTGAATTGTGTATTTGAATTATGTGGTCCCATAAGTACAGTGTCAGCCTTTCTACATGTCAAAATGCATTTTATAATGTTTTATTTTTAATTGTTTTAATTAATCCAGCATCTGCAAATCCATGGAACCGTGTCTTGTTTTTAAAACATAGTATGCCTCTGATGTACTTGATTCAAACCATGTGTTGAAGGGGGTTGAAAGGGTTCTACAGCATCAACAGACACAGCTGGCTGGCGGTCTGTGATCTCATAACATGCCATGTTTGCCATATTTTGCTGTACTCGTCAGGCATGCCAAAGCCCTACCTCTGCTAACTAATAAGTTGCTCTCGGATGCCAGATCACATGCTAATGAGTAACCGTCCAAAGTAATCAGTTTCATACTTTCCTGAGAAAACAAGATGGTGAATCATACAATGTGGTGGGTTTTAGGGATACACACAACGTCACATAAGCATACAAAAAGGTCACATCAATGTAATTCATGGGTGCCACAGTGGAATGTCTCTTCAATGTTCATATATAGTGTTAGCATGAGAATTACAGTCTGCATTGGCAGTAAGGTGGCCGTGGACAGTGAGTTATAGCCTAACTGCCCTCAGCACTGATCATTAACAGTTCTAACACACTGGGATATTAAAGTTTGTTTTACTGCTCCCATCAACAACCACGCAGAACTATAGACATGTGGTATTGAATTCATATAATGTGAGTTATTAGGCCGTACATCTTGAGCGTCCATGTATATTGCCGGATCTGTCCTGTGTGGTCCTAGAGGAAATAGAGTAGCGGAGGACAACATCCTGGCTAATAAGCAGCTGTGCCATACCCTGACCACAGAAGATATGAACACAAAATAAAAGGTTATTATTATTATTCCCACCACCCCTGGGCTGCTTGTCTAAATCCCTGCATCCATCTGAGCATGCTCACACGCCTGGTGCAGATAGACTTTGTTCAAAACAATAAATAATAAGCTTACATTTAGTGCAGGGTTTTTTCAGCCATTGAAAGTAATGAGATTAAGCGAGCAAAAACATAATTCCTGTACACACTCCAGTGAATCAGAGGCATGTGGATAAGTGGAGAAACAGCCTTAGATGAGAAGCAGTGTAAGTTAGAGAAAACCAGCCACAAACCAAGTGATGCAGCCCCTATCATTCCTGTTGCTCTGTTCATGCGCTTTAAGAAATGAATCAATTCCAGTCTCGGGAATTGCAATTCTTATACTCTCAGACCTAGCAGAGGAGTTTTAAAGGAGATAGGACCCCACCTGGAACATTTCATCATTCCAAGTATTTCCAACAAAGAAGCAGAGCTGCATCTATCCTATGTCATGTGCCTGTTGGCCAGTCGTTGCCAACTTTAAATTCCTGCAACTTTGCTGATCAATATCCATCAAAACTAAAATAGCATTTCATTAAAACGTTAGCTGTAGAATTTTCTGTTTGTAAGTAAACTGCAACAAAGGGACATCTCCCCAACTGTGTAACAGTCTTAATGCCACTTTCTTCTCAAACACAACATCTTATTGTGGGATTATTTCTAAGCATAGTAAGTTATCTCTACTTATGTATATGTGAAGGAAGAAAGCAAGACAAACATGGAGGCACATCAGGAATTGGTTGGTGGATTAGAGTGCAACAGTGTGGTTTGATGTTTAATCACTCCTTATGCATAAGCTGTTCTAAGAGGGGGATAGAAAGGCTTTTCAGTAAGCTCTAATGGTAGTGGGATGTCTTCCTGGTAAGTCTTGCCTCTGTTGGCATAACAGGCTGTGAACCTGCATTTTGTTGTTTGCCTGAGAGGTTCCACTGAAACAGACTGATAGGACAGCACAGACCAAACATAGCACCTGACTTCTCTACCTCTCATCTGTCGCTCTCACTCCCTCTCTGGGTTGGTTAGGGTGACTCTAGTAGAGGCGCTGTGATAGTTTTGAAAGCCCACTTTACAACTGTGCAGATGCACTGTCAGGTCTGGTCTGAAAGCTTTGTATAATTGGACAACAATTACACTACTCAATGACCAATCAGGCTGTTTTTACAGCAAAGAAATAGACAAGTGGAACCAGCAGGAAAACAGCACATGCACTATAAAAGTGATGGTCACAATAAAATCATTACTGATTGTTTTTCTGAGACACCAGAAGCTGTCCAAAGCGATTCACGTTAGTGCCACCTGCTTGTTTGTACACCTACCGTCCAGGTTAGTGTGACCCTGACGAACGTTGCTATCACTGTGAGACGACAGACTATTCCCACGAGTCCTCGCCTTAAAAACCCAAGGTCTGGAAACATTTCCGCAGGCGGCTTTTCGAAGCGGAGACAGATTTGTACATGACCATGCTTGTGGTTTGGTGTTATAGCTGCAGACAAAGTGAGGACAGATGTGTTTGGAGTCATTTTCACCCCTCCTTCCTCCTCCCCCTATCCTCTCCCTCCGTCCTTCCAGCTCCCCTAATCTGGGACTCATTGTGTCTGTAATAAAGCACAGCTGCACAGATCTTTCTCTGAACCCACTCAGTTCAGCTGATTACATGGGAGTAAGAGTCCAGTCACAGAGCCATGCTCCCCACATGGTAATGCTCTACTGTTCCCTTAACACAGACAATGCATGGGAGAGGAGACACTTCCGTGTGCTGGATTGATGCCAAGACTAATTGTTCACACCTGAGGTTGCGTTTGCACTGGGCCGCTGGTACAGTTTAGAGACTGTTGTAGCCATTTCTATTTATAAAATGCAATGCAGATTGTGCCCACATAAGGACAACCATGTTCATTCTTTATCTCTACGAACCGTTAAAAGACACATTTTAGCTTTGCAGATTAGTATCCATATTAATCAGTCTCTGCATATTATAATGGGAAAACAGTTTTGAATTATCAAATAGTTTGTGTAGTTATGCCACTCACACTGCATTATGTGAAGGCTAGACTCCAGTGCAATATTTCTATTTGTCAGGTTGGAATGTGTTAAATTGCTTCTGCTCAGAAAAAAAGAAAAAAGTCATGCATATGAATGTGAGCAGCCTTAATATAAAGATGTGCCTCTCTTACAAATTGATGCCGCATTGAGCGTCAGAGGCTGAACTTCTGCAATAAAGACAACACAAAAAACAGTAACAGGGATCAATAATGGCTCTGGATTGTGCACAAAATGTTTGTATCACAAAAAATAGCATTTTCATACACCTCAGAGAAACAACTCTAGTTTTCAGATAGTCCGGAAACTGGCTGCGTAAAAGAAACATTAAAATTGATTTATTTGTCTACTACAAGTATCTAAGTTTGTGCTATCAATTTAAAACTACGATTAATTCAGCCTTGAGATCAATGCTGTATCTTTTTATACTAACATCCCTTTTATAGAATAGACTGCCTCCTCCCCATTTTCCATTCCACCAGGTTGATCTCTGTTGAGCACAAACTATGTGTGGGGGAGGGTCAAGCAGGTCAAAGTAGGTTAGGAGCGAGATGCATTCAACATACCAGTTGTAGCTTAATAACTCCAGGAACTCACAAAGCACAACGGAAAATTGACACAATAAGGCAGTTTTTGTAAATTCCTACAAATGCATGCTTTCCTCTCTGTTTGCCTTCTCCGACTGAAGCAGCACATAACAGGCTGTCATGCGCCTGAAAAGCTGTATATGTGTTGAATGTGAAATCTTTTGAGAGGAACATTTGGCTTGTCTTTAATCTTGCTTCTGTGTATTTTCCGGCTTCTCTTTAAGCATGAGGCTAATTGTGTTTCAAGCAAAATTTGACACGTATAAATCCAAACGTGCAATGGCAAACGCGCACACCCCATGTATTGGCAGCTACCCTAATCCCTCGCTTTGAGGAATCTTCCTTTTCCTTGCTGTCATTGTTTTGCGGACAGATTTTTTTGTTTTGTTTTTACATTTTCTCTCCTCTCCAACCTCTCAGAGGAGGCAGGTTTCAACACCCATTGACTCTATGACCTTGTTATGGTGGTTTGTTCTGGTTTCATGATGGGGTTTTGAGAGACATTTTAAGTGTCTTGTGATGTGTGGCATAGGGCAAGTGAGTAAAATGAGGATAATGGTTGGTAGCTGTGACTGTAATGGTCTGCCCACCACAATGACTCATTTGCTTTGTTTAGCTTGAAAAAGAGCATTTACATATCATTATGGCCTCAACATATTTTCTTTTGTTCTTTATATTCTTCATATGTTTACAAATAATGTCAAATGTACAAGTTACAGAGGTTTTTATAAATAGTATGGCATAATAATATTTTTGTGTGTTTGTGAAAATGACTCAGTAAAGCATTTTTCTTTACTTTGAGCGCGACTCGGAAGCATTTTCTACTTCGAGAGAGACACCCCTATCTAACAGTATAATAGTCTTCTCCAGAGGCTGTCAGCCTCATCTTCCTTTGTCTGCCGCCTTGTTTCCTAGCCAAAGAGGATTCACTTGCCTTCTCCTTGTTTCTACCCATGCCCCAACTTCTCCAAAGGAAAAGGCAGAGAAGGAGGAATTCTATTAGCTTTGTTCTCAAAAAACTCAGCATGAACTTGTGACTGTGATACACATGCTATACTGGCCCCAGAACCAGATCCACATGCATTTTTCTACTGCTTTTATTTAACATCTTATGCTGTAGGTGAGTGCATAACATCCTTCCGTGTCTTTTCTTTTCTTTTTTTTAATAAAATCCCTCAGTTTTTGAATGTGGCTCAAATTGCTATGCTGTTCTGTTTTGCGCTCAGAGAAGGATAAAGGGAATCTGTATATGCATGTGTGTGCCCTCACATCCATGTGTGCATGGTAAAAAGAAAAGGGGAGGGTGGGGGGTAGTGAACAGAAAGTGTGTGTGTGTGGTTAGGTTTGTAGTTGGATTCAGTGGACCGTATCAGTCTTTACCTGAACTAGTCATTGACATGGGTTTGATTAGATAACACAGCTATGTAAAGTAGGCCCAAGCATTATTCCCTTGCAAGGTAGAGATGATGTCCAGACCATACCCTTTTCATAGCTGTCACTTTCTTCTTTGTAATGATTCATTATTGCTAAGAAAATAGTTAAAATTACATGTGCATGAATTCATTTCAACTCTATCAAGCCATGGTCCATCTACTGGGGTGTTTGAGTTTATTTTGGCAGATAAGCTCTCACTTCAGATGAACAGCGTAGGAAGTCATCAAACCTAACCTATTGCAAATCCTAATCAAGAACAGATATTCAGATAAATCTAAAAAAAAAGAAGAAAAAATAATCCTATTTTTTTATATAGCTATAATACAAAAAAAAAATTCTTCTGAATTTGGTAAACCTTAATATTCCGCACGTTGATAGCTGTGTTGTAATTCTGAATGAACATGCTCTAAATCACAGTCCGTCTCCTTTTTAAACTGCTGTGTGGACAACATTTGTCCATCAGTTTACTTGAAACTGGAAGGGTCTGCATTGACTTGAAGTCACTTGCAAATGTGTGACTGTGACTCCGGAAACAGATAGTGGGAAGTAGTGAGTGTATATTAAAATATTATTCTGGTACATTGTCTTGAATATCACATGATGTCCTTGCCATTGTGTTTGTCCTGGCTGATCACTGGTGTGGCACCATGTAATGAAAGTTTACTCTGTTTGAATATAGTCAGGCGATTAAGATGGTAACATTTATTACTAGACAGAAAGCGCTTTATAGTGCAAAAAGCATTCGGTATGTTACATTTTGAAGAGGGCGTCTGTCACGCATGACGGTGGTCGAAACTGCCTTGTTTCAGCATTAAATTAATTCCATGTCAAGTATTAACACAGGAGGTTAGACAAGTTGTCGGAATTTAATCACGTCCTAACATAACATCTGTTTTAATTTGATAAAAATAGATAACCTACAAATAGCTTCCTTGGTGTTCAATCTCCCAAGAAATGTGTTTGTCTTCTTAAACATTCATTTGCGCAACGTTTCCGCCCTGTAAATGTCCTGTCTGTCTTTTAACTGCCTTGGAACATATCCAATGTGGAACGTGATATGCACTGCATTTATGATCAAATTCTTATTTCTTAATATAATGTTTCATAACAATTTCTATCGAAAAGAAATCATTTAAATACAGAAGTGCAAAAAAAGCTGTTGAATCTTCTCAAACCACTCCTGTCTCATAATTTGTTCCTCAGCTGTCCATCTGTTTGCCAAAATGTGGCTTCATACACAGCTTCCGCTTGTTACTTGTTCACTGCACAAACGATAAATAGGCAAGTGGTCAGGATTTGATTGATACAATATGTTCCCACCCTTTACAAAAACATACAAGGTTTGCAAACAAACTGGCGTTTGAGCATTTCTGTCTTGCACCAGCCATCTTCAACCACTATACACCAATAGTGTGTTTTCTCCAGTGATAACAGGTTTTGAATATATAAATATAATACTTTAGTCATTGTTGTTATAATTTCCATAAACATGCACATGACTCAGTTAAAATGGGAGCGTGCTGAGCCATAGCACTGATAATATATACAACGGATAGAGATACAGAGAAGTTGGATTCAATAGCCTAACAATGTGTTATTGTAACACTATTAGTTTTCCACTTGGTGACAGCAGAAGACATTGAAATCATTGCATTAGTCACCTATCCTACACCAAAAGACCTGGATAATATATATATATATATATATATATATATATATATATATATATATATATATATATATATATTTGTATTGTGTGTGTGTGTGTGCGTGTGTGTGTGTGTGTGTGTGTGTGTCTGCACCTCTTCTGTCAGGAACATATCCAAGACACAGGACCCACTCTGCTGCTGTGATTAAAAAGTCTTACAAGACCCAGTGAACATGTCAGCAGAGGTTACCTCATCACTGGTCACTGCCTCCTTCTTTGTCTCTTTGATTTTTATGATGGTATTTTGATGGGAATGATCAAGGGAAAGAACTAAATAGCTTTGAGTCTGTGCTTTTGAGATCAAAAGGACCTAATAACGTCACATTACAGGCTGCACTGAGGCAGTTTTAGGGCCCGGCCCTCGTGATCAGTCTCTTCAGAAAAAATCAGCTCAGCTTGGAACCCAAGGCATGGGGGCTCATAGTTATCAGCTGATGTAGCCATTGGATGCTGACTGGTCTTATCCCCTTTCTCTTGAGTTTTTGTTTGAACATTAACCTCCAAATATAGATAGTGAAGAAAATTTCACCTATAAACTATCATCTAATTTTGGAAAATTCTTCACCCTATATACAGTATATAAAAGTTGTGAAAACAATGTGTTTTTTTTAACTTAAAATAGTTAATTATTTTAGGGAATCTGACCGTGCATTATACTTAAGCTCTTCCCTTTAAGTAGTATCTTTGTGTTCATCAAAGTAGATGCATAAAAAAACAATCAATATCTGATGTTTATTATTCATAATTTCTCACCCAACAATAGCCTCAGGCATGAGTTTTCTTCCTGTCCAGTTGAAAATGCTGAGACGTAGTAGCACTGTAACGGCCCCATGTCACAACAGAGATGGATGCACCGTGCAGTGGAGCATTCTCTAAAATGTGTATTACTGCGGTGGATGGTCACTAGAAAATGACCTCTGTAATACAGGAACAATAAAAAGTGATGCATGTGGCCGCCTTAAATGGCTTATTATTCACACTCTGATTTCTAAAAGGCATCTCTGGCCTCTGGCCCCCAACCTCACACAGACTGCTTGTTTATCCTCTACCTGCTTTTGTTCTCCATCCTTTCCCCTTCCCTTCATAAATCATTAAAGCTGTTGTATATTGAACAAAGTGACCATTACCAGCAGTTATTCTGTGAATTGAGGTATAGAAAGCAATTAAAAACCTGTGACCTTATTATGGGAGGACAGAAGGAGGTCAAAGAATCGCTGTTATGGTTATAAAGTTCAACACCTCAGTTCATACAACTCATTTACATGTGAGATGTTCTGCCAACTGGGCGCTGTAGACAGACAGGCTTGAAAGATTTAGAGACAGGAGACTACATTGCTATTATATGGTCACATTTACCTAACACTTAGCCCAATCATAGTCTACGATAATCATAAGTTTTGTTCTACAAAAGGTATCAATTATTGTCCTTTTGAACTTGAAAGAGAAAGGACCGTGACACTGGAAGGCAGATCTTTTTGGCAATCTATAAATCTGGCAATCGTTAGTCATTTTAGTAGTTTGATTTACCAGCACATTAATGTGATGCTTTTCATAATGAACTTCACCTGTAAGCTTTCACAGGGGCCCCAGAGCTTTTCTGAAAGACACCATAAAGAGTAAGAGTGTTCGACATCCTGCTAATGTGGTCAGTTTAATACCCCACTAAAGCCTCTGTATCAAGCTGCTCGTCTCAATAACTCACAGAACAAAATCCCAGTAGCTATGCGCTGATAACTGCAGAAGGATGTAGCTTAGCCTTATCGGCCCTTGGCTCCAATGACACAGTAATCCACACAATGCTCGGCTGTCATCATACTGGAAAACACACAATCATTTCATTTAGCCAACAAAGGCCCGAGAATAATTGTGATGTCCCCCTGCGCTTCCCCTTCACTACTAACCCATCAAGATTGCTAATTTTCAAAGGCCAAATATTACTTGCTCAAAAAAGCCCAACTGTCAACATGCATTTTTTTTATCACAGAGAAACCTGGTTTGCCACAGGAATAAGAGGCTCGTACTGAATGTCTGTTTAGGAAGATCACAGCAGCCGGATAACTTCTGCTAGCTTTACCCAGCAGGTATCAACTAAGCATGTGGCTGATGTGTAGGCATGGGACAGCCAGTGGAGAGGGTAATGGTAGTTTCATAAAGGCAAATCATTGCTGAGACACAAGCAAGAAGATTTGTAGCCAACAGGAACAGGGAGAAGCTTTGGCACTATGACGAAAATGAAGGTGACTCTTGTCCAGATGGGGAGTGTGCTTACCTTGTAATTGTCCTTTAAATACAATGCTTGTCAAACATGGTTGCAGTACTCTCTGAGAACCAATGACCATGTGCAAATGTGATATAAATGCAAGTGTAAAAATAAAAGGAAAAATATTTCTAAACAAATTAGTTTCCCCTATCCCAAGGGCCAGTGTTCTCGATCAAGGGATCTTAAAAATGTCTGTTTGAGATTGAGCAAGCTCATATGGCTAGAGCCGCTCAGACATCCATGCTACTCAAAATTCTCAGTGTGTATACCCATGTGGGTGTGTGTGATAAGGGAAGGTAGTATCAATGCGTTTTTTAAGGACCACTTCATAATTCTCTAATTGAGGCAGCAGCTTTAGGAAGGAAAAATAGCTCCAGCAGTATGCACAAACTACACAAACCAAGTGTTGGGGGAATGGTCACTGCAATCAAACTAGGAAAACGAGCCAGCTGCTTGTTAAATGTGTTTATGCTCTGATGCAATTCCTCTTTAGTTGTCTTAATTGCTAGAGACACTGAACAGAGAACAAACACTGCATGTTTTTTTCATGCAAATCCCTTACATATTTTAGGCCCAGCTATAAATGCATGGAATGCGTTGCACGTTTGAAGTGCAGTGCATTAGTACAACGCCTTCAAGGGCTTAGTCTGGCAAAAGGCAGTATCATCATTCGCAGACCCAAGCTTCAGCTGCAAACATTTTTACTTTCTCTGA
Source organism: Etheostoma cragini (assembly GCF_013103735.1). NCBI lineage: Eukaryota > Metazoa > Chordata > Actinopteri > Perciformes > Percidae > Etheostoma > Etheostoma cragini. The sequence continues at coordinate 15,450,932 of NC_048418.1, forward strand.
AGAAAACCCTATTTTCTGTAAACATAAATATATCTTTGTGAAGGTCTCTGAACCTCCCCTCATTTGAATGCATGGATATTTAGAAATGTCTTAATTTAGTAGTATAACCTAGCATTACCTCAAGCCCCACAATTGCCTTTTTACCGGTTTATTTTACTAAAACGGATTGATGTTGCCTTCACAACCCTACGTATATTGACTTAAATCTTGACGCAATTGATAATAGTTTTGAAAATATTTGTTTAAATGTGCATAGTTTAAAATTTGCATTTTTATGGATTACACCCAAACATATTATATTTAAAAGGTGCTAGTTATGACAGAGTGTGGGCTGGGATTGCTTCCACACGGCTCTCACCTCTGACGTCACAAGCAAACATCGGCTAAGCCAAAATGATGGCGGCTAGCAGCGCTAACAATTGCTAACAACGGCAACAGTATTACTGTACATAGCAAATCGTTGTTTACTGCTATATCAATGATCTGAATGTTGTACATAGTACACTTTAAGCATCTACATGGAAATATCCATAGTTATTATAGGATAGGATGTAGTAAGTTGTACAATGGCATTTTTTTTACTTACCAGCCTTGAAGCTGTAGAATTTGTATTCCTAATAGCATTAAAAAAAAGGACTGGTAGAGAGAATAACATATGAATGTGCAATTAAGCATAGCAAGCAGCAATCTTATTTAAAAAAAACATTAGTGTGTTGTGCTTTCGTATCTGTGCAATAATGGGGTAATTACACATTATGCTTTGAAAGATGTTTTTTGTAGTCGGGGACAACGTCTGTACGCTGATAGAAGATGCTGACCTTAATTTGGCATGTTCTCCCCAATTTTGGACTGGATTAGAATTTCATATCACAGCAGTTTAAATTGAGGTACCAGAGTGTGAGATTCACTGGGGCTTAGCAAGATCTTATAAACTGTGGGACTGGCATGGATGTCTCTCAAAGCACATTCAGTTGGAGCCTCTGCTTCATATTGCATTGTCTCATCGCCAGTGCAGCCCACTGTACTAAGGGTTGGGTGGAGGGGGAGGGGGGTCGCCACTGGGGTATTTGCCTGGGTCTGCATCTATCCACTGCTACTGATGAAACACCTATGCTGAGTATTTCTCAACTGTCAGTGACCTCACTTCCCAGAAATGAATGATGGTACATTAGGATGATCTCACATGAGAGGTTTCAGTCTTGTCACATTTACAGCACATTAGAGGGACTTTCAGCATGCTCACTTGCAGCCAGTGTATTTGGCAGGCAGGCTAAAAAGCTAAAATTGTGGAACATTTTCTATGCCTCCGTGCAGTCACGGAGTCCACATTTCACATTCCAAATTAAATGTATTCCTCTCTGCCTCTCCCTATCTCTCCCTAACTATATGTGTCTGTTTGAGTTAGACTCATCACGTGATTGAGCAGACAATAGAGAGAGAATAACTCCGGAGAGGTTAGCCGGGTTTTTGTGTTGTTTTCAGTGAGAGGGGGGAGGCATCTAAGCTTTGAATAGGATCATTGAGTTGGAGGTAATTTTGGACCCCGGTGCAGGGCATTAGTTGGACAGGCCTTTATGCTGACAGGCCTGTTTCTCTCTCTCTCTCTACTCTCTCTCTCTCTCTCT
>NC_048418.1:15452566-15522004 GCF_013103735.1 Etheostoma cragini
CCCATTTTTTTTTAACCCCCAGCCCCCTCCTGCTGCATCGGCATTTCTGTCCAAACCAAAGCCCTTTATCGTGCCCATGACGACATGTCTGATAGGGTGTGGCAGCCCAGACCTGTTTTAGCCCTGCACCTTGGGGAGCCCATACATCTAGATATAGATAAGTTGCAGCAGCCAGGGTTTAACCTGTACCACACTACACATTTCTGTGGTTTTATAAGCCACCAGAGTGTGTCTGATAAATGAATAGACACATGCTGGACATTCTCATTCATTATCACTGGAAACGGTTGTGCCTGCTGGGAGTTTGGGTTGCGATTGCCGAGGGGGCTGACTGTTGAAGGGCCTCTCAGATGGCCATGTTTCAGACAATGTTAAAGAGCTGAAGCCCAGCTAAACAAGAGGCTTGGGCTAAAATAACTCACAAGGGGAACAGTGCTGTCAAGTGAACTGCTACACACGTTCACAAAAATATATAGTCAAAAGTGGCAGTAGGACAGAAAATGGAAGCACATGGACTGCAGCTTCTGTGGATCCACAATGTGGAAAAAGTGCAAGACACTTATGCATTTAGTTGTAGTTGTACTTCCAATAGGTGAGTTATCAGCATACATATTTGTTCAAATTTTTAGTTTTTGGAAACTAAAGCCTATACAGTAATATCTTAAGATCAGATAAGTCCGCTTTACATTACTGTTGTCTTCTTACTACATACTTATTAAATAATTACTAGAAACCAGGAGTGATGTAAAACTTGTGTATTTAATGTGAAAAACTTAAAAAAAATAAATACAAAATATATCCTTGAGCCAAAAGTGATGTCTTTAAATACTTGAATTTGTTAATTTTCAAAGATATAAAACAGAGAAAAGCAACACATCTTCGTATTTGAGAAGCTGGAACCACGACATGATTAATCATTTCAGCTTACACTTCCTGAAAAGCATTATACAGCATAACCGCCTCAGTCAAAAGAGTGTGAGTGAGAATTCCCCAGCTTCACGTAAAATCCTTAAATGTATGGACTGTCTTCTGCTGCTTTGTGAGTTATTTTGACAGTCCCTTATTCTGTATTCTACCTCTGTCTGAGTATCTGCTGACTTGGGCTGTCTGGTGATTGCCTGAAGGCTGTGTGAGTTTACAGGTGGCTGGCTTTAAGGCAAACCTTCAAAGAGAGAAGGTCATCTATCTGATGTCAGGTTTGCCAAGTTCAAAGAGAAAAACAAGCTAATTGGTCAAAGGTAATTGAACAAAAGCAGCCAGGAAGGAGATGGTAAATATCAAGTGTATTTCAGTATGGAAGAAAGATCTTGTCATCTTCTATCATCATTATTGGAACCGCTGGCTCTCCTGCAATGCTATTTTACCTAGTGTGCTTTTGAGCAATATTTAGATGAATTGCAATTCTTGAAGTAAAAAGTGCAGTTTGCAGTGCTATTGTCTTGTTACGTCAGTGTTTGAAATCTTTAGCAGCAGCTGTAATGTAATGCAGCTCATGGTCATTGCACAAGATTTGTTCTCCCTGTTTTGGTTTTAATGAAGTATAGCAAGATTGCATTTTTATTCACCAGGATGAATGACTACACTGCTCGCCAAACTTCCCTTATGTGTATCGTCCTATATATCTCTTACTGACATTCTACTGCTCACATCCAGAAAAATGCTAGTTTGTATAGTACGCTTGTTCTGGTGTTGGGATTTTTCAACTCTTTTGTTTCGCGACATTTACTTTTCATTATTAGATTGTCTTTTTTAAAGGAATATTTTCCTTCTCATTCCTTCTGCTGTGTTGCTTCCAGCCATTCTGCCTTTAGTTGCTCACTAAAAAAACAGGTACACCTGGGACCAGGGGTATCTGTGGGAAAACATCTGCCTTGTCTGCTGTTCCAAGCAACAAGAAAAGTGCCATTGTCACCCTTGTCATTACTGAAAGATTTATTAGTAGTAAGGGTGTGGTGAACTTTAGGACAATTGATTGCATGTGTTGGGGTAATACTATTAAATTAGGCCTGGGGGCTAAACCTTTGGACCCTGAACGGATGTACTGCATCCTTCTCCACAAGCCCAGAGAAAGTCAACGCGCTCTGAGTGCAGAAGATGCTCTCAGGACATCTGTGCGTCCCCAAGGTAGCAGCACAAAAGAAGATTAGGCACCCTCCTTCAAGGCTTTTGTTAAGTAATTCCACATCTCCTTTAATAATTCAAGGCTGCACCGACAGAGCCTCCACACAAACGATATATGGTAACGTTGTGATCTCTGTAGCCGGGAGGAATTTCTATCTTTTTCTATGCTTTTTGTGTGTGCTATAAACATGAAGGGGGGCCTGCCAGGAAAACATTTCCACACAAAAGGATCACACAATCACACTCTTAGGTGTTGAGGTGTGTGTGTGTGTGTGTGTGTGTGTGTGTGTGTGTGTGTACGTGTACGTAGGGGCTATGTTGGCTGTGCTGTCATTAACCGGTGTTGTGCCAGTAAGGCACCGGTGGGACTCAAGCCCCCATGAGCCACCTTTATGTATGTATGTATTTGTGTGTGCGTGCGTGAGTTTCTATGTTTTTCTCTCTCTGTATGAACAACATGCTGATGAAATAAACATCACACACGCTTACGTCTGTCACTCGAGGAGCTGAGGATCGGTAGTCATCTGCGGAAGGCATCCCTGTATGTCATGGAGGACAAAGCTAGCAAGCGGCGGCCTTAGTTGCGAATAAAATAAGACTTATTTAGCAGAATTGTAGAAAGATGTTTTATACACACTGTATATATTTTCTCAGACGAAAACACAGTGGGGTATTTAGACTAATTTAGACACCCGGTTTTAAATGTTAATGTTTTGGGGTTTTCTTCAATGGACCTTAATGCCCCCCCCCCCCCCCCCTTTTTTTCTTTAGTTTTCTCTCCCACCAACTCTCTCCTCCACGGCACCTGCTTTGAGCAATACCTTTGGGGCACAGCTTGAAGTGAATAATGTATGAGTGAGAAGGAGAATCAGAAAACCTTTGTGGACCCTCTGTGTCTGGCTGTCTTTCTGTCTTCCACCTTCTTTATCTCCATAGCTATTTTTTTCCCTGGGTTTCTGTCTCACTTCTGGACTAATTTGACAAAAACAAACCTTAAATCTATCTGTCTCTGTCTCTTGCAGTGAGATTTGTCGACTGTGGCCGAGGTGGTCTGGTGCGGTTTGAGTGCAGTAACCCATCTGACTTCCGAATAGAGGCTGACGGAGTAGTTTATGCTGCCAGGAGTATTGAGCACTCTACGCTCCCTGCGTCAACGTTGCTGATCAAGGCCAGTGACACCACCACTCAGCAGCAATGGGTGGCTGAAGTCAGGCTGAAATCCTCCACACACTCCAGCCAGCAGGTGAATATACCTTAACCACTTCTATAACATTTCTGACTTGTTTGTTGATTGTCTGACTGATGTTACTGCTGTAGAAAGGTTGAATGATCAATTCTCCCCTTGCATCAAATAACTTACGCTTATTAGGAAAACTGCACATTTACAGATGACTAATTCCCTAAATTGTAGCAGGTGTTCCGAGACACTGGATGGATGCTTGCTAATTAAAACTTAATGTGTCAATTTATTAGGAGCACAAACATATACTCAACACGGTCAGTGGGTAGCCAGAGCAGGTGCAAAATAGCTCCTCGTAAAGTTGATTTCAGTAAGCATGCCTTGTGATTGTGAGGTTATTGCCTTATCATCCAAAAGGGGACGCACCTCTTTCTGCGCTTTGGAAGACGGGAAGCATCTGTTTGAGCTGTAGAGTAGCGCTGTAACCGTTCCGCTGGACGTGTTGTGCAGTCATCTGCAATTAGTTAGAATGAACGCACGTTCATATGTCAACATTGTTGTTGGCCGAGGTTCAGAGGAAGTGCACAAAATAACACTGCACATGTCCTGTCCGTCTGCCTCGTAACTCGGAAATGAAAAGAACATCTAAAGGGTTGTGTTATTGCAAAGGTTTTGACTTCAGCGCCAGGGGATTATTTGATCCTGCTCAATTAAGTAATATATATGTTGCCCCCCCCCCCCCCCCCCCCCCCCCCACACACACACACACACACACACACACACACACACACACAGATTATGTAGGGTTATAAGTAAGCCTTTATGTGCATATGTGAATAATACTTGCTTTCAGATCTTAGACCCGTAGCCTTCTGTTGTCTTAATGAACACTCCCAAATATAATAATCGTGTTTGTTTTACAAAGACCAATGTATGTCTCTTTTTTATCTCTCTAATACACTTAAGCAAATGGCCATAAGTGGCTTTTCCTAAATGGACAGCACAGCAGATAATCTCAGGAAAGGCAGTGTTGTATTTTATGTGGGTGCAGATTAAAAGTTAAAACTGACAGTTATGTGTAGTTACTGTCAGTGCTGCAGGCGCGGTGGTCTGCTGGGCTGAAATTAAATTTGTAGCCGCTAATGATTTCATTGCTTTCCAAAACACCATCGTCGGCTACTGACACTCATTTACTATAGGGACTCCTGCAGGTATGTGATTTTAATGGTACCATTAGTCACTGTTGTCAACTGGTTCAACGGCAAATACATACTTGTCCCAAACAGGTAAACATAGACTTTCATCAGTTTTTCTTTTTAAAGTTTTTAAATTAAGTCAAAACCCCACATTGGCTGTACCTTTTTATGCAAATTATCAGCTGTATCATCATCAGCGGTACTCTGATTTGCATCTGCAGAGAGCTGTTGGTCTCGCCCTGATTTGTCCTTAATGAAATCAGGGAATGGCTTTCCTGTGTGTTGCACGTTTATGAGGTCATAAGCGGTTATCTTCCCTCCCAGCACAATTATTGTCATGAATCATCACGCATCTCTTAATCACATCAGCGATTACATTTTTTTATTAGTCCATGAATGCCGCAGCCTTGGGGAAACATTTTAATCAATGACAACCAAACAAAATCCTCATCAACATGAGTGTCCTCGGCCACCATCTCCACCTCCAAAAGAACCTCAGCTCCACTGCAGTGCGTGAGGAGGAAACGTGTCAGTATCGTAAAGGAAGAATTTTTCTAAAAGGCACTTACACACATGCCTAATCCTTCCCATCTCCCCCCGCACACACACACAAGCCATCAATCAGCCTAACACTCTCCTGGACTCTGAAGTAGACTCCTAGTCAGAAGATGGAGGGGGTTCGCAGAGTGTAGATAGGTGCAGACCTCCAGTACACCAGAGACAGATGCGTGATGGGCTGAACAAAAACCACCATGCCATTCATCATTCCAGACGCAGGTTGCAAATAATTACTGCTCTCACTCACACCCATTTCAATAGGGTAATAGATATTTCTGAAGCATGCTCCTTTGCTATCTGTCCGCTTGCCTTTCTGCATTTCCAATGTGCGAAAGCAGTATAATCGGATTTCAAACATGATTTAGTGGAAGCTCAGCGACAGCTTCCCAGATGTTAGAATGGGGGAAGTGTGGGATATGGGTCACACTGTAAGGTGACAAAGTGGTAATTAATTTCTGTGTTTGCATAGGGCAGTTAGTAGTATATTGTAGGACTTGACTACCTACAACACAATACTCATCTAATTAGGCAACAGTAGGGAAAATACTTCAAGAGATGTGACAGCTCCAATCAAACTCCAGCTATCATTCATAGACTTTGACGGATTTTACATGTTGTTTTTCTGTTTTCCTTCCTGCCTCGTTTTGTTCAAGGTTATTTTAACTTTCTCTGGCACAACTTCAGTCTCCTCAGTCTCTGGAGCAGCATAGGCAATTTGAGCCATCTGTGTGTTTAGTGTCTGGCTTGCAGGTACCATCCTCCTTTGTTTCAAATCTCATTCATTACAGCCGAGGGAGGATGGCAGATCCATTATAGAAGCTGGTATGTCTGTGTGGGTGCATTTTATCAGGACATAAGATGAGGTTTGCCAGCACTGGCGCTGTGTGACTGCTGCAGTAGCCACACCAAAGCATTTCAAGGCATATTGTCACATGTTTTAATGTAGATATTTTAAGCTACAAAGAAAGTCATATAAAATTGATTATTTTATTGAATGTTTGAGTATGTGTAAAATGACATTTGGAGGAGCATATTACCGCAGTTTATCAGGAACTGGTTTGCTGTTTCCTTTTAATCACCAGATCAATTTCCTTCGGGATAACCAAAGATTAAACATAATAACAACACTAAGAGTCTACAGCAATGCGTGCAGTTGTGAGTCTGTACTGCTGATGTTCAGGATGTACGCCATCTTAGTTTAGCTTGTTTACATGCTAATTAGCAAAAAACATAACATGAAATGCCATTAGTTCTGCAAGTATTTACTCGGGTATTAAAAAATATATGGTGCGAAAGCATGAAAGTAAAAATAATTCATACTGAGCAGGACATGAATTTGCGTGCCTTATTTTACGGTAATTAATTCAATAGTTGTCAAAACATTCCATGCAAAACCACTACTGTGGACATCATGTTGTGGCCAGGTGTGCTTATGCATACAGGGAATTTGAGTGTGGTTTACAGTAGCTTCTAGTACTTGTATATGTCACTCAAAACAAAAAAGAGGGCAAGAAAAGTAGTTCATAATAAATAGTTAAGATATTTTTATTCTGAAGACAACCGAATGAATGACCAACCAAGCATAGAGCCATGCCACCTACTTTATGTAAGCAGCTGGATTTCCACGATATCACCATATCACTGTCGGGACTTAGTAATCAGTTGTGTGCGGACAAACAGTGGTTTGGACCAATCGGCTTCCTGTAAAGAGCTACTGGCAGATAGATGCGTGGTTTTGGTGTGTGTGTGACAATATGGGGAAGCAAAGTTGTTGAAGTTGCCCATGATAGACAGATGGTTCATACAATCACCTGCCAATGGATTGTTTTGGAGTGCCTGTCCCTTTCCATACAGTTTCCAATGACAACTTGTCCGATGGTTCTTGGCTATAAACCATCTGGCGCGTCAGGTTACCAATGCCGCTAGCGTGGCAAAAAAAAATGAATGCACTTACATTTTTCAATAAATACATGATCACTATCCAGCTCTTGAACTAAAGCATTCCCTTTTCACAGGTCCAGCAAGTTGCTGCCCCTCCAGTCATGTCCAAGGATTTGAAGGAAATAGTGTTTCCATCACGAAACTCGGACAGCCAACTTAAACGCATGAAGAGAGACTGGGTCATCCCCCCAATCAATGTCCCCGAGAACTCACGAGGCCCATTCCCGCAAGAGCTTGTCCGGGTAAGCTATCTATCTATCTCTCTCGCACTCACTCACTCTCTCACTCACTCTCTCACTCACTCACTTTGTCTCTATCACACTCTCTCTCTTTCTCTTTCACACACACACTCACACACACACACACCCACACACACACACACACACACACACACACAAACTTAAAAGAAAAAGCCTTCTGCTTGATATGACAACCTTGCAGGTTCCCGTTCCTCTAAGCTCCCACTCAGAGGGTCACAGACATGAGACTTACGCTTTCAACAAAATGCTTTAAGACCAAGGTCAAGGCTCTTTTTCCCACTGTTTTTGCTTATTTATCTTTTGTTTCTAGGGGCGGTAGGTACTAATGTCATTATTTTTTATTTTGTTTTGACTTTTGGTTTCCAAATTCGGTTTAGTTTTAATTAGTTTTTAAAAGGGGTTTGCTAGTTGAGTTTATTTTTTGAAAATGCTTACTTTTAGTTTAGTTTTTATTAGTTTTAGCCTAGGGGGATTTGAAAAACTCAGAACAAGTATTGTGTAATAACTTTACAAAAAACAATATACAATTTTAGAAATATATATTCCAGTGCATTCAACAGTAACACCCGTACATACAATGTACATATGATGATGAGCCCAGATATGTAAACAGTCACAAGACGCTACAGTAAGTGCCGAATGTGTTTGACGTGTTCCACAAAAAAACCTAAACAGCCAACAGACTAAAGAAAGCAGCCTGTAGTGTTCTCTGTCCTGCGGTTGTGTCCGTCATGCTGCTGGCCCTGCGTATCCATACATCCACGCCTAACGTTACCGGGGTCGGCTTCTGTTTCGGTGAAAGATGGCTTGGCATTCTCCTTTACCTTGCCGAGGTTAGCCTCCTTGTGTTCGTTTCTCAAATGTAGACTACTTTCAAATTTGTGGGATGTTTCCCTGTAATGAACTGTCCACATATTTTACCACCTTCCACTGCAAGGCACTGGCTTTTATCTGACACAGTCATTATCAAATACGACTCTGCCGTTTTCTTCCGACTTTCGTTAGCGCCATGATGCCGGGTGAGAGGCCCGAACTATGTTGTTTGTTGTGTTCAATTTTACATGGAATGTCAGAATTCTGGGTTCCCAGTCGGAAAGTTTACACTTCTACGGGAAATATTGCGGTCGGAAATATATAACGTTATTTGCTCTATAAAAGACACTGACAAAGACAAAAACTAAGAACATTTACTCAATGTAGACCAAACCTAGATTTAGTTTTGACACCCATAGCACATTGCGCATAACCACAAGCCTGTAAACATAGAGGCCTCAATGATGAGAAGGGAGAGCATTGCAGCACTTGGGAGCGCTTTAAAACCTATTTTATACAATCTGTTTTAAACTCACAGAAGAAAGTATCAGCGTTTGTGATGCATTCGGTTTGTAAAATTACATGAGTATCACAGTCATTCTTTTTTTTTTTTAAATCAATTATATTTAAAAACTAAATCGTGAACAGGGTGAATCGAGATCGCAGTTTTATAACGATTAATCGTGCAGGCCTAGTGCCCACCAGCGCAACTGTTCCTCAGTTGCCTGTTTAGATATTATACTCTTTTTATCATGGTCCAAGGACATGTATTGCCAAATCCTCTCTCTGGTCAGGGCTTGGTGTGGATGGCTGACAGAGTACAAGCAGTACTCAGGACAGCTAAGAAGTAGATCCTTTTTCAGCATATTAAGCTCACTTCCTAACAGAGTTTTAAGTCCTGTACATGCTATTTGTATGTATTATATTTAATCCGGCCATATTAGAAGGGATGTTTCTGGGCTTTAATAGAGGATATCAGTATGAGGAAATACTCAGTTTGCTGAGCATGGATCCGGGGTGTAGGCACAGTGGGCCTCAGCTTACATGGCAAACAGGACAGACAGTCCAGCCAAGACAGAACTTTATACACACTCTTTATATGCACTTGTTTACATAAACGGCAAAATATCTTACTAAGACTATGATTTGTGCTGAAATAAACTTCACACGTACATAAAAGAAAATGTATCAATGTAAAATGAGAAACATAAGTTAATATGTTATTAGATGTGATATAAGCCTCAAAACCCCATCAGTTATTTGTAGTTTTCATTAATAAATCTTTTCACCCACAGATCCGCTCCGACAACGACAAAAACCGGTCCCTCAGATACAGTGTGACGGGCCCTGGCGCTGACCAGCCACCCAATGGCATCTTCATCATTGACCCGATCTCTGGAGAGCTGTCTGTCAACAAGCCCCTGGATCGAGAGCACATCTCCAACTTCCATGTACGTCAGACTCAATAATAACAAAACCTCTGTAATGAAATACTTAGAATAAGCAAATGGTGTTTCCAGCCTGCTTTATCAAGATAAATGTGTTCGTTCTGACCATACCGCACATTCCTGCCGGTTGGCATGTGCTCAAGGGTCATGTGTAGCCTAAACAGTCTCCCCAGACCCAATAAAGACTGGGTCTCCCAGGAAATCTGACTTATCCGTCTGAGAATGTAAAGGATTTAACATGATGTTTTTAAGTAAAGTGAAGTGTGTGTGTGTGTGTGTGTGTGTGTGTGTGTGTGTGTGTGTGTGTGTGTGTGTGTGTGTGTGTGTGTGTGTGTGTGTGTGTGTGTGTGTGTGTTAGATACATTATGATAACCTACATTTCTTTCAGAGCTGCTTTATTCATTAGTGGGTCTCCCATTACTATGTAATAAACCCTTTTACTAGGTTCCTCTTTTACCTTGCATATGCTAGAACTTGTCGTGGAGTGTATTACATCTCTACAAAAATCTAATTCCTGTCTTGGTCATGGTGGTTTGAATAAAGAGGATTTTCTAAAACGGTTTGCTCTTCTACATACAGAAAATCTATTTCTAGTGCTGCTTATTGGGGTTAATTGTCACAGCGGTTGAATGGGTGACAATGCGTGAGTAGTTTGTCCCAATTTATTGTTTGCACAGTTGAGAATCATCCTTGTTTGAACGGTTCTACAGTCCAGATGTGTTTGTCTTTCCTCCAGCTGAGAGCTCATGCAGTGGACCTGAACGGCAACCAGGTAGAAAACCCTATTGACATTGTGATCAATGTGATCGACATGAACGACAACAGACCTGAGTTCACTCATCAGATCTGGAACGGCACTGTTCCAGAGGGTTCCAAGCCAGGTAATATACCACATAAAGTCAAGCACAGCATCACTCTGTGAAGTGATTGGCTGTAGTCTGCTTCACATGCTGCCTCCATGTTAGCAGATCAAACAGCATTGCTGGCATTCCTGGCATGGCCACTTTGTTAACTTTTTGGGGGAATTTATAAGCACATTGGATTCTGTATTACAGAGCAATACATCTAGTGTTCAATTGTGGCACTATTCACTCAACTTCAAATGTTTTTTTGATTGTCAATTTAAAAAATGAAATAAATAAGAGACACGGCATGAAATAATTTGCATTTTCTTTGTGTCTTTCTGTTCTGTAGGAACATTTGTTATGACAGTGACTTCTATTGACAAAGATGACCCCAAAACCGCTAATGGAATGCTGCGCTACAAGATCCTGTCTCAGAATCCAGAGAGTCCGACCTCCAATATGTTCACCATCAACAATAAAACAGGAGGCATCATTACGGTGGCAGCAGGCCTGGACAGAGAGGTGCTGAACATGTCTTCATTTTATTATTTCTCTGCTTCTCTTCTCGTTCATCGGTTTATGGTTTTACCTATTTAAGTGAGACTTTCATTATCAAGGCCACACATTATATTTAATTCCGTTCTGCACGTGCTGCCTGTTGTAGATTTACAGTATATTAACATATCCAATCTTCAGGGTTAACATAAAGGGGCTATAGTATTATTTTATTTATTTATTTTTAATATGATGACAAAACACAGCTGGGGTATATTTGCTAATATCCAGACAGTTTAAGAACTAATGAGCCAAAGTGAATTTTGTTGATTACCAACTAAATGAGAAGTAGAAATGGACTCGGCTGTTTCACACTTATTTACTCATACAAGGAGGCAGTATGCATCACTGAGCAGCTGAATGTTTCCTTTGCTTCATTTTCGCCTTCTCTGTCTTTCTTTCTTTTAAGCAGAAGCTTTATTTGCATCTTGGGCTATTTCCTGTGCTGTAAATGCCACCACTCTGTCATTTAATTGTATCACATAGCTGTTGAGAAAATAAAACAAATAATATAGACAGCTGGAGCCAGTTGGTGCAATTCTGGTGAGAGCAATCTGGCTAGGTGGCTGCTCAATCACTTCCGCCCCGGGGCCTCCGTTTTATGTCCACCAGTTGCCACCATGAAAGTAATTTGCCCGACTCTCATTACCTAGCAACTGGTCCATCACCTGAGTGGCTTTTAATGTGAAAAAAAATCATTTGTTAGCTACACTATGGTGTATAAAGCAGAGATGCAAGTTTCATACATGCACTCACAATCTCTCATATCCCATAGAGAATAAATTCGATTTTTATAAAAAGCCTCCATTAGTCAACATAATTACGAAGCTAGCCAGTTCAGATTTGTTTTCATTTTAGTGAAACACATTAATACTGATGTGCTAGAAGTTGCCAGCTTATTAGGGCCACTTGTGAAGTCTAAAAAAAAGGTCCAAAAAAACATCTCAATTTGCTGTAGTTTGGCATTATTGAAAAGCATTATATTGAATGAAATAATCTTTTGTCCTCATTTACATACAAACTGACATTTCAGTGAGGAAATCCACATTCTCCAAATTAATTATATTGCTCAAAGATCAAAAAATTGTTTGATTTTAAACCTGCTATTGCTTCTCTTCCCTCTCCATCCAGAAAGTTCCTCAGTATACACTGATCATCCAGGCCACTGACATGGAGGGCAACCCCATGTACGGCCTCTCCAACACAGCCACTGCTGTCATCAGAGTCACGGACGTTAATGACAATCCACCAGAGTTTACTGCTGAGACGGTAAGAAACAATGTCATATCTGAAACATCAACACAGCAATCTTAGTGAAAGGGAAAGCATCCCAAGGACCCCTTTTTCACCCCATATATGCACTCAACCGCCAGTTCTGCTTACTTACCCAGTTGTGCTTGACCATTTTCCAAAGCCATACAAATATAGAAGTAGCCAGCGATGCGTAAAGTGTTATATCCCCCTCGAAATGTTGACACATGAAACTACTGGAATGTCTGCCGAGTGAAACAGGCACTTACTGTGCCCGCGAATCACTGAAATTTGTGATGCTACTGTTGTGCTATCAGGGGAGGACAGGGAATGAGATGACCATGACGACATGACAAGTTACCTTAGATGCCTATTTACCCAAGATTGGTCCTGCTGGGCTGTGTGAGGCAGTAGGAGTATTTTCTGCTGCCACAGCAGTATCACTAACAGCTCGCTGTTCTGTGTGTTCATGGTTTATTCATGCAGTTTTTCGGCGAGGTGCCTGAAAACCGAGTGAATGTCATTGTGGCTAACCTGACGGTGACTGACAAGGACCAGCCCAACACGCCAGCCTGGAACGCTGTCTACAAAATCACCGGGGGCGACCCCACTGGCAGGTTTTCTGTGCCCACTGATCCTACCACTAACGAGGGCCTGGTAACAGTCGTCAAGGTAAGGCCTTCTCTTTAAACTCCACCCATGAAATCCCTTGGAGATGCATAGTAAATGTATGGTTGCTGTACTGAGAGGTGTGAGGTTGGTTGCCTCACCATTAATAACTGACAGTTAGAATATTTGTTATTTTGCCCCCTGGTAAGGATGAGAACAAGTTAATAATACAACTGTCCAGTGTTGTCATTGGAAGAACAGAAGCATTTTGCAACTCAGAGAAAAATCAGTACTGACAAAATTGAAGGTCACTGCAGGTGATTTGACACATACATTACGAATATCATTATTTACATTTAGTTTGTCTGACTGATTTGGTATGGTGTAAGTGCTACTAGCAAATTCTCAGTTTGGATCATGAGCAAACATGTAACGTGATTCTTATTTGTTTAATTCATTCGTCCTGCATTCTGATGTGTGATCCACTCTCCATATACTTTCCCTTACTGTTTTCCAGCCTATTGACTATGAAATCAGTAGGACATATGTGCTGACAGTGGAAGCCAGGAACGAGGTTCCCCTGGCTAGAGGCATCCACTCTCCTCGCCAGTCCACCGCCACCGTCTCCATCAGAGTGATAGATGTCAACGAGAGTCCTTACTTCGAGCCCAACCCCAAACTCATTAAACTGGAGGAGGGAATGATGCCTGAGTCAACACTGACCACCTTCACTGCACAGGACCCTGATCGCTTCATGCAGCAAAGCATCAGGTAGATTCTTACAGTAAAAATGAAAAAGGAGGTTAAGTACACACCTTCAAAGAATAAAGTCCACTTCAAAGTCCACTTCTTGAAATAAGCTAGCTTTGTAATTCCTCGGTTTGTCCTACAAATTAGTCTGAGCTGCTGATAACAAGCCAGTTTTGTCTCCCCTGTGAGTCTGTTCTCAAAACTCTGAATAATAATGTTAAATGCATGACATCTGAAATATTTATTTTGTGTAAACAAATAAAAACAAAAGCTAATTTGAGACTAAATTCACCAGCAAGATTTCCTTCTGCAGGAACAAAATTAAAACCCTTTTAAAGTTTTTCACAGCTTTAAAAAAAAAAAAAGCTCACTGATAACTTAAGTGAATACTTAAGATTATAAATCACTGTTTAAACCTCTTTTTCTTTTCTCAGATACTCCAAACTCTCAGATCCAGCCAATTGGCTAAGGATTGACCCGAACACCGGTCGTATCACAACTATTGCCATTTTGGACCGAGAGTCCCCCTTTGTGAAGAACAGTTTGTACAATGCAACATTCATGGCTTCTGACAACGGTATGTACCCATTCAAGTGGCACTGCACTTTCCAAAAATACCTTGTTGAGCTCCTGTGATGCATCTGCTGCATGGTCTAGATGCTTTAGCCAGTGTGTTACACAAGCATTCTATTCCTGGCCATTATTGTTCGAGCATTCAGGAGGAGATAATGCTGCCTTTTCAAAAGAAAGCCGAGCAGATGTCTAATGTAGCCTACCTCTCAAAGGTCAATCTTCCACCTAGCATCACTTTGACTTCCACTGTGATGTTTTTTCACTTGAAGCCAGTCCACAAACGCCCATATCTGTTAAAAAAAAATAATACTACCTCTCAGTTAGAGCCACAAAGACATTCTCCATGCTTGAAGGTCAACATTGTACCAAGCACTTGGCATGTCTGGAATGCTGACCACCTTAGTTGAAGGTTAATGTGTGAGGAATCCCAGAACCATCCAGCATGTGGATGTATTCACCTCTTCCCTGCACTGGCGGGATTTACCTCTGTTCAGGTTTACCCTGTTCTGTGGAGCATAGCTTAGGCCAATAGGCTTAAAAACTCTACCAATAAAGAGGTTTCTCAGAATAAATGGGTCAGGATTGGATGACTAGCTCCTTTGAGCGTGGCCTGAATGGTAAAAAAGCCTCTTAGCTGAGTGAATACATAGAGGAGCCTGAGAGGAGCGACAGTGGGCTCTGTTTGTCTGCTTTAGTATTCCCATCCCGTGTCCTTCGTCAGGAAGACGCTCCACACACACACACACACACACACACACACACACAGACACATAGGCACACACACACACACCAAATAATGTTCTGATATATCTGTCTTTCGGTCTACCTTCTCACTTGAGATTAGATTCCCAGATCAGTATGCAGTTTGGATAAGTCTTCTTCCACTAGAGTAAATAACCGTTCAGTGTCATATTATAGCTTGATATCCAGAGAATAAACTCCATACTTTACTTTTCTCTGTTGACTGCATAATTACTGCAAAATGAGAGCTTCCCTTTCAATAGTATATATTCCCATACATATGCACATTTTTAAAGAAATGTCTTATTCTATAAATATGCATGGGCTGAGTGTGGGTCATTGTATGGTCCATGCAGGTGTACCTCCAGCAAGCGGCACAGGTACTCTCCAGATCTACCTGCTGGATATCAATGACAACGCTCCCAAGGTATTCCCTCAGGAGACAGAGATATGTGAAAAGCCAGAGCCAAATGCCATCAACATCACTGCACTCGATGGAGACCTGAACCCTAATGCTGGGCCCTTTGCCTTTGAGTTAGCCCACCGGCCCTCTGATGTTAGGAGAAACTGGACCATCACAAGAGTCAGCGGTAAGACCCGGAAGACTCTATTATGTACTAACCTTAATTTGGTTTTGATTTTGCTTAATTTGTATTTGTTACTTGAAAATGAAAGAAGAGAATATGCAATATCCCCTTTCAGCATGTTTCAGTTAGTCTCATTTAATTATTAGAAAGGAAACTGAGGAATATGTAACAATTTAAATAAAACAATTATCAGTCTGTTGTTTAGTAATAAAAGCTTGAAACCTGGATCCTTCTGAACAACACTTTGAAAATGTGTAAATAGCACACTTCAGAAGGGTCAGGTAGAGCAGGCAGAGACACTATAAAATGATGTTAACATCCACCATGCAGGCATTAATTGTTTATGCTAATTTGAAATAAAAACATGAGTGGTAGGAACTCATTTGTTGTGTGTTTAGCTATTAGATAGTGTAAATTGAAAAGCGCTGAATATATCTTAATAGGATAATGGCATTTGGATTATTGCAGCTGGGAATTTAGCCTAAGCAGCATTATCAAAAGGTATTCAGTAGATTTATAAGCTCCAAATCTAAATCCAAACCATGTTTTGGATTAGATATGCTGATGCAACTTCCAGGTACAAATTTATGCTGCATATTTGTGGTAATAGGAGTGTAATCGTACTGTGAACACAGTCTATACAGACGACTATTCGTAGTTTTGATTTAATCCCCTCTAAAAGACTAAAGAAAGATGATGTTATTTTGATTTTTATGCACATTGAGTAACTTAAGCTCTTGTTTTACTACTGCGTCTACTAATGTCTTTGCTCTGACAAGGAGCCATCGGGGTTCACTTACTCACACCTTCTGTCTTTTGTCCTCTTCATTTCTCAGGGGACTATGCTCAGGTGAGCCTGAAGATTGGCTTCCTTGAAAGCGGTATCTATGAGCTCCCCATCATAATCACAGACTCGGGCAACCTGCCCATGTCCAACACCTCCTATCTGCGGATTAAAGTATGCCAGTGCGACATCAATGGAGACTGCACTGACCAGCAACACATCATGGCTGCCGGTCTGGGCACTGGTGCCATCATCTCCATCCTCCTCTGCATCATCATCCTCCTTAGTGAGTGTCTCAGTACCTCTCTCAAACCACATCACACAAACACACACAGGGATTATAAAGACAGCTAAACGTTATCCGAGATATATCTCTAGATTACTGTAGGCTTACCGAAAAAATAGCCTTGATCAGGCCCCCATCCAAGCTTTAAAACATCAGATCCGATTACATTTGTCTGAAAACACGTCAAGTTATCATGTTTTGTAATATGAGATCCCTCTCTCTGTCTGTCCATCAGTTCTCGTGCTGATGTTTGTTGTGTGGATGAAGCGCCGCGATAAAGAGCGTCAAGCCAAGCAGCTCCTCATCGACCCAGAGGACGATGTGAGAGACAACATTCTCAAGTATGACGAGGAAGGTGGAGGAGAGGAGGATCAGGTAAGAATGCCGTGGCAAACACAGTGTGTAGACTAACAATTGCGTTGTCATTTAGAAAAACAACTTTTCTCAATCTGCTTCCTAATAAGTGTTGTGTCCTACGTTACCACCGTTTTTGTTTTAAAGGAGAACCAGTTTTGGTTCTTTTAATTAGTTTTGAGTGAAAAAAACTCAATCTTTGCTGTTTTGTCTGTGCTCTTCTCCTTGGTTCTTATACATACAACACATCTAACCGCCAATTGGGATTTAGCAACTCATTTTTATATTTTGCTTAAGTAACAGACAATATTTTTGTATTCAGAAAAGAGATTTATTACTGGTATAGAAAAATATCAAACACCTAGCCATACGTACCATGAAGCTGTGCAGTGTTTTTGAAAGGGCGAGTGTGTGGTCTGTGTTAGGGAGAAACATTGAGGTCACATTCACAGTATGCAGCAGAGTAGCAGTTTCTGTATAACTGAAGCAGTAAGGACAGATGGTACCACCTAGACTCTTTCTGCAAGCATACCTGCACTTAAAATGCATTCTTTCTCGCATTAGACCTGGTTATTATAGACCTGGTTAAGATACACTTCACAGTCACAATGAGGGGTAAGACAATCCCTGGAAATAGAACCCCTTTTCTTTAAAAACAGTAAGAAATCAATAAGACAAACACATTTCGATCCAATTGGTTCTGGAAATATTGAAACTGGTTGCTCAACTGGAACTGGTTCCCGCTTCACACAAACCCGCATAATAGAAATGCAGTGCCACAGACATCAATAAAGTCTTCATCTCCCTGCACTGATCAGGCACACACAGACACACACTCAATTGTCCTAATGGCCCATTGTTAGCAGTAAGGGAATCATTTTATAAAAAAGGTAATAATATACCAAATTGGTTATTTTCTTGCTGCTGGGTATAGTGCTCCGGTGGCTTAGGTATAGCAGCAGATATGAACAGGAGACCCCGGTCTGACCCCGGACTTTGCCAAATTATCCTCGGAGACTTGTAATTGGTAAGCTGATGTCATTTGGAGATAAACATCTGCTGTGGCACAATAATGAAGCTCTGTCTAAGGTAACAATATGACTGGAAAGCCATTACACATCAACTAGTGATTAGGCAGGAGAGAGTAGGCCTATTTGTGTATTCATATTCTCATTCTCACACACAAACTGGTCAAACTCGTGGACCAGAACATGTTGAAAAGGAAACTGTTGGATGATTTAACACCCCTCAAAGACAAACAAGCGGGTGCAGCAATGTTTTGAGGGAGAACAAGCTCCCATTTTGAGTGGCGCCGAGGAGGGCAGGGTGCCAGGAGAAAATGGTCCTGTCTGCCGAACCGGGAGAGTCAGTGTTTGGTAAAAAATGTCCCTGACTTTCCCAGCGATATCGTCTTTATAATGCCCACCTCTGTTCCCCCTATCTCCCGCTGGGGAGGAAATTGAAGTGTCAGACCATTGGGTGCTCTCCGAGTATATGATTTTAGTTGCTGCTGCCATTGGCCTGGCTTGTATTGGTTTGTGAAGCACTCATTTCATCAAAGGCAGACAGCTGATCAGGCCGCGTTTCCAGGACATGAAAAAAAAATAATGCTGAAATGATAGCAAATCAAGTTGTGCATAGGTTGACAGATAAAGAAATAAATACAAATGGGAGAAAGGAATGAGTCATCTGCTTCTTCAAATTACCTCAGAATGATTTGATGTACACTTTAGAGGCATGCTTTGAAAAGTATTATGATTTGTTTTTGAATCCCCATGCAGTAAGTGAAACCAAACAAATCAGACCTGTTTATGCAGATGGTGTAAGTGCCTTTTGTTTTTGTCACCAGATACAAGACGGGTTTGATATGTAAGAGGAACTGTAACATCTCTAATATTATCTCAAGATAATTCTGGTTTATCGCAACTTGGGGCTTAATTTTGCACTGGTCATTATTTAAATTATGATTACATTATAGAAATGGATATGAAATGGGATCAGGGTGACATTGCCACAACTAAGGCAACAGAGGGAGAAACATTAATGGTAGAATGTAAGGGAGTAGTTAGGGAATTTGAGAAATACAATTATCTGCCTTCTAGCTGAGAGTTAGATGATATGATAGATACAATCCTCATGTCTGTACAGTAAGTATGCAGCTTAGCTTAGCACAAAGTCTAGGAAAAGGGGGAAACAGCTCTCCTTGCTCTTTCCAAAAGTTACAAAATCTGTCTACAAGCACATCTGTTTCCAGTTTTTGAGCTAAGCTGATCTGCTGTTGGCTATAGCCTTACATTGACAGGACAGACATGGGAGCAGGAGAAAACTTCTCATGTACGTATCTTTCTGCAAATTTCCCAAAATGTCAAACAACAAGTCAGTACTAGAGCCACATTATTTATACCACTTCATTTGGTGGTGAAGCCAAATGTGTGCACACCCGAAATGTTGGAAATAATCCATCGATGCACAGGAAAGCTCACGACGATGCTACGTACGAAAGGTCAGACCTGTATGAACTGCGATGGATCCTGTGTGATCATCTGACGACTCGTGTTCCTTGCCCCATTGGAATTACTTTTAGTGATGTTGCTGCTTTTCCAGATTCCAGAATTAAGTAAACATGTGCACAATATTATTATTAACAGTAGGAATGATGACTTAGCTTAGATTAAGTGTGTAAGGTTTACTCTTGTTCTCCCATATTTTAATGTGGGTCACGAGGGCCAAGGGGCGGCCATTTCTTTTGGCCGATGTCATGTGAGGAGTCAATTCCCCGAAGAGGGCTGGTTTGTCATTAGACCTTCTTGCTGACTTCAGCCATTATATGTCTCTGTTCCCATTCCTGTCATTGCCTCCTGACCCCTCCGGTGGGCCACCTTGGAGAAGGTCAAACAGCAGTCCGAAAATGGACCAAAGATGATGGATGGCGACACTGAGCGATGTGTGCTGACCATTGTTCTCCTCCAGCTAGCCTCAGGGTTTATTGTCATTCCCCATGAAATCAAATTACACATGGATAATCAATGTGTTTGTTTGAGATTTGAGATGATACATATTAGTGTCGAAATGAGTAGGTCTTTGTCAAGTGCCTGCATGCTTCGCTGCGTTTGTATATCTGGGTTGTTTATGCAACATCACAGGGTTTATATTTATTCTCATGTTTATTTTTACATTGGAGCGTCTGCCGTCTTTATGTATTTTTTTTTCTTTTTTCTGGGAGTGTGCAAGTGTGTAGGTACATGTGCAACTGAGCAAAGACAATTTTGAAGGGGGATATTAGAGATGGATGGATTACCGAAAATCTTCTAAAGAGGGACAATCCATCATGCACGCTTATTAGGCACACACCCTGATTCTCAAATGGCATTTCTTCTATCATATCTGCTGTCACCATGATACCATCCAGTCATTCAACTCAGCCTCTCTCTCTCGCTCTCTTTCTGACTCCTTTTCTCTCTTTACTCTTTCTCCTCCTTCTCCTCCGCCTGCCCATGACTTTGCACAAACTGCGAGCCATTCAGGTTGCCTTGGTAATGTTAATAGGATTAGCAATGGCTTATGCATATCCGCCATCCCGTGTCTGGGCATTGATTAGAGCAAAACAGTCGCCTGCACATCCTTCCTGCAGCACACCGCTCAAGTACAAACACTCTTGCAGCATATGATGTGGTCCTCAGCGTGGACCCCCTCCGTGCTGGCTCTTTTAATGTGTCGGATTGTCCCTGGGCTTGTGCTTCACAGACGAGAAGATTTAAAGTTTCCCTTGTGTACTCTCAACTCTTCCCGCTGCATTCAAACTTAAAATCTTCTCCTTGGCTCAGTTGAAATTCTTCTCCACTGTGCAGCTCAATATGTGTTTACCTATTTAGATAATCACACTGCGTTTGGGGTCTCGTCGCGCCGCTTAGCTAACCCCCATCTGTCTATGTGTTCCCCAGGATTACGACCTTAGTCAGCTCCAGCAGCCGGACACGATAGAGCCTGATGCCATCAAGCCGGTGGGAGTCCGTCGTCTAGACGAGAGACCCCTCCACCCTGAGCCTCAGTACCCCATGAGGTCCGCAGCCCCCCACCCTGGAGACATCGGAGACTTCATCAACGAGGTAAAAGCATTATCCAGCATACACAGTCATTGAAATCTCTGATTGTTTTGTTGTATGTGAATGTAAATCCCAGGAAAATGGCTGAAGTGAAAGGATTAGTGGTGTTGCAAAGCGTACATTTTATTATCAAGCTGAGTGACTCTTATAATAAACTTGTGTATAATAAACAGATTTGGCGTATATGACTCCGTATCAAGCATTTGTGCACAGCCGTGTAGTGGGAGAAAATAAACTTGACTTAAAATTGAATTGATTATTATATGAATTGTTTTCATCTTTTTCCCTTTAGAAAGAACAAACTTTTCTCATCACACATATCCACTCAGACACACATAAAGCCCGAAAAGTACATGATGCTAACTCACTTAGATATAATTGTTTTTCTCCTCACTTTCCACCAAAGTAGAGTTATAGATATGTCAGCGCAGAAACACATTGGCTTTCTATCGGAGTGCACTGTTCAGAGTGCCCTCGTTTGCCCGAGGCCATCATTGACTCCAGCATGAAAGGAGAATGTAAAATGAAAAGAGCAGTCATGTATTTTTCACCAGACTAACGCGCACGAGTTTCACAGCATTACAACTGGTGAATGCATATTTCATTAGTTTTTATTTTTATTTCGTTTAGACCTTTTGTTTTCAAATTCAGTTTAGTTTTAATTAGTTTGCTAGGATTTGCTACTCTAGTTTTTATTATATGAAAATGCTTAGTTTTAGTTTAGTTTTTATTAGTTTTAGTCTTTTTTGTAATATTGGTTATTTGTCGAGGGATTAGAAAAGGTCAGAAAAAGTATTGTGTAATAATAACCCAACAAAAACATACAATTTTAGAAATATGTATTCATAATGTATTCAACAAGAACACCAGTACATACAATGTGCACATGATGATGAGCACAGATATGTGGACAGTCAACACAAGACGCAGCAGTGAGTGCAGAAAGTGTTTAACGTGTTGCAGGAAAGAACTAACCAGCCAACAGACTAAAGAAGACCGACATCAACATGTGTTTAGAACTGTGGTTGGAGTAAAGTGGCGAACGTTTTGAAGTCAGTTGACTCACACAGTTGTCTAGACATCCCAGTATTAATCCACATATTAACCCACGTTCCCTCCCACTTTTGAAATTCCTGTGTATTTACTAACCAGCCACCGGGTTGCTGGTGAAAGCAGCCTGTAGTGTTCTCTGTCCTGCGGTTGTGTCCGTCATGCTGCTGGCCCTGCGTATCCATACATGCACGCCTAACGTTACCGGGGTCAGCTTCTGTTTCGGGGAAAGATGGCTTGGCGTTCTCCTTTACCTTGTTAAGTTTAGCCTCCTTCTGTTTGTTTCCTAAATGTAGACGACTTTCAAATTCACCGGATGTTTCCTTGTAATGAACTGTCCACAGATTTTACCATGGTAAAGTTGGTTTTATATTGGATATTCAACACATTTCAAATGTTTCGAATATCCAACGTCCAGTATATAAAACCAACTTTACCATGGTAAAATCCCCGGAGAGTTCATTACAGGGAAACATCCGGTGACATATTTTACCACCTTCCACTGCAAGGCACTGGCTTTTATCTGACACGGTCATAATCAAATAGGACTCTGCCGCTTTGTTCCGACTTTCGGTACTGCCATGATGCCAGGCGAGGGGCGCGGACTGTTGCGTGTTGTGTTCAATTTTACATGGAACATCGGAATTTCTGGGTTCCCAGTCGGAAACTATACATGTCTACGGGAAATGTCACGGTCGGAAAGACATAACGTTATTTGCTCTATAAAAGACATTGACACAGACAAAAACTAAGGACATTTGCTTGATAATTTTAACCAAACCTAGATTTAGTTTTGGCACCTATAGCACATTGCGAATAACCACAAGCCTGTAAACATAGAGGCCTCAATGATGAGAAGGGAGAGCATTGCAGCACGTGGGAGCGCTTTAAAACCTATTTTATACAATCTGTTTTAAACTCACAGAAGAAAGTAGTAGCCTTTGTGATGCATTTGGCTCGTAAAAATAAATGAGAACCAAAGTCATTTAAAATGAAATCGTGAACAGGGTAAATCAAGATTGTGATTTTATGACGATTAAACGTGCAGGCCTAGCACCCGTGTTTTTAGATTAGAACTCGCTCTTTCTGCTCTGCTCCCCGAACATCTCTCTCTCTCTCTCTCTCTCTCTCTCTCTCAGGTCCATTTACCTGGGCACCACTCATTTTCAGTCTCGGCGTGTGTGTCATGAATACACAAAATGTATTAGATATTGAGTTGAAATTTAATATTTTGCACTGCTCAATAAGTTACAGTTTGACAACGCACAACAGCCTTGATCAGACCTTTTGAGATATTACAAGTCTGAGCATCCTGACCCAGAAAACGCTCAATGCAACCAGGCAACGTTGATCAGTTTTTAGTCCCAGATTTGACTGTCGCTAAAGCTCAGTCATGGTAGCTCCAGCACTCACATGGAGCTGGAATCTGACCTAACTGATAAGGGCTAGCTGCCAGAGGAGCTGGGAGACAGAGAGGGGTGGGGGGTGGGGGAGGGCAGGGGGTCTGAGCTCCATCCTGCAACGTGCACATGCCCGAGGAGCTTGTGGCTCTTAATTGAATTTGAGGGACCAAAAAAAAATTAGGCAGAGGTTTAGCATAAGGGCATTAACCTCAAAGTTGGACAAACAAAGGTCTATCAGTTAGACGTGGTCTGTTCCCACAAGGATGGGGGGGGGGGGGGGGGGGTATTGTACACATCAGCACCAACTTGACGTGACCTCTGTTGGCCACCGTTGGTCAACGTGCCACAGAGGGAGACAAAGCTGACGTGCTGCGTTTCAGCCCAGGCAAAGTTGGTCACAGTGAATGACTCAGTTATTGTAAAACTAGGCTAAGTTCTGTGACTAACCTTATGAAACTGCCAGTGGGTTTTTGGATGTAGATGGAGGGGGCCATAACCAGCAGAGCGATTATGGTTGTAATTGTAATGAACGATCCATCTGTCATATTTCCTACCACATTATCAGCACCACAGCCCTGAGCAAATACTTAACAAAAGCTAACAAGTGGAAAATAATCGCTAAGTGCCCAGGCACTTTAATTCAATCCATCTTTTTATTTGAGAGCATTTCAGCGCTATAATGGCAGCAGAAAGGAAACTATAAATCTTTGACAAGTTCCCAAAGAGCTGAGGTTTTGTTTTTTGTCTGTGTTCTGCTGCTCCACTTCTGTTAATCCTCTATTCATTTATTATTTGTTGGGTTACCTCACTTGTGGCGATAAGAGGGAGAAACCAGGCTCAGATCCAAAGTCGTTCATGGCCAAAGCACATCTCAACTCCTAGACCCATCAATCCATCAAGTCTCCAGAGTCTCGTTGGGGAATGGGGCTGGAAATCAGTAACAGTCCATAAGGACCTCTCATGACGCTATGAGGAATTCTGGGAATGTTGCAGACAATCTTTAAAATAGAACCAACCCCACCAGTATCACCACCCACACACCCACACCTCTCATCCCTGGCCCCAGTGTAGTTTACTGCTACTGTTTAGGCAGGACTCAGATAAATATGATATTAAAGAAGGTTGCTATCTAGATTAAAAGACAAAGTGTCAGCATTGGAGTTGTACTGCCACTGTTACTCTAGAGAGGAAGGGGGCTTGGACAGGGGCCGGTGGGGGAAGGGGACATTATTCCAGTCATCTGAGGCTGCTGGACATGCTCAATCTTGGCTTTTGATCAAGCAGCAGATAATCCGACATCCGAGAAACACCAGGAGAGTCCCAACCCAAACACAGTGGAAACTCCCAGGAACACTAGAGCCTGATTAATCAGATTTCCTGAGCAAGTGGAGGTAGAACCACCGACTGGTTTGAGGATGGATTAGTGTTTTTGTGTGCAGCAGTGAGGGGGAGGGAGTTGTGTCGATGTGGCTCAC
Source organism: Etheostoma cragini (assembly GCF_013103735.1). Classification (NCBI taxonomy): domain Eukaryota; kingdom Metazoa; phylum Chordata; class Actinopteri; order Perciformes; family Percidae; genus Etheostoma; species Etheostoma cragini. The sequence goes on from NC_048418.1 coordinate 15,477,450, forward strand.
TCCTGATTGTAGACAGGGTTGCTGAGTAGACGTGGCTTAATCTCCTCATCTAACCGCGTCTTTATTTCCTTCTGTACAGGGACTTAAGGCAGCAGACAACGACCCCACCGCTCCTCCCTACGACTCCCTGCTCGTGTTCGACTACGAGGGCAGCGGCTCCACAGCTGGCTCCCTAAGCTCCCTCAACTCCTCCAGCAGCGGGGGCGACCAGGACTACGATTACCTCAACGACTGGGGCCCTCGCTTTAGAAAACTGGCAGACATGTACGGTGGAAGTGATGACTAGGACACACAGCCACTCGGTGAAAGACGAAAAAAGGATGACAAAAAAAAACATGAAGAAAAGGAAAGATTTCCTATTGATGGACATGGACAGCTTCTTATATTCCCTAAGAGAGTGACGGAACTGTGGCAGAAAAACAAAAAATAAACACTGATTCAGAATTTTTTTTCAAAAACAACCAACCTAGGCTTATTGTTGTAGTCTACGCATACATATGCTTGTTGAAAGCTTAGGCATAGGCTGTGGTCCAGTTATGGAGGCTGTGGGAGGGAACACTGGTGGACTGTCGCCACTCAGATTGTTGGTATTGAATGCGCTCAGTTACACTTGAAATTCACAGTACAGAAGCACTGGGATATAATGTGCCTTTTGTACATTTTTTTGGATCTAAATGATTAGTTTTATGTTCAAGGCTTTAATGGTACTGACTTTTGGAGTGATTTCAAACAAAGTATGTTACACTCTGGTATGCTTCTACATGCTTTTTTCTTTGGTTACACAACGCTCCTGTTTGTTGAAGATTATTTAAATAAACTACAAAGACGAAGAAATGAAGGATCATCTGTTTGCTTGGATGGAAAGAAAAACAATTAAGAACAGCACTGTACAGTACGCTAGACTTCTAGACTTTTTCACTAAAAAATTAAAATTATGCAGCTGGTTGCAAATAAAGGGAGTTATGAATCATACATTTGTAGCAGATTTGTTTTTCTTTTTTTCTGAAGTGATGTAGTATTTTACAAAAAATAATGGTTTTGGTCTAATCTATGTACACTTCATTTGCCTTAGTCATCAGCTGATATTTTCAACTTCACTGTAAAAAGATGTGTGTACATAATGTTTTTCTTTTTCTTTATCTTTTTTCTTTTGATGTAGTATATGAAGAAGTGCGAAAAGTTCCAAACCTGTAAATGTATAATTTGGACTACAAATTCAAAGTTTTTTGCATGTTTTTATCTTTTCATGACAACAAAAACGAAAACTGTTGTTTCCGAAATTTATTTACAAAGTGAAAAAAAAATAAAAAATCTGGGTGACATTAAATGTGTAGAAGTTATGAGAGTTTTTGTATAAAACGTGGGAAAAAAAAAACATTGATAAAAAAGGAAAGTAGTGATCATGTCAGCACAACTGTTGAATTTGTACCAAAAAGGGGTGGGCGGGGTGGGATGACATGGTAGGCACTCATTACTGAATCAGCTTTAAGACTGGAAATGTTTTGGACTTAAGCCTTGAGGATAACCATGTGTACTGGAATACAAATTATCCATCTCTGACCCCAACCATCCAAATAAAATGCTAATTTTGGAGCTAAAAACTAAACTGCCTCTTTATTTATTTTGTTTTTACTCTAACTCAGCATTGTTGCAGAGGCGTAATTAGGTTGCGAATTGTGCAATCTATCTCAAAGGACAAAAGCATTAAACAAAAAAAATATTCATTGTACAATGTTTTACCAGAGGGGGGAATAAATCATTTATACCCTTATTTAATTGTTTTCAAACATTGTACACAAGCGAAATGCTTTAGGCCCTTACAATTCTTGATAAGTTGTGTGGCTTGCAGGCTAAGAAGTAAACACTAAGCTCATTCTGTAACACTATCTGTTCTAAAGCCTGAAGGAAATACCGACTCCATCCTGCACCTGTCTGCTATCGGCCATCAGTGTAAAGTACTGTGGGTCAGACTGGACATGACCTCAGAATGAAGAAGGCCTCCAAAAAGAGCTTCTAGGGGCTCTGCATGCGCCTGCACTCCTGGGACATGTGGCAGGATGGAGATGAGATTGACGTGGGTGTGTGTGTGTGTGTACTGTATGTGGTGGTGCGGTAATGATCTGTTCAGCCGTCGTGTGTGCGCTGACTCTGGATGATGAAAGTCCCAAAACGTGGGCCGTTTAGCCTTTGCCTGCCCTTTTTCCCGCCCTCCTCTATCGCCGTGGGACTTAGAATTCACAGAGGCACCACTTGCATCCAGTCGTGGTAGATATGGACATGGCTTATTAATTCAACCCGATTAGACGGGAGCAAGTTTGGTTTTGTAGTCTTCACACAAAACGCAATGAATGTCTATTAGAGAATAACCAGTGAACCGTACCTGCCTTTTGTTTTTCAGCTGGTGTAATCAGTGTCGCTGCTCTGTGTTAATCAGTTCCACATCCTGTACCGCTTTAAGAACACAAGCCGTTTTCATACATGCTCCCGCGTTAGGAGAGGAGATATTTATATAGAGTAGATTTCAGGTGACCTTGTCTGGTACCTATCACTTATCTCAGAGAATGCAAAGCTGTGCATTCCATTTGCCAGAAGCAACATGAAATTGTACGTCGCCCAGTCGGGTGAAATGTTAAACAACACACTGTCTGACCTCGAGGTGTTGTTTCAACTGCAGCTGAGACACATTTGTTTTGCCAAATCAGTTCCTTTTACTTTGAGGTTTTCAATGTTTGAATGTACTTCCTTTTGTGTTGTACTTAGCCAATAGGAGCGCCACACAACTTAAACCTGTTTTCTTTGCTTGGATCTTTTGTCAGGCACAGATGTGGTTAGTGACTCAACATCTCAAAAGGGCTTCATCAAATCCTTTTTCTGGCTTAGCAGCAAGATGGATTTTCAGTGGAAGATTTTACAACACAGTAGTTAGACAGTGGCCAGACGTGCATTTAACAGACATGTTGAATGTTTTCATCCAATTCTTAGCCAGAAAATCCCAAATGTCAAACTATCCCTTTAAATTATACGCAAAAAAAAAAAGATTGATTGTTTAAGAGTTGAAGCATAGTGCTACAACGTACATTTGTCCGGTTCTTCATACTGCCGGCTCCCCATCTAGAACTCCTCTGCAGGCTCTCCCACCCGGCCGTATTGTCATCTTGATGTTCAGATTGCTCCAACGGGTTCATCTCCACCATGCAGTCAAGTCCTGTTTCATTTTTAATCCTCAGCAAGGGGAGAAAAAAAAAATTGATATTCCAGTACTGCACTTCAATTTCAAAACATGGATTATCCTCGAAGGAAAGCTGGCAATCTAAGAGAGCCCGGGACATAAAGGCAGCCGCTGCACAGCTCCTCCACGATCCACACCCAAAACATACAGCTGTGTGCCGACATGGAGTATTGTTAAAAAATGCCAGAGAGTCCACATCAGCTCGAGTTACGCTGGAATACATTTTAAGGGAAATTTAAGGACGGTGTATTTTCAGGATTACAATCATTGACTTTGACTTACTGAGTGGTAATTGGAATGACTATGTTATGAGAAGCCCATTTTTTATCATTTATCTGCCATATGGTCCAGTAAGGATGAGTGAAATAATTGCTCAAAGAACGATCTCATTTGCACATTTTAGCTAGCTGACAAAAAGGGAATGCGATTATGCAAAACATTATTCACAAAGTTAATTAAGTTGGATGGGAATGACATTGGTTTCATCTGCCAGTTGATGTCTTTGACATACTGTATGAAAAACACATTGAAAAAAAGACCTCAGAGCACTCAGAGATACAAAATCCGAAAAAATAAATAATGCATGTGCTGTCATTTGTTGGCTAGCAGTGTGGGCTTGGTTGTATCCTGCTGGTTATCGGGTGCACATTGCATTCCAGTGGCTCCACACTGTTTTTTTGTTTGTTTTTTATTCGCAATATTAACTACAAATGCGAGGAGGAACTCAACTTATAGCCTCTGAGTACTCCCAATGTGTTCTCTTTCGAAAATGGCTGCAGATTGCTGTTCTTACAAGCACCCCAGGGCCCTTTTATTGACTGTGAAACAATGCTTTCACCAACACCCACTCCCCATCGCAGATTTACTAGACACAGCCATCCTCAGCTCCTCAGTGTGTGTATGTGTGTGTTCGGATGGCTGAACAAGTGTCACAGATCCACTCAGCCACCGTGGGGGGACTGTCAGTAAACATGCAGAATACAGACTAGAATCCGATGCAAAACCTGCATCTAAGTTATGCTGCCCCTGACCTTTGGTGGACATTGGGAAGATGGATGCTACCCAGGTTATCGATAAAAGAATTCTGGACCGCAGCAGCAAGAGCATATGTCTTACGGTTTCCCAGTCCCTGCATCCTACCTTCGAATGAATAAGTAAGGTAGATGACAGAAAGCGCACACACACACGGCACGTACAGTCTTCAACGTATTTGTGTATAGATCTAGTCACTTGAGGAAAATCAATCAATTTCATTTCTACGCCGTTGCCCTCCAAGTGTGATGTCAGATCAATTTGTTTGGATTGCTTCACCCACAGAGACTGGAAGGGACTTGTTTTTGAGACCCAGGTCTTTGCGTGATGATCACACCAACATCCAGCCTTGATCTACGGCTCCCTGTGTTCTCACTGACTGCAGGCAGATATCTCTCGAATGGCTCACCCTCTGTTTCAGCAGATATTGTTCTGCCTCAGTCCGCGATACTGATTTATCAGCTCTCATTTATCAGGCCCCATCCTGCCATCATTCTCAGTCCACGCACAGTAGTGACACCGTGGCCACAGAACTGGGGGAAGGGCGAGGTGGGAAGGGTGGGGTCGCACTGAGACAAAAATAATGAACGCTCTTTCTTTCATAAGATGCATATCGGCTGAGCATGAGATTTCAGCTTGTATACGAGTGCTCAATGTCACTTTCTGCTGCCTGCGAGTGCACAAAAGGAATTTCTCATCCCGCTGCGATTTCTCTTGCATGAATGGTTGATGTGTTCCACAAAAGGACATGTAATCATAGACCACGCACACACATTTACAGACACCCAGGCCATCTCTCGCTTTTCCTCTGTCTCACACACACATGCACTTATCTTCTTTATCACAACTCGAAAATGCCAACAGCATAAGCAAATGGTAACTACAGCTGCAAAGATAAATCAGTTAGTTGTCAACATTTAAATTAATCGCTTAAACTATTTTGATAACTGATGAATTGGTTTGCGTAATTTTGTCAGACAAAAAGACTATTTTCTATTTCTTATCATCTATCACAGTAAACTGAATATATTTGAGTTGTGGACAAAATAAGACACTAAAGGACGTCATCTTGGGCTTTGGGGACTACTTTTCACTATTTTCTGACATTGTGTAGACCAAAAAACTACACCCACAAAAAAAACAAAAAAAACACAGATTAATCAACAATGAAAATTCTTGTTAGCTGAAGCCCTAATAGCAACTGTGCACTCTAGAGAACTATTTTTTATTGTCCTTTGAAATAAAGTATGCAAAGATAAAGAGAGGAAAATAGAAAAGTGTGCAAACAAAGACCCCCGAGAGCCATTCCTGCTTGAAACACTTGACATTCCATCACCCTCCAGTCATTAAGGCTTAATGTCCCTTGGCCTCTTCCACACAACAACTTGATAATTTCTTCCAATAAGAACGACTATGCTACCGTTCTTGTGGTCTTCCATATGACTAGTGAGGGACTTCAATGATCAGTGGCCAATAAATGTGCTGAAGGATAGACGGCCCTGAGATCCATGTGCAGCTGATTGTACAACTGGGTCGTTATGTAATTGTCTATATGAAGGAGAAAAGAGGCCACTGAGTGGGCCGGTCTTTCCTGTCTACTGACTCTATTGTAGTCACCCATTTGTATGGATAGCCGATGGCGAGGGTGACAAGCCATCAGCCAGGCAGGAGCAAAACTCCAGAGTCTAAAGAACATCAGCTTTCATTCACACATCGTCAAAGAATGGGAGATGTGAGCACACATCATTTATCATTATATGTTTTAATCAGCCTACTACTTGTAAGACATGTAAAATGCATAACATTCACGAATTACAGCTCATTACTGTGAAGTAGAGATGAATTAGCAGCTGAAAATCATTAGTCAACATACTTTACAGTACATGTCAAACCCTCCTCTGTGATTGGCTAAGTAGTGATGAACATTGATTGTAAGCTCCCTTTAATCCGTTTTTACACTTTAAATTCAATTGACAAATTTCCCATGATATACTAAACAGCTCAAACTGGCGATGCGGCAGCAACTCTCAAAAGGTGAAATACAGATTCACACAGCGACTGGATGATGTTAAATGAGTTTTCATCTTAAGCGGACTAATCTCTCTATGGGCCGACGTTTTTTACAAATGCCTTTTTCTCTTGGTTTGACCCTTTACCCTCAATTCTAAGTGGAGAGGAGCTTCAAAAGCAGGGTGGCTTATACTGGGAACATCTTTCCTCTCTGTCACAGAAAGTTTTTACAAGCTGTGTCCTTTTGAAGTCCACAGTCCAGGCACAGATTTGACTCAGGGGAGATTTTAGAAGTGTCACACTGGGCCTTATTGCCAATGAGTCATTGCTTGCCTCTTTTGCATGTCTCTTGTGGATGGAAGAGATATCTTTATATATATATATATATATATATATATATATATATATATATATCCAGTTATTGCTTCACTAGATGAAATCAGAAAGGTTGATTTATGTTGGTATGCAGTCTGCACAGTATAGAGCTAAATGACTTTTTAGGCTGCATCCATGCAATACGTTTCAAATTTCTTTTAGAGCTATAATCCCACCTTAATAACTCCCACACTGAAGGAGTATGAAAGTGGGAATAAAGCTGTGGATGCTCCACAGTTTTTTGGATGGTTAATGTGTCGCAGGAGAATATGAATTTCTTTTTTCTTTTGTTTTCTGTTTGTCCACGCAAGTATTTTTAGCACAGAAAAAAGAACAGGGCCGACTAGCAGCACAAAGAAGGACCCGAAACCAAAGCTACAGCAACAACTGCCTCACTGCCTCACTCGTCTTGTTTACAGCATGGAAGAATTGCATTGTGTGCAATCTCATACACAGACAGGCCAGATGCTGCCCAGTCCCAAAATGCCGAGGTAGGAGGGCAGCATGAGAAAACCGAGATTCTTTTAATAATAGTAATAATAAATTCAATTTGTGCAGGGCTTTTCAAGAAGCCAAAGTTGCTTTGGCACAGTTTACTGTCAAGAATAAGGTTATCCATATTAGGTTTTCTATCATCTTATTGGTCCAACTGTTTTTGGTACAGCGCTGTCCAAAACTGCTGCCAGCTACGTAGGGTTGGGTCTTCACCCTCGGATCCACAACATCTTCAAAACCTCTTAATGCACAACACAAGTCAAAAAGGATTTTCAATTGTATTTGATACATAGTAGACTGCTTTAACGTAATATATTTTAGACTAAATTATTTCATCACCCAGAATTTGTATTGTACATTCTCTACTTTTCTTTATTAATAACATAAAAATGTATCTGGCTTGTTTTAGATCATATACATCCAGTCGTAAAGGAAAATAAGTTATTAACTTAAACTACTTTAAAGTAGGATTTGTTGCTTTTTTGATGGGGGGGGATAAGTTACAGGGTTTGGATTGGTGCGTAGACTTGCGTATTCTCTCCTACCGACAAGACTCAAGAGAAATGCGGTTCAAGTCCCTCTTGTGCCCTTCTAGTGGAGAAAATGTGATCCAGGGCCCTCTAGGGCAGAGGTTCTCAATTTCTTCAGGCAAAAAAACCCTAACAAGATAGAGAATACGACCCCCTCGTTGATGTCCCTTGGATTGTGCTAATTGGGGCGGCTGTGGCTCAGTGGTAGAGCGGTTGCCTGCCAATCGGAAGGTTGGTGGTTCGATACCCGCCCCTGCAGTCATTGTCGAAGTGTCCTTGGGCAAGGCACTGAACCCCGAGTTGCCCCCGGTGCTGCGCATCGGAGTGTGAATGTGTGTGAATGTTTATCTGATGAGCAGGTGGCTCCTTGTACGGCAGCCCCGGCCACAGTATATGAATGTGTGTGAATGGTGAATGTTTCCTGTAGATGTAAAAGCGCTTTGAGCAGTTGTTAAGACTGGAAAAGCGCTATATAAATACAGCACATTTACATTTACATTTACATCAGCGTTGTGATAAGTCTTGTAGAAAGTTGAAATAGTGAGCTAGAGTGGAATGGTCTGCAAAAGATATGGTCTTTATAGAAAATATGTCAAATAATGAAAGTCCCCCATCAAATCCTATCTTTTTTTTTGTTTTTCCCCTGGTGCACATTACTGGGATGGTGATACAAAAAATGTTTTTTTTATTCAAAAACATTTAAATAAATGTGTGTGATGTTAAATAACAACTTAATTCAGGAATTCATGAAACATTAAGTAATAAATTGCATAACAAAATCATTAGCTCGGGTTACTTTTAACCCATGCTGTGCATCAGCAGGTTAACTGGCTTTAAGAAACAATGTTTAGATGTTTTGTTATCCTGCAGTGTCAAGACTATCTCTAAAGGGAAAAAAACTAAACCAAACTAATTTCTAAAGAAAAAAACAGTAACATAAAGACAGATGAAGACAGCAGTGCCAAAGCTAAGAAGCAATAAACTCTTCACGTTATAAACAAACAGAAATGTATGCCAAGATGGATAAATCATCTTCATTACATCCTTAAACACAGAACTACAAAACCACTTTATTATCAGTTTGTAGAACATACTGGAAGTGGTTTTGGTCAGGTGCAAAAGACAAAGGCACAACAATGCACGGGTGCCTTTTTATATTGCTGTTTGAATGTTGTTGTGTCTCAGCAAGACAGCCAAGAAATATGAACATGCAGTTTATATGCATAATACAGTTGTATCTGCATGCACAGAGACAGGTCCGGAGCTTAAATAATAAACACGTCAAACCTTTTATTAATCCATTACTAAAGGCCCCATATTGAAAAAAATATGTATTTATTACTATAAAAAAGGCAGAGGTGCTATATAAATACTGTAAAAGTATCAAAATGCTCCATCCACAGGAAAATGCACACAGCCCGTATTCAGAAACTGTGTCTTTAAACGTGATGTCACATATAACTAACACACTATAACTAATATACAGGTAAAAGAAGTGCCTGGCTGCAATGACGGTGCAAGTACAAGAGTGGAAGAACCCGGAAACGCTGACCAATCAGAGCAGACTGGGCTTTTTCAGGAGCGGGGCCTAAAGAAACAGGCGCTTACATGGAGCGCTTCAGACAGAGGGTGGATACAGGGTGTTCTAACCAGAGAGATAGTATGAGTTTTTAAATATTAAATCATGCAAATACAGTAGAAACCAAAAATAAAAGAATCTGAAAATGAGCATAATATGGGTTCTTAATTAAGTCCCTAATTTACAAATTAATTATATTTGTGACATAATTTAGACAATGTCTAAACGACTAATGACTCCCTTTACATCACATTTCCTTGTTCAATTACGAAGCCAGCACTGTAACAGTAAAAAAAAAAGAAATCTGATTTAGTGTTTAATATGATAGAGGTGATACCCACCATTAACACAGAACATAACAATTTAGCTCATTATCTTCATGTATGGACACCACAGCTGAGCCGGTCATCATAAATGCAGCTCCACGTGTACGTTTCATTGATTTCCTTCATTTCAATACGAACTACAAATTGTATCACTGCGGATTGAAAATGCATTTTGGCTTCAGACACGCTTTACAACCAGAGGAAAAATACATCAATAACAAGGTATCAAAGGACTAAGACATCAATTGGATATGAGGCAGGGATCAATAATTAATTTAATATAACACACCACAGTTTGAGATCCGTTACTGCCCATTAGTGTCTTAAATAGGAACCATAGAGATGTCATTAAGACACATTAGTGTCGAAATGACTATGCAAAGCCAATGATTTCTTGGTGCAGTATGATGGTAGCTATGTCATTAAACATTCATATGCAAAACAAGCTTTTAAAAGAATCCTAACCCCCTTTCCACATAAAGAATCTAAACATGTTATTATAACACAAGACAATCTGCCTGAAAAGATTTGGAAGTGTGAATTACAAGCGGAGGATATTGCCACCCTATCAAAGAAAAGCAATGCACAATGATAAGGTAGCATGACCTTGTTATCGCGCCATCTCAATGTGAGCTCCAACACCATTACTGGCATGATATGGGGATCAATCACACTATATAATAAGAAAGAGGTGAAGCTTGTCTGGGTTGTTCACCTGATTTCCTCTTTTACCTGCACCTCTGTTCTATTTTTTTATGTCTGCTTTCTGACTCACGCGGCTGGTTTATAGTTTCATTGTACCACAGTGTTTTTTTTAGCCATGATCCATATGTCTTACTCCACATTTCTGAGTTTATTTGTGGACATTTTCTTTATTGAGATGCAGGTGTCATTTTGAGACCTGGAGCAACCTCTCATGGTATATCTCCAAAGTACTGTGGCTTCCAGTGGCAGGTCACCAATGAGTCCTTTGAAGGAAGGACACTTGCACACAAAAAAACACAGATATAAAGAAAGAAAGATACTATATTCAGTGGTTATTAGAATTTACAATAAAAATTCAAATTAGGGTATCTAACTATCTTCTCTGGTAAAATGTGTTTGGCACAAAAACAAAAATGTGTGTACTATGTATATTTAATGTATTTTACAAAGGAAGACGGAGAAAGAGAAAGAGAATACCTGTATACTCATTTAATCTCTTCAGACAAAAATCTCCACCAGCTTTAAAATGAGCCATTGTCCAACACAGCAGATAATCTGATCTCCAACTGAATGCACACAGTGAAATAGCTTGAAGTACACTGTAGGGAATCCATTTAATAAAGCACATTGTATGCATGAGTTATTCTGAAATCCTTACCAAACAGCATCCAAAAGGTAGGCATGAATATTCTCTTTAATCATTTTTTTGTTGTTGCTTCTTTGCATATGTATTTCATATTTTGCAAAGCCTCTGCTTCCTGTCCTGACACCCAAGAAGGACCTGAGCAGAATGATAATCTCTGCAGCTGATGAGCACGTTCAGAGGAGCATTGAATAACACACGGGTGGCTATCTATCATCATTGCTGGACTATTGGGCACAACCTTATCAAGGACGACATTCATGTTTACACTGGAAATTACCTCAGATGAATATATGATATGGCCTTCTCTGGTGCATTGCTCTCGCTTCACCGATAATAAAGTGTTATAGCTATAGATGACATGGGACAAAACATTGTCTTGAACCACTGACTCAATGTCATAAGGAGAAAAGCACACAATGCATCAATAAAAATGCTTGTAGCTATGTTTGCATGTACAGTAAATACAGAAAAATAACTACTTTAGATGCAGATGTATGCCTTCATTATTAAAATGCATTTCCCATATAGTAGGTGTTAGGGTTAGGGTTAAAGTATCTTCATATGGTTTAGAATTACCCACATAGAGACACCCACACACTTCCCATGGCATTTAGTCTATCATAATAGGACACTCAGATTGTGAATGCTAATGATGGAATTGCAAGAGCAAAAAAAACAGCATTTCAACAGATTGTACATTGTCACAACGTAGAATGTACATTATGTTGAAATGTTTTTTTTTTTTCTCTTGTAATGGGCTTTTGCTCTTGCTCTTGCAGGGGAACATACTAATCACGTAGTCACAGTATATTGTGACTACAGGATTAGTATGATCCCTTCTTTGATAGAGTCTAGTCGGTTGATTCAAAAATGCTTTGGAATTGTTGTTGCTGTAGCTAACAGGAGCTAACTGGCTACATTCAGCAATAGTTGTTGAGCTTGCATGCATGCAAAAGAGACGTGGAACAAAAGAAAGGGGGCCATGTCAACACTACGGTCATGAAACATGACACTAAAGCTACATTATGGAAAGTGGTGGAATGAAATAAAATGGGACAAAATAAATCTGCGAATGGGAAAAATTATATATATATATATATATATATATATATATATATATATATATATATATATATATATATATATATGTTGTTGTTGTTTTTTAAACAATTTTAACAATTTGTTAAAAATAAACTCCAAATAATGAGTTAACAATAAAGACTTTCATTGATTCACGAATGTGTATTTTACAAAAATGTGGTTGTTTATTTCCTATTTATTTATTTAATATTGAACACTACATAAGTAATTACCATGGGCATCAAGCAGCGTACAAAGGCTATTATCTAAATGGTGTAATTGATGTGAGAATCGACTGGCTACATTCCACCAGTAACCCTGCAATATTTGGCAGGAAAGCACATTGTCATCTACAAGTACTTGACTCGAATCTTCCTCTGAGGTTTGATCATTCACCATATGAAGGAGAGGGGCGGACTGAGAGCCCTCAAGCAAAGACACTCTCCTCTTTTTGCCAATACCAGCATTCTGCATCTCCCTGCACCCGGAGACAGTATTAAGGTGGACACAGTCCTTTTGTGTTTCAGACGCTGTGATGGCTGCCAGGACTTGCAGGGACTGATTGGCAAAGAGAGGGGAACCTTTGGATGTGAGTGGGCGGTATGCAAAACCAATAGGAGCTCCTTTTATTTGAGAGGACACCCACAGACTCTGGTGAGAGATGCTCTGACTGAGCTGCCTACAAAGCCAGAGGTGGAGAGAAGAAGAACAAAAAAAAACAAATGAAAAAAATGTAGATTATTTGCCAGATCTACAGAGGACATACGGTAGGATACAAGTTGTTAAAGAATCTTCTCATATCCTGCTTGGCTTTCTCAAAATGACCCAATTTAGACAATCGGGGAAATTAGATGTTTTCAGGGCCCTTAAATGAGTAAGACACTTGTACCCGCATGGCAGTGCTCAGCATCCAGAGAGCAGGAAAACACATTCAATGAGTTGTGACTTTGGTACCAATACCAGTTTTCACACTTTGACAAATCTTTCTTCATGCAAAGTGAAAACATTTGTTTTGCCTATTTTTCTTATATATTTCTAAATTCTTCTAATTGTGAATTGTTACAGGGTAAGACATACTTATAGTTAGAATGTTTTATAATGTATTATTGTGACGATTAGCAGCAACCATCACCCGGTGTTTATATCCACAAACTGTATATGAAGTTTACAAGATGTATTATTAACAAATATTAGAAACAATCATGTCATGCCTTTGAAAATGTCTCTACAAGCACAGTGGAACAAATTACTAACTATACTGTCAAGAGCTGGTTCACAATAACGTGAACAAAACATGAACTATATTTATAGGTTGAATGTGGTTTCAGAGAATGTCCTGCCTGCTTCACGGGGGCATTAATATTACAGGTCTCTCTAAATCCATATGTTTTCTACAGGTGAGCAGAGAGGTGAAGAGGCACTGACCCCCTTCAATAATGAGAGACAATGAGATTCATTCAAAAGCAAGCAAGGGACACCATTTGACAATCGTTCGTGCACAGTCTATATTTTATTTATATGGATATTAACACTGTGCTGGAGTGGGGATGAAGACAATGATTAATATCTTGACAAAGAAAGTGTCTCTAAAACGGTTGGCTAATTTGTGCTCTACAGAAACACTCTTATGGAAAAGACAAAAAGCAGGGTGATTAGTTAGGGCTCAGTGGTCTCAAAGCTTGGAAACAAATGAGTAACGCTTTATATACCCCATCCTTTCTTAAGCCCCCAACCCCCCCCCCCCCCCCCCACACACACACACACACACACATTCAACCCCCCCCAGCGCCACCCAAGAAGTGGTACCAGCGATTAGAGTGCCATTAGTTGAGCACATTGGAGGTTTAGCTCTGGACTGCACCAGATTTATGATGGCGGGGTCCCACGCACCAGTGACCCTCTTCAAGCTGGCCCTTTGTAAGGTTCTGCCATAGATACAGTTAATGGATGCACACAACCAGCCTCAATGGCCCTGCTATGATGGATCTAGGGCATTGTGTGAAAAGCTCTAAAGACAAACCAGGTATTCCAGATGCCTGTCACCCCAACTTACAAGTGGGAGAGAAGCGCACACCACACTGCAGAAATGTTGCCGGTAACATTTGGAGAAATATAATTGGGCCACGTCATAGTATTCCTGAGTGGTGTTTTAATTGTACATAGAGGGAACGGATTGGATCAGAATCTTGCCAAGGAACTGACCCAGAAGTGTCTGCTTAAATGATATTACTGTATGTGCACATACAGTATATTAAGACTGGTATACACGTTGTATACACACACACACACACACACTTTCACAAAAGTACACATACATTCCCTACACTCAAGACACAGAATAAGCCTCCACTGAATTAGACCATAGACTGAACAAAAAACACGGGGACAAACATGTTTAACCTTTATGTCATATACGTCATTTTCTTGATGTAGAATAAAGATAATGAAACTCAATATTCAGAAAAGACTGAATTATACAGATCACTGAATAATTATAGTCAACCTTGATAGATTGGATATGGTGTAAACTATTGGCATTTCCAGGTAAATAACTGAACTGAACACTGGCCCCTACAATGCACAAAAGAAAAAATACATAAACTTGTAACCGTCTGTCTTAAAGGTCTAAAACATTCTTTGGCCATTAAGTTGTATTCAGATTTATAATTGAATTCATCAAGATTCAACACAAACAGCAGATGGTAATTTAAATAAATGCCTATTTTACTCTTATGCTTAAATAAATGTTCCTCATCTGATCGCATTTTGCCTTTTACAAAACCATGTTAGTCAAACCTTTCAAATGATTAGAGCGGAAGATACAGTAGTAAAACGAATTCTGTGGCTGATGTAATAAACAGAAAAGGCTCAATCTGGTCTATTGAGAGGAAAAAGAAGGACGTCTTATGTAGGATTAAAACCAGTAAGCGTTATTTACAGCTTTGCAGTCTGTGACACAATTTGGCTTACTCTAAATCACACCCAGTTAGCTGCCTCCGTTTAATTCCACCACCACATTATACCTTTTTTACTTGGTCTGTCTCCATCAGCTCCTCACGCCATTAGGTCTAATACGGGAGTCGTCTGCTGAACTTTGCCTCCACTTAGTGTCTAATGACTGTGCTTGGTGGGTATGGGTGTCACACGTCTCTCTACAGGGATGCAGCTCCTACCTGCAACGCTCACTGCAGGAGAGATGTTATTATGTACAAGTAGGCAGATTGGGAACGGGATACAAAATGGAGGTTGCTGCATTGTCAGTTTGATTACAATGCACACGGATGACTGGGCCTCACCTTCTTACATCAGTTTGGTTGTTATTGTTGCTTCCTGTCACACATCAGGTAATAATATGATAAGTGAAGAAATAAAGGCTGGTGTTTAATTAGGAAGCAGTTACAGCTATCACGGCCAGGTCTGATGTAATGTTACACCGTGAGAGAGTGTATGGCCTACAAAGCTTGACATTAGTGCGGTAGTTATGATTAATGGTATGGAACTGCACCCCCATTCCATCCCATGAAATGCAGTGTCAGAGAAACTTTGTGTTGAGGTGATCTGTTTCACTACATTGCCCTCCTCCCGCCCCTCTCCAATCATTGTACACAGTGTTCTCTTCCACTCAGCAGCTTTGATCATGCTGAGATTGTTTGCTCAAGCCTGTCGCTGTTCTCTTTTTTTTTTCTCCCAATCATTCTCAAAGCCAACAGTGTTGTCCTGAACTCTAGTGACATGGAGAAAAAGGAAATATACAACGGGCCTCATTTGCCAAACAAGCGACACAGAAATGTGTACTGAGAACGCTGCTAATAATGTGCAATCAAAAATAATTAAACCGCCAGTGAGGCTGTGGCTAATCTTTACAAACATTTGACAAGAAGGTGTTGTGCTGTGAATCTGTTTTGGCTTCAGATTCTGATGCCTGTCAAGGCACTAAACAAATGGATGTTTTTCAGAGTCTTCCCAAACATTGATCAATTCAATATCATGATACTACCGTGGGTCTCACATTATTTATACGTTTTTATTGCTGATTATTTAAAGAATGACTTGTGAGACTTCCCAAAGTACCAATTTTATCACGTACAATATCTCATATTTCTCAACTGCTCTATATTTAGTAGATTTATGGATGACAGGCTAAAACAAACAAATACTACAAGAGCACGTTTTTCGTAAGCGCATGATGTGTGTGATAAGTGTTTTTTTTAATCAGGTTGAGTTAACTCATACCGCCATCAGCTCCTGTCTAAGGCCACTCTCCTACTTTTTTGTCATTGTACAGAAACGCTGCTGCTGCCAACCTCTTTAAACCAAATTCACTGTCACTCACTCTGAGAGAAAAACCAACACTGGGTGCAACAGACAGTAAGAATGAAAGAGGAATGGCAGAAAGGTCACATTGACACCACAGCTAATCTCCATCCTCTCCAGTCAAGTATACATAGTGACTGACAAATAAGCTCCTCTCAAATACATTAACACCATAAATAAATCTGCTAGTATGCATCTAATTTCAATGCTCAAGTGCCGCTGGAAGCTGCAACAATTTCTTGTCTTTGTATCCCACTGGGTGATCTCTCCATTAGCCCTGTGATTTGCACTCTGATAACTCTATCACAGGTGACAATGATAAGGAGGTCCCTCATTATACTTCATACACAGCTGATATCAGCACAGCTGTTCACTCTAAACTAATTCCTTGATGTCCTTTTTGCTGCTTTTAGTCACTTTATCATCCAGACAAAATGCCACCAAATGAATTACAAGCCAAGGCAGATACTATAAGAGTGTGTCTCATGAATTATTCTTCACATATATTTAGCCTAAAGAGGAGAAATTGTTCCATTTAACAATGGATCTCTTGTTATCCTAGGGACCAAGGGAACTGCCTGCCAGAAACTAGAAAATAAAAATGTAATTTGTATAATGTCATCACAATTGAACACTTGAAGCTGAAATATAGATTTACAACCTTCTCTTATCTGAACTTCAACATCTAAATGATCTTGGTATTGACAGTGTGCCATCATAACTGTAAGAGAAGCATTACAACCTGGCATTACAACCAGAGGGTATAAATAAGTGGATGTTCATATTTTAAAAGTAGGGAACTAATTGTGTGCGTGTGAAGAAACAGGAAGGATCTGGCACAAAGCATATGGTTGCTCTGCCAGTCTTTCACAGATTGGTAGATGCCAGCGTAGTCAAACTGATTTCTAACATGCCATGTGTTCCAATTGTTCTCAATTTGCAGTTCCTGAAACCACAAGGACAGCAACAACCACAAAAAAGGTGTGAATAACACGTTATATGGTTGTCTATCTTTGCTCCATCCAGATTTGTTGTGCTAAACAGCTTAAATTGCATGTAGGGAAAATGTGCCCTACACTATGAGCCGCTTGGTGCTGAAGTATTCTGACAATCATCCATCTCTGTCTCTCCATTCGGCTGCAGCGTTGTGCTGACCTGATGCCTCTCCCTGCTGCATAGAGAACCAGTAGAGATAAACAGTACTTCTTCTCCAGTTCACTGGACCCACACTTAAATTAAACAGCTAATACTCAAACTCAATGGAGTTTCTGTCCTGCAGGGACCCTGAAAAAAGCCACATGTCGAACTTCACTATTGTTGGATTGATTTCTGTAACAAAGAGATACAGTAACTTTTCCCCTACAGTGTGTACTCCATTTTCAGTTGTGTGTAAGACGGAAAAAAAGTGGTTTGTGTTTATGTTTGAAATGTATACAACAAGTTCAGATTTTATCCATAAACCAATGCCTAGAAATATATACACATATGTATATATATATATATATATATATATATATATACACATGTAATATGAGTTACAGAACTGTGAGATACTGCACAGCAGCAGGCAACATCAGCCAGCTGGTCACCATGAAGGACAGATATACATTGATATTAAATGAGTGAGAAATTAATGTGACAGACATCAAAATAGTTTAGATGTAGTCAGTAAAGTTGTTACTGATTGGCAGGTATCCGTTAGAATGATGCATCAGGACATTTTGAGACAGAGTCAGGCGCACCAATCTGCCTTTTTTGTCAACGCCCACAGTTTACAGTTTTCTGAAGCAGATAATGTCACAGTAGCAGTCTTACATACTTTTTACACTAACAAATGTTACAGAAACAGCTGCGTTATGCCTTAAACTCAGATGGCATACTCATGTATAGCTTTCTGCCAAAGTATGGCAATAAGAAAAACCTATTCTGTCCCACTACTTCCCAGAAGTTGGCTGTGATGCAAACTAAAAGGAAGATGAAGAAGAAAAGTTTTAGCTTTTAGTTTTTTTTTGGTCAGGTGTTTCAAACAGGTGTTTCGACCAAAAGGAAGGAAACACAAATGTGGTTTAGGCTCACAAATTAATGAACACATACATTATATCTCGTTTATTTTATCTGTACAAAACCCAAAGTGTGAACAACAAAATGGGGTTTTCAAGGGGTTTCTGGGCTGGAACATTTCTTGTGGGGGCATTTGCTTTCAACCTCAAGGTGTCAACAGTTAACTTTGGACAGAGCTGTCATCCTGTTTCCAGTCTTTCTGCAAAGCTAAAGTAACTGGCTGTTGGCTATAGTTTCATATTTACCGTGCAGACGTGAGAGTGGTATTGATCGGCTCATCTCAACTCTGCACGTATTTCCCAAAATGTCGAACTAATGTCTTTTAATGATATATTTTCTTCCCGAGCACGAAATAACTGATTCATTAGACCTTTGATCACAAGTCCAAATGATGACAGAGCTATTATCACATACACTTTGGGCTTGTAGGACTTTTGAGGGGCTTTTAAGAGATGTATGAGGCTAGTCCATTGCTGCAGCGTGATAATGTGGAAGGCTAAGACCAGCGGATCACTGGCTGAGCACTATAAGCTGCTATAATGTATCTTTCAAAAGTGGTTGTGTGTGCACATAATGAAATCTCCCAGAAAACGAATGTGTGTGTAAAGTATAGTCAAGTCATATGAGAGTGTTGCAGTCCTGCGTGTGGGTGGGAGTGTGTATGTGAGGGTAACTTTAAATGTCTATGAAGGTGCTTTTCCGCAGTAGTGTATGCATAATGCTTCACTGTCTTCTCTCTCTCTCTGGCTGCTCAGCGGAGATCAGCGGAGTGTCACAGGGGAAATAAACAGCAGCAGCTCAGCAGGATGGGCCTAATTAAACACAGCGCCTTAGCACTGCAGCCAGCAGACCACTGCAGCTTGGACCAGTCTAGACCTGACTGGCCTGCCAGAAGACCCGCCGTTGCCATGATCACCGGCTGCCACCGCATGTGAATGCCAGGGAAGAAGAAGAAGAAGAGGGGGAAGTAGAAGGCTCTTACAGTTGCTCATCCCTGCTCTGTGCAACAGTAGAGAACTGGTCAGTATTCAGGCAGCTCAGCAATGACGTAGTCCTAAGAAAGTAGACCAAAAACTTTAAGACTGTAAAAGAATCATTTAAGGCAGACAGATAACTGCAGCTGAGAAGAGTTCCGGAAATTGTTTCATTCAGTTAAGTTTTACAAATTTAGATGTCAAGCACAAACTCATGTCTATGCAGCCACATCGTGTCCAAACCCACCAAATATGTCAACCTTGTTTGTTGAGAATTGTGTACAAAGACTTCATATAGCTTCAATGAAGAGTTGGAACAAAGTAATACACATTATGTCTGTGATATTGTCATTGACATTGAGGAATACATGAGTTAGAACAACAATACCACATTGTAGACATACTCAAGTTAACAAATCCTGCATTTACAATTAACTATTTGCACAAAACACTAATTTTTTTTACGAAATATTATATTTATAAAGTATATAAAGTGTTATACCTCCATATCTAAAACGTGTTTGTATTTAAGATGTTGATATGCATCGTAATGTTTAAATATAGTTTTTGAATAAATGTAGTAAAATAAAAGAAAAGAATTTCCCCCTGAAATGCAGTAGAAGTATTAAATAGCGTAACATGGGGAAAGTACAGTACTTGAGTAAATGTACTACTTTCCACGACGGCACAGCACCTTAGAAGTCAGGGAAATACAAGTAAAAAAAGCTATTATATCCGACAAAAATGTTACATGGTACAAGTCCCACTTGCAGCACAGCATAGAGTTTGTGTAATATGTCATGAAATTGGAAGAGATGTTTCACAGTCTACTCTCTCCCACCGGTCGATGAGCAGAGAAATGTTCAACAAGAATGAAATATCAGAGCTGTTCTCATGTGATTTACAATAGCAGCCTGCAGTGAGAGCTGTGCCTGTGGTTTTTATTTATTTTATTTTTAAGTCTCACAGGAAATTACGACAAGCTTTTGTGAATGTTTGTGCGAAGGTGTGAGATTGAGATGGCGGAGAGTGAGCCAAGTCTCAGCTTAGTCCTAATGCTGTGTTCTTGCAACAGAACTCTAAGCACTGACTCAGGTTTCAGCTCCTTCCCACTTCCTATACTGTTGAACTTCCTCATTTATCGCATAGTACATAGTAGAAGGTAGGAGCAAAAATGCCGGTGAGACGGAATAACATGTGGCGTGGCGTTTGAATTAGAGTGAACTCACAACATAACCTGGCATGAACCTCACCATATTTGCCTGTCCAAACATTGTATTTTTGACCTTTTGACTCTCATGTCACTTAAAATAAGCAATTCAATCTCTAATGCTATTCTTAAACCACATACAGGCCTGAGAGAGAGTGGGAGAGGGCAGAAGCTCATTCCCAGTGTGATGTTTATCTGACATTTTCCACTGGCCCGTGACTCAATGGGCAGTGAATGCTAGCTGAACACATCGGACTAGTAGGGGCTCTCCCAGTGTTGGCTGCAGGGCGCCACTTACTGGATCTTGTATTCCTGCATCCTCGCTCACACAAGAGCCAGCAGTGACAAAATATTCTATCAGGATAAGGGGTTATTAGGATATTTGGACCCTCTCATTTCCGGCATCTGCCTTGTGTGTGTGTGTGTGTTTGTTTTTTAATGCATTCATGTGCATCTGTGCTTTTATCGTCCTGGCGAGCACCCTGTTTTTCCTTTGGTGCCCAAATCCTGGGCCAAAATTATTTAGTTTCTCTAAATTAATAATTCACACTATCTAATTATTTTTCCTCCAGAAAATGCCCTCCTTGAATACTCAGACAGTGATTAAGAGACACAAGAGATTATAGAAACCAGGGAGGTGGCCATACAGTGCATCGGGTAGAGAACAGCTGTCTCTTGCAACAACACTGCCATAGAATGGAGAGATACTGACATGTATGAGCTTCTGCCGTTGAAACTTAGAAGTAAAAGAATGATTATAATTACTTTACGGTTTTAGCTTTCTTTCTAACTCTTCTGATCTTCTCACTGCTCGCCTATTTAATGTTGGGCATTGAGAAGCTGTACAGGTCCCCTGAGACGATGCTTAGTCAAAACAAAATGTATAAAAATCTGTTTCCCTTTTTCTCTGAAAGTAGTTTCCGGAGAATAAAAACGTTCAACATTAAATGCCATCCTCTGATTGGTACCAAGCCGTAGTGCTGTATTGTATAAGTTAAAAGCCTTAGTCATGTTACATGCTAAATGAAGATCTACAAGTACAGGTATAGCACAGAAGCAACCTTGAAGAAACTTGGCTAAGTGGGAGCTACGTTGCGGAGTAATGGCCAGGTGTCCTGAAACAGCAGGCGCGGATGGCACTCCTCCATATTCATACTTCACATTCATTTATGTTTCACAGTGGGAGTGTGATTAGCATACATTTCATGTCACATCCACCTGCCAACTTATTGATTATAAGTTTTATACCGCACTGGTTACAACTCCTTCACAGAAACCCGAAAAAGTGAAGTTTAATGATTCCAGATGTTGCACACTAATGCATTTAGTAATTGTATATGCTGCGTGGGTTTCAGAGCATTTTGATGACCATATTAAGATATTATAGAGCAGGCGGTACAGCAAAGGCAAAATAAACATTTTGGAAAGGATATTTCCTTGTCCTTGATTCAGAACAGCTTTCAAGCAGTTAGGGTCATTGCTTTTCAAAACCGCAAAGCCTCTTATAATCAGAGCCACATGTGGGCTGGGGGCAGAGTCTGGTCACCAAGAATCAGCAGTGTTAACAACCTAAAGCATTAGCCTTGACACCTTTTCCATCACTTTGTTTGTCTGCTTTCAGAAGAACGTCCACAGATGATTTTTCACGGCAATGAACAGAAGACAGCCCCTCCCATCATTCATTCCTGTGGCTCGCTCTCTGCGGACACAAATTACCTGAGCACATCAGCACAGGGCCGCCTGCCTGTGCTCTCTCTCCACGATTTTACATTACAGTGATGAATACATAATACAAATAATACATTATGTAACTGTTCCTTACAGCAAAGATGACAACAAATGGCATAATCAGAGAGTAGGTATGGATAGTCTTACCAGATGACACCAAAGTGGTGATCAATTACAACAGTGAGACTGTTTCAGTTGAGAACATGATGAATCTGTTGCACACATTTCCCACAAAACCGAGTGAAAGCTTAAGATTGAACATAGGAGCCTCCTAAACCATACGTTATCAGGGATACAAACGTATTACAATTTAAAGCCTTTTTTTCATTTTCAAAATCCTGTATAAAAACACTGTTTCCTATTTTTTCTTTGTCTTCATACGTGTCCAATTCATTTTATTGGACAAATTGAGAATGAATGTCTTATTTGTGTGCACATGATAAACAACACAATTAGAATCACAGAACTCAGTGATCCATAATACTTTACATAATAATGCTAGAGCTTTATATTTGTCCTGAAATTCCCTGAAGGAGTTAATAAGATAAAGTGTTCACTAGAATGGGTCAGACATACGGACGGACAGACAAACCTAAAGCATATCGCCGGTGTGGATGCATAAAAACTAAATTAAAGTCTGCCCTTACTTTACTGTGAGTGAGTTTTTTTACAGTTTAAGGGACCTTATGTAATATTGCTTTAGGATCACTTAATATGCCAGAACCCTTCTTTTACTAACATAACATTTTCCCTTTCACAGTATTATCTCTTGACTGAGAGTTCATCATCTTTGCAATATGCTGCATTGGTCCCTGGCTTCCTAGCATCGCGCTGTATAATAATAAGAGCTTAAACTGTCAAGCTTCATGACAGCAGTCTAAATTTACACTTTTAATGGACCAAGATAATAATGTATAGCTTGCAAATGCACGCATGAGCACATGCAGGGAAAAATATGCATAAATTTAGTTTTTAATTAAAAAAAATGTATATATTCAACAGAAACCGGGAAGAGTAAACTTGAGAGATCTTCAGCCTCTCATAAAATATTTCATATATACAAGTATTCATGTACTCTATGTGCATGTTATTGTGGCGATAAAGCCTGTAATTGCCCTTTAAAGTGTGTCTTTTGTGCATTGCTTTGTATTACATCTAACTCATCATTGTTATTAAGCGTTCAATATTTAATTTAGAAGCAACTTGACTTTGGTCTGTCCATATCTGAAACACCAACTCTACTTTTTTTTAGTTGTGAATTTTCATTTATACACTCATCGGCTTGTAACAGAGTCGTGCACAGCATGCCCCCCCCCCACCCATGGCTGTTACATCATATCCAACAGTGGCGATAGTCTGTCTGGAAACTAATACTAAACTATTAAACATAATGTTTTTTTGAATTGTTTTAGATGTTTTAACTTCATCTAGATTTTTGGACTTAATGTAATAGTTTAATATGTCATGTTTGTTGTATACTTAATCTTTGGGGTTCATTTTAAACACATAATTGACAAAATAGACAAGCACAGGCCTTGTGTAATACACTAATTATATAATATATACACTCAACTTAATTAACACTGTAATTCAATTGCCCAAAGATTCAAGAAGAAGTCAAGAATCAATTGAGAGTCGCTTCACCTGACAATATTGCAGTCTTTTCCCTCCCATGTTACTCAGTGGTGTTTGCAGAGTTTTTATATTTAAATTTTGTAGTTTTAATGATTGATTTGTTTTGGAACACACTATGAGAGAAATGATCTGATATGGTGGGGAAAAAAAAGTGCTGATGAAGCCTCGGTTTCTACAGTATTAATCATAGTGGTGAGGGAGGTTGTTTGGTTTGCCTTTGTTCCCAGCTCTGGTGTAATCAAAGGGTCAGGCCTTGCTGCTCACAGCCCGAGACACAGCATTTAATGAGGATGTTGTTTCCTGGCTTCATAACACTCAAAAGCGATCTCTTCGATGTCAGCCACTGGACACATACTGTAAGTGTGCTGATTACCGCACTGCATTTTACAGTTTTTGCAGTCCTTTGGTAGGCTTCTCATTTAGAGATGTCTAAATACCTGGGCATTCCTTACATGGAGCATTGTTGTTGTTGTTGTGCAAGAGCTGTTTTTTCAAAACAAATGTTAGTAATTATGTGCCAATAAAATCTAACTAAAATGTGCAAAATATCAAAACTACTGTGAATAAACTGACCATTTAAGCAATATGAAGCCAGTCAGATTTCTGGTAAGGTTATATGACAAACGTGGACAGCATAAAGCTAACTAACAGAATGCAAGGCCTGCTTGTGGCTCATGGAAAATAAAATACAGTATGTATGTTCACAGCCACAGTAAACGGGTCCTTAACCCCAAATTGAGAAATTCTATTGAGAAGCCTGCAAGCCAGTTCAGACGCACACCTTAAATTGCACTGCCATACTTCCACATACTCTACTGGCTAAATTATACGTCCAAAGTCCAATTTGTTACAGCGTGGTCTGAATAAACTTTCAGGTTATTGGGCTGTAGTGCTCTTTAGCTAAGTCACTTGCTGCTACCACTACTGTTCATGTTGCTTATCATAAGAAAGCCCACCTGCTTAAAGTCCAATTGTGTTGCTTCAAGGTGCTTTGTGTAGGAATAACCATGCTTGCAATTGGTGCTGCTTTGATTTTCTCAACTTCTTTTGTCGTTTTTTATATTAGCTCTCGGCCTCAAAAACACACATCAAGAAGACAGAAAACCGTGTGTGTTGTGTGTATCACTAGTTCGCATCATCTTGGACACTACACCAAACTGAAATGAATGTGTCATGATCTTAGCTATGTTGTGAGATTTGTGTGCTTTGCATTTTCAGTAACCTACAAGGCTGCTATGTGCTACTGGGCAATGTGTTGGTCTCTCCCGGCTGCTAATTTCTTCTTTTGTGCTGCTGCTTGATTGTGCTAGCTTCTGCTCTAACCTATTATGTAACATAACAAGATATAAAAAAAACACACGCCTTTCTGTTTGAGAATACCTGTAGCTCTATATGCTGGTGAGAAGAGATTGCCTGTCATTCTCATAACAGATAGCGCACACCTCTCTCCTGGGAGAGTCCACTGCAACCAGCCATCCATCTTCAACACTAACTTATCCTGTTTAGTGTCCCAGTTGGGCTGGATCCTGTCCCAGCATGGATGGGCCTTGAGACAGAGTAGCATATACACTACCCTGGACAGATTGCAAGTCTATCTACACTCAAAAAATATTAAGGTGAAAACACAAACTGAAAGAGACCACTGAGTTCACCATGGGTTAAGTCATTTAACAAAATATGGTAAACATACTTATTTAAAATGATTCTGTTCCATCTAACAGGTCACAGATGGCTGTATTTATTGTTTTTGACATGCTTCAAAATTGAAATTTATTTTCATTGGGTTTCTCTGCCTCTTGGCATTGGCAAATATTTCTGCTGATGTTCTTAGTGATAGCTGCTCTTCATTGTGTGTTGACCTTGCCATGTGAGATTTTAACTTACAGACCTAATTTCCAAAAGCTATTGTTTAGATTGAGTAGAGGGTGAAAGAGTTTGAGAAGTAACCTTGCACTGCTAAGAATTTGGCAAATTCTGAATTGAAGCCTAAAAGCAATAATACAACAATATGATATATATACTGATAATATGAGCTATTCAAACTGTCACATTTTCATGCTAAAACTATCACCGATTTATTTTCCTTACGGAAACTTCAAAAATGATAAAGAAATATGGTTGAATTAGTAAAGCTACAGATTTAATAACAAAATCAACACATAGGAAAGTGGTAATTCAGGTTGTGCAGAAATGTACAGTAAGAGTTTATTTTTATTTTGCCAAGTGGTAATAGAAATGCTATGCGTTCCAAAGACATGGCCAGATAACCAATTATTTCAAATTCATGTGAAGTTTTTCTTTATTTTATTCTTCCACGTTGTTAAATGCACCATATGTTCACCAAGTCCCAACGGGCATGAAGCTGATGGATCTCAATAGAGTTGCATATCATCCTGAACAGGATGGAGAAGGAGATATTAGGCTAATGCGTATAATTATAATCGTAATGGCCTCACTATTCTACA
This sequence comes from Etheostoma cragini, assembly GCF_013103735.1. Classification (NCBI taxonomy): domain Eukaryota; kingdom Metazoa; phylum Chordata; class Actinopteri; order Perciformes; family Percidae; genus Etheostoma; species Etheostoma cragini. Next base: position 15,503,844 of record NC_048418.1, read on the forward strand.
GTGTTAGTAGAGGTTCAATGTTCTATTAATTCTGACCTCTATCTGCTTCTTTTCTCATTCCCTCTCTTTACATCACATCCTGTTGTCCTCTTGCTGTCTGTCTGTGCAGACTGTGCTCACACATGCATGTTTGAGTAATTAACTTTTCAATATACTGTATATGTGTAGGTGGTTTGTGGTTGGATATGTAATTGTTCCCAAGTTGTACCCCTGGTGACTTGTCTTACTAATATGGCCATTAGGAAGAGTTATTGTGACCACATGGCTGCAGCATAATGATTCAAGTGGAATGCAGAAGCAGAAAAATGGATTTGATTAGCATCTCAAGTTCATTATAATAATTAGGACTAAGAACACGTTTCTCACAGACACACAGAAGATTGCAGAAAGTGGGTTCTACAAACAAATAATCACCAGTCAAATCTGGGGAATTAAAATCCTGCACTTTAAAGGACTATAAATTGCTACTTATAAAGCATCATGGACCATTTTAAGCTCCATTTTGAATTACACTGAATCAAATGGCTTCCCTAAATGTGAAGGGGTTGTGTATTACTGCTACTCCCTTTAAAAGTTGTTATAATATTAATTACATATTTTTGTAATACTATTTAGGTCAGCAGTTCTCTACAAAAGCCACTCAATGTATTTCAGTAATTACTTCAGTAATAGTTTTCATAGTTAGTGGCGGAGTCCGCCATTCTGTAGCTGGATTTAAATTCCTCTCACATGCATGAAGGATTCACTGGAAACGATGCATGTCTCCACCAAATTTTACTGTAGTTTAGAGCCAAATTAAGGTACTGCTAATGCAAATGGTACATTTCCTACTGATGCTACTTCAAAATAAAACTGATTAGAGGGAAAACACGCTGGCCTTTATTGTGAAGCCGCCACAGGAAATCCAATGCATCAGTCACTAGTTATGTTTCCATCCACACGTTTTTATGCGAATTAAGTGATATTGAATGAAAAATGCCTTATGGAAACAAGATGAGAAGGATGGATTCAATGGAATTTTATTATTTTGACTCAAAGGAAATACGTTTGGTCTCATCTGTTTTATCTTGATCTATATACGGCTTATGCGATAAACGCTGATGAAAACATTATTTGCCAAATAAATAACGAATTGCAATTAAGTTTTAGGTTATTTTATGGTTTTAACCCACCACAAAACAAAGTTTTAGTTAATTTCCACCCAGTGTTTCCGCTGTTTGCACACATGGCGGGTGTCAACAAAGACAGATTTAAGAAGAATAATGAGGAGAAGGGAGACTTTTTGCATTTAATTTATCAGGAACTCGCAAATTAAGGTAACAAAGGTCACAACGGGCCGTGGGTCGTCCTCCGGAGTAAATGGAAGGCGCTCACACAGCGATACATGTCGGTGTTAAAATAAAAGGCAAGTTGCATCTGCATCATCATAGTGATGTGTTGATAGCGTCATTGTTTTCTTATTATAGCTTGATATGTCGCTATCAGCATGCACATACGCACTATTAGAACTTGTGCAATATTGATCATTTGTTGGTAGACGGCGCAATCCCTTTTGCCTAGAAAAACTTTGTTCACAATTGTTTGCTTGAATGTTGTGCGATCCAGTGTGAAAATGAATGGAAACATCTTAAATCTCTATGATCAATCGATATACCAATTTGGTCGTTACGCACAGGTTTTTATTTGCTTTAAAGCCGTTGGATGGAAACATACTTTCACCAGCTTTATTTGCATGAGTTTTTTTAACCAAACTTCAGATAATTCGATTGACAAGTGGACGGAAACTTAGCTACTGAGATGAGTGCTTTCACTGTCTCTCTCACCCGACTACACAATCGTTGTGCACTGAATTGTCCCTTAAATGAGCTTAGCTGCTCTTATAACATGACAATAGCCTGTCAAAATTTCCTTTAGGTGGTCCTAACATCCCTAACACCCCAAAAAATGCTTTACCAGAAAAACAGACCATGGATCAGTTTGATCAGAACCAAGATCCCTTTTAAGGATTACAACTTTAAAAATCAACACCCGGCTCTACAGTATGGTCCTGATCACAACACTTCTGGGTAGAAAACCCCTAGATCCTGTACATTCAAGTAACAGTTGAATATACCGTCATTTCATTCATCTGAAATGCATGTTTGATGCTTTCATAATCATACTTTCACCAACATTAGTGTGGAGACCTAATTTACCTGTTGGGCCACAGTAACTGACACCACCCAAACTACCAGTGAGTCCAACCAGTGGTGAGATGTTGTAGTTCGTTTATAAAAGATACCAGCAAAGCAACAGAGTACAGATGTCAGCAAGGTTGAACCACTGTGTTTAACTACATCTTTAAACGTTACAGTTACGCCTGATGACAACAGAAGTTGCCGATTTAGCGTAGCTCCACAATTCATATCATCGGCCATTTGTCTAACCGGAAGTGTTTGTGTTGGCGTTACGTTACATTGATTTGGACTATAGCTGTTTGTAGTTCATTTACATACATACATACATACATACATACATACATACATACATACATACATCTAAGCAGAAATCAAATACATGTGTTGGCAAGGGTTTATGGACCAAATCAAGGCTGAACTGTGATTTACATCAGACAGGTTTGAAGAAAAAAAAGAGTCCAATGTTGCTCTGTGTCCGTTGGATGTGTAAGCAGCCAATTTTCTACTAATACTTTAGCCCTAAGCAATTGATTCACCAATGGTATAGCAGGACTTTGTTGAGTCTACCTACTCTCTAGTGGTAAGTGCTGAATGCAGGTTTAAAAGACATTCATTAGTGTATGACAGCGCATGACAGACTTTCCTGAGGGATATTTTATTTGCACTCTTAAAGTTCATGTTTAATTCATCATTAGACCAGAGGCATTTTGCAATAGCAAACTGTCAACAGAATACAATAAGTATAAACATACAGAAATGGATCATGTTATGTTCCTGAGAGTACTGCTGAAAAAGAAGAAACAAGAATAATGATAATGCACAAAATATTAGCTTTTATAAAATGCACAAAAACTTCATTTGTCAGAACACTTGTGATTTATGAAGCCTTCACTGTATTGGTCCAGTATAGTTCATGACAGCTGGCAAAGCCATTAATCATTTGATGTGTATCTTGTTCTTCCCATGGGGCTGATCTACTGTCATTGATCATCTTCATGTCAACAACAACGTGCGTGAGACATAACCTGGAGATATTCAACTTTAAATAAAGATGTTGGGGACATTTCCTAACATGGCTTAGTGGGACTGACTATTAGGACTTATGGCTCGGCCGTACTGTGACTCAACAGGCCCTCTGAAGTGGAGTCACCTTACCTGGGAGTTTATTACATAAGTGGTCACTCATAGCCAGCAAAGTTAATCCTTTTTTGGATTAACCTGGATGTTTACTAATGTAGTAAATATAAAACGGCATCAGGTTTGTGCTTTTATCTTAATTAAAGATTGGGGCTCTGATTTCAAGCAGATTAGATGGAGGTGACTCTTTGGAACACATCACTTTTGTCATGACCTTAGCTTAGGTAAGACATTGTATGCCAGCATTGAGATACTATCATAAAAAGACGTGTAATAATTGCACTAACAACTGTTGCTGTTAGATTAATTTATCTCTGTATTTGGACAAAAGAAACAATTTCACGCTTTGCAAACTGCACTCACATGGAGAATGGGTTGCAACCCATTAGTGACTCAGGTAAATAAACTGTAGTAAAGACCTATTTCCAGTCTTTAAGGCTTTCACTCCACAAGGCTGCAGGCCCTCCACAATTTGTGCTTTCACGCCACAAGGCTGCAAGCTCTCCACAATGTGTCCTAAGTGCAGCTTAACCTTTCCTGTTCGTTCTTTTTAAAGTGTTGTTTTGGTTTTTCAAAAGGAATTATTCTTTCTCTTTAAAGCAACAGCTGTCCATTGATGCATGCACCTGTTTACTTCACAACACCATTGTCTGTGTGTTTGATTTGGGTAACGTTCAGTAGAATGCTCACCAGATGACACAGTTAACATTGATTTAAAATACTGTAGATATGACCTTTTGATGCTAAGGTAAAATAACATCTCTAATCATGACCTATAATTAAGTCAAGGCTAAAAAGCATTGTTTTAAATTCTATTTCATACTCTTCACAAACTGCTAATGGGTGTCCACCACTTCATTGAACCAGGTCATTATAGAGCCTGACAGTGATTGAACTGAAGGTATAAAGAAGTGAAGCTGTTGCCGCAGACTGTTGCAGAACGCCTCACAAGCCTGTTAAAGTTCAAAGAATATCAATAACTCGTAGAAAACATGGTAATCAAGTTTCACACTGTACACAGTGTAGACTGCAGCCTATTTTCAGAGGAGATTGTGAGAAAAGCCCACAGCGCTCAATGGCAATAGTGTTTTAATCACTCCGTCACAGACTTGAGGCCAACTTTAAGAGCACATTGAGACACGATGAATTATGGCTTAGGCTCAGCACAACTGGTGTAGTCTGCAGGATTGCTATGATGCTGCGATGAAAAAGGCTGATTAGTGGCATCTGGGGGGATGATAAATTAATGCAAACAAATTTCAATTTAACGGCTCTTTGATCAATTATTAATGACCCGCGCTTCACTCCCCCCCTTTTATTATGAACAACTTCAATTAACCGGCTCTCTGCTTTGACCTATTACTGCCCTCAACCTGCAATTCTGAAACACAGGAACTCTGAAAGCAAGAATTTCTCAATAAGCAAACACTTCATGCAGATAAATGGGTGGAAGAACCTTATCTTCATTGTGTCTGTGTGAATATCATTAAGAAGACTTATGAATGAATGAATGATTGAATGAATGTAAATTGACATCAGACCATATATATGCTTGGGGAGAGGTAGGACCAGGAGGGCTGTTTAATATGGACTCCGTGATATTTATATGAAGCTGACGGTTTATCCTAAGTAGATCAAATGTAACAAAGAGCTTGATTCCTCATTTGAGGACGGTTATTGCTCACATTCTTGTGGAAGCAGTAAATTGGTGCACATATTTCTCTGAGGACCTTTAGGTGAGACAGTGCTCATTAATGTGCTGCCAGTACGTTGGAAATCGTTTTCCTCAAGGCATCACTTCCTTCATTCTTGTAATCCTGCAGACTGGTGGAGAGATAAAAAAGCAAATAAATAAAAAAACACCTTTTGAGAATTGTCCTAGGGCCTTACTGTTAAAATGTTTCCAGTAGAGAAACATGTTTATGTTTCTGAAGAAGTCATGGGGTAATATTTGACACTAGCATCTACTTGGGAGAAACCGGCAAATCTGATGACTATGTTTGAACTTGCTCGACCCTGCTTTGCGTGGCTGACTGGTGTCGGAGCTGCATTGTATTAACTCAAGATACTGTTGATGTGTAATCTCTGCTAGTGATCCTGATCTGATCCTAGTGATCCTAAACTGATCCTGGTCTCTGCTAGCTGACTTCTGACCCAGTGTCAGGTTCAATTCTGGTCAATAACCCAGTAACACTGTCTCTACAGCACCTGTTTACTGGTTCCACTTATTATTCCATTTATTAGTATTATTCATCATTCCAATTCTCACATCTCACTTCTTATTTTTTTTCTTTTTATTTATTCATCCTTCTCATTTCCTATTTCAGAACTGTTCATATGTTAATGCTGTTCATACTGTTATATTGTCATTTATTAACAAAACTATTTATCCCAGTATCTTTTGCACTATGCTCCACATTTAAATAATTGTATTGAACTCTTCATAGCACTCATGCCTCTAACCTGTTTCTGTTTATAGTATGTATATATTGTTTATATATTAGTGTGTATATTTTGTTTTGGTTGTTTTGTATGTGTAAGCACAGTGTGATGCTCCAAAGAAAAACTCCTCTTATGTGTCCTCATACCTGGCAAATAAAGCTGATTCTGATGCTTTCTGCAGCTACTCATGGCATGCAAAAAAAGAAAGAAGCTTATATTTCTGATCTAGCTGTATGTATGGTGTCTTTTTGATTACTATGTGTATATTTTAACCTGTAAGATTGTTTTTATTGTTGCTTCTTCCTTCCAGTCTAAAATCATCTGGACTACGGTTGAAAATTAGCCGACTGGCTAACACTGGCCCATTTACAGAAATGTTATTAATGTGTGTTGTCCTTTATAAATACAAATATAAATCCAAGTACATGCATTAGAAAAAGTAAAAGGATTTAATTAATTCCATTCCTGCAGCAGCCAGGATTATTAAAGTTAAGCTCAATTGTTTGCGCATGACATATTAATAATGAGTGCACAAAGGCCCCTTCAATAGTAAGGCAGCTTTTTTGATTAAAGGTTACAACAATCTCACTTATGTTTCTCTCGAAGATCATGTTGCTCAAAAGTTTGGATGTTTTTGAAGTTCAAATATGAGTCTGATGTGAGAAGCCCATAATACTTTTAAACCCATTTTGGTAAAAGGGCAAATGTTGCCTTCCATATCATTTTATTGCAGTCATCTTTCCTAATAGGGGTATGTTTACTTCCAAGGGAAATGCTCTCTACCCCTTCGCTCTCCCTCACTATAAATAATTTATTAAGCAGCCAGGGATAACAAGGGTATGGAAAAAAAATATATATGAATTGCTAGTGATCTGGGAGGGAAGCCAAAGGATATGTCAGACACTATTATGGGGAAAGGGGAGAATCATTCCTCCCATGTACTGCTTTGGCCCCACTTGCCCCTTTGGCTCGGTTCTCGGCTCATCTAGCCAGTGTGGACGGGTGCATTAAGACACAGGTGGACTGATAGGGGTTGAAAGTGACCCTCTGCTCTCAACACTGGCGCAGAGCTGCAGAGCATCAGGCTAAGCCACTTTGACTCTCCCGGCTCTCTTAATTGCTCAGTGAACCTGGCTGCCGCATTGAGCTGCCTGACTTACGGGTCCCCCGAGAGTGTATTACGGGTGCTCTGTCCAGCTAATCGACTTCTTCGTTGCCCATCCTCTCCACACGGTTTGTCCACACGTAGTGACAGGCCAGTCATCATAATAATAGCACCGTCCCCACTTTCTCCTGCTTCCCAATTACCCAATCACCTCCATGCATCATTGCATGCAGAGTGCAACTGATGAAACTTTTTTACTTTGTCTAAGTAATAAAAACAAACATTCAGCACACTTAAGTGACTGCTACATGCTAACACACGCTGGCAGGTTCTGCACTTATTTTACAATCTTCCACTTCTGTAAAAGCTACCATCAACATTCAAGGACACTTGGTAATTTGATTTATAAAGACTGCTCTTGGTCGAAGTGTTGTGATAAAAGGTGCACTTCAAATGTATTAGATTTCTTTTTGTAAATGTACACAAGCCTTGGAAATGAGATACAAAGCCCAGCATGCTCTACAACATCCAATAGAAAGCTTAGAATGTGACAAATTATGGAAAAATTGTGATAATTGATATGGCAAGAGCCAAAATGTCTCAGTATAGATATATTAATGTCATCGCTTAATCCAGGTCAAAATGTATGACGGAAAAATGCATGATCACAGGTAAAATAGCATTGTTTATTTGCAAAGCAATCTATCATAATATTGTCTGTGACATTTCCCAAATATAATTCTTAGAGTCAAAGCTCCAACTGTAATAGTTAAATTTAGAGTATAATATATATATATATATATATTACATATAATATTATTATATGTATAAGTATAATATTATAATATTAGTATAATATTAATATTACATATTAATATTATATATATATATGAGTATAATATTACATATATATATATAAATATATATATATATATGTAAATTCAGAGTCATTCAAGGCAAAAAAGCTACACTGCAAGAGCTAAAATCCAAACAAGACTAGAAGCAACTTTTTTAAGTTATGATAAAACTATTTATTCATATTTTATGGCATGTTAGGCTGACTTTGTGAACTGCCAGTCTGAGCTTTGCACCCACAAGGAGTAGAACATTTATATCCACAGCCTGCACCACATTCTCGATAAAGTCTGTTTCTTTTTCACTGTCAAGAGCAGTGTTGGGCAGTAAAGAATATATTACTGTAATATTATTACTTTCAACAATAACGAGTGTACTACGTAAGGGATTATAATTTCCAAAAGAGTAATTTAGAAATCATTGTTCCAAGTAACGCTGCATTACCTGAAAGTAATAAAGTAATATTACAAGTAACGCAAGTAATTACTTTTGATTCAAAGTAATAAGCTAAGTATTATTCAATTTTTAAGGAGTAATAAGTGAAGAGTAACATATTACACTTCCTGAATAACTTGCCCAACACTGGTCATAAGACCTTTTCATGGAGTGACCCTCATTTGTTTTTTTATGATGAAGCATTATAGATTTCTATCCTTGGTTTAATATTTTTGTAAAAACAACTATCAACTATTGAAGGGGGTGGCCGATAATCGTTTTTTTCCTACACGGATATTAAGCATATTTAAGCTAATTTACTATCAGAAACAAGATGTTTAAAAAAAAAAAAAGAATCTCTAAAATCTGCACCCTACTGTGCATTTAGAGATGTTTTTGGGGGGTGACATATCGGCCCGCTGAGCCCTGTTAATTAGGAGGAGTGACGACTGAAGTTTAAATCCTTAATTGCAAACAGTTTATCGTCTCTTTTTCAATGGATCTGACACTCCTCATCTTCGTCCTACGTCTGCTCACCAAAAGTTAGATCTGCGCTACATACTGTAAGAGTAGTTAATGTATTGAAGGTCAGATGAGAATGTTACACAAATCAAGATGAGCAATGAATTTAGGCTAACACTAGCAGCTCCAGCTTTTGTAATTAAAGTGGAACCAATGTTTGAAAACACAAACAAGTACTAAACTTAACAGCCTTAGGTTCATGGTTGTGTGAGCATGAAATAACAGTCTGGTCTTACCCTTTACCTTACACTTAATCAGCTCTACACAGTGATACAAGAACACTGCTGATTCTTTCAACTGTCATCTATGTGACAGGTAAGGGTGCTAACCTTTTTCCTCAAACATGTTTTATGGTCGCCAGCTAAAATGAGAAGCCTGCTTTTGACCTCCTCCGTCTGATGGGAAGGACTTTGGGTTGGTCGATCTGCCAGCATTACCACTGAAAAACTTGCAAGAATGGAAAGACTGACCTGCGCAGACAGCAACCGGGGCGGGGCTTCTAAAACAGTAACTTGTTGTTTTTATGCATTTGTTTTGTGATGATGAAGGCTGTACCTTGACATTGTTTATAATTTAAATCACCAGGGCTGCTGCACTGAGATTACACAGTATAGCTCTCTTACTGCCTCATCTTTTTCTGTGCATTATTCATAAACAGATTTTAAAAACAACTCCCTCACAAACCTTTTTCATAAACAAGTGACTGAATGTGCAAAGGCTGAATATTTAAATCTATGAATCATTTCCAATGTGTCATTTCAAAGGCCAAACAAGAGACTGCACTAACTGAAGCTAAAACACTAGCAGTTAAAGATGCAGTTTGACAGTTTGAGTGGAGCCCAGTCGGTTCTTCCTGTATTGTCTAGGTGTACTAGTTTAAGTTAGAGATAGAAGATGATAGGGCTGCACGATTATGGCCAATGATAATCACGATTATTTTTTAATCAATATTGTGATCACGATTAATTATCACGACTTGTTGATTTTAACCAAAACAAATTTTCTTGTCACATTGGCTATATATAACTGCTTTCACAACCATGCTTTGCTACATTCTTCCTATGTTGAAGTTGTATAGACATACAGCTGCAACACATGTAAATGAAAATTAGCTATGTGAAATAAATAGCATAGGATATATATATATATATATATATATATATATATATATATATATATATATATATATATATATATAGATACACAGTGAGGAAAATAAGAATTTGAACACCTTGCTATTTTGCAAGTTCTCCCACTTAGAAATCATGGAGGGGTCTGAAATTGTCATCGTAGGTGCATGTCCACTGTGAGAGATATAATCTAAAAAGAAAAATCCAGAAATCACAATGTATGATTTTATAACAATTTATTTGTATGATACAGCTGCAAATATGTATTTGAACACCTGAGAAAATCAATTTTAATATTCGGTACAGTAGCCTTTGTTTGCAATTACAGAGGTCAAACGTTTCCTGTAGTTCTTCACCAGGTTTGCATGGCCCGGGTCATCCTCTCCTCAATACAGTTCAGTCGCCCTGGCCCATGTGCAGAAAAACAGACCCAAAGCATGATGCTACCCCCCCCCCCCCCCCCCCCCCCCCCCCCCCCCCCCCCCATGCTTCAAAGCAGGGATGGTGCTCTTGGGTTGGTACTCATCATTCTTCTTCCTCCAAACACGGTTAATGGAATTATAACCAAAAAGTTCTATTTTGGTCTCATCTGACCACATGGCTTTCTCCCATGACTCCTCTGGATCATCCAAATGGTCATTGGCAAACTTAAGACCTTGGGCCTTGACATGTGCTGGTTTAAGCAGGGGAACCTTCCGTGTCATGCCCGATTTCAAACCATGACGTCTTAGTGTATTACCAACAGTAACCTTGGAAACGGTGGTCCCAGCTCTTTTCAGGTCATTGACCAGCTCCTCCCGTGTAGTTCTGGGCTGATTTCTCACCCTTCTTAGGAACAGTGAGACCCCACGAGGTGAGATCTTGCATGGAGCCCCAGTCCGAGGGAGATTGACAGTCATGTTTATCTTCTTCCATTTTCTAACGATTGCTCCAACACTGGACTTTTTTTCACCAAGCTGCTTGACAATTTCCCTGTAGCCCTTTCCAGCCTTGTGGAGGTGGACAATTTTGTCTCTAGTGTCTTTGGACAGCTCCTTGGTCTTGGTCGTGCTAGTAGTTGGATTCTTACTTATTGTATGGGGTGGACAGGTGTCTTCATGCGGCTAACGACCTCAAACAGGTGCATCTAATTTAGGATAATAAATGGAGTGGAGGTGGACATTTTGAAGGCAGACTAACAGGTCTTTGAGGGACAGAATTCTAGCTGATAGACAGGTGTTCAAATACTTATTTGCAGCTGTATAATACAAATAACTAGTTAAAAAAATCATACATTGTGATTTCTGGATTTTTTTTTAGATTGTGTCTCTCACAGTGGACATGCACCTACGATAACAATTTCAGACCCCTCCATGATTTCTAAGTGGGAGAACTTGCAAAATAGCAGGGTGTTCACATACTTTTTTATATATATATATATTTTTTTTTAATGTATTGCTGAGAAAAATCTTCACTTGTTTTTAACAATAACTGATTAAAAGAGCTAGGGAAGGGAGAGGGAGTGCGATGGACGCTACTCACAAAGTGATGGCCGACTCATTATGAATGGGTCCAGCACGGGTTACATACGTTGTGTGTATGAAATGTCTGTATTGTCACTGGGCTGCATTTTTATCAACTATTAATTTCTGGCCATAAGTCACATTTACGTCACGCTATAACTTCTTCTGTGTTTTTTGCTGTGGCGGCCGCGATAGCGGAGTTACCAGCGGAAACACTAGTACAAATACAGGTTTACCTCTCATGCATATATATATATATATATATATATATATATATATATATATATATGAAAACATAAGATTACATAACATAAGATACATGGATGGTTAGAAGATTACCTGTATATATAGATGGACATTTCTCTGTGAAAATTACCTTAGCCGTGGTTTCACTGAAGAACATCTGCCATTTTGCATGAGCTATGAATCGGTATTTGGGACGTGACCTTTAAAAACAATGAGATATTTACTCAAAGGAAGGTGTTGGCATATTATCAGTCATGAAGTGATAAAAGATCTCCACACAGTACGAGGACAGATGATTTCATGGACAGATGAAATCATCTGTCCATCTTTTATCCTTTCTCTATACAATCCAGAACTTTCACTCATATCTCTTCTCACTCTCAGACATGCAGATCATTTATTCAGCTATGTTTATTCAAAACATACCGTCCCCCACTCCAAACACACAAATACCACATCTACTATGTGCAGAAATAAGCAGACTTTTTGCTTTTAATTGACAGTGATGTCAATGAGGGACAATGTTGTTAAAGAGGAAATTACTGGCAGCTTTTATTGTAAAATATATGGTTTTCTCTTTTCATTGCAGTCTTTGTTGATTTACGAGCAGTGTTGATAATGTCTGCCAATGCAAAGTGTTCTTTGTGCTTTCGAATGAGGCTGTGCTTACTATCAACAGTTTTAGTGAAAACTCTTTCCTGCCCATTGTCACACATCAGTATTACATGGTTATGAGGGATTTGGCTCTCATTCCCGCGTGGCTGTCTGTCTGTCTCTTTGTATTTCTTTCTATGTTTTTCCCTCCCTTCCTCTCTTCTCCTCATCCTTCCCTCTTCCTCTTTTGGTCTCTTCCCCTTTGCTGGCATCAAAGAAGTGCATAACCTGAAATAAATGCATGTGTTAATCACCATCTCCTAAGAATTAAATTGATCTCCAACCACTCTAACAATTCATGTGCAAAAGAGAGCTCTCAGTATTCATAAGCACCGTGCTGAGCATTTACATGGATAACGATGTCAAAGCATTAAGTAGGAGGTTCAGAGAAAATTGCTCCTGCAGAATATCAAAACCTTTCAGTGTTCTGTGTGAACTTGTGTCCCCTTATGTCTCTGTTGCAGACTAGAAATGTAACCCAGATATACTCATAGAAATGCAGTGTTTTTCATCAGGTATTTGAAGCTTATATTACTTTCTTCCTCTTTCTCTTCTCCATCCAATTACTTTGTATGAGTCATTCACAAAAAACTACAAACAAATCGATAAGCAGCACTTACAGGACTTATTAAGTTTGGTGCACTGGCCTTATTACCCTGCCTCTACACCCACAATGGTAACTTTATGAAGATGAAAATAAAAGATGAAAATAAAAGATGATAAATGTGTACATGGTATGTAAAGAATACCACACAATTGATCAAATCTTTAAACCAACAATAACTAATTTGTAAGAAACATGCTGTGAACCTGTGTGTTAATAATAATATTAATAATAATAATATAATATTTGAATGTTTATTGCTCAAAGCAGCCTGTTTATTATGTACAACACTACTCAGGCTTATACATTGTCATTGCCACTATAAGCATGTGGTTGTTGTTACACGTTCTGTCCACTAGAGGGACTTCTAACATCAGCCTGGCCTTGAAGGGGACCTATGTCATTGTGTACTGCATTTCTGGCACGCCGCTCTCGAGCACACAGCGACAAATACATATCAACAGAGAACTCTGTAATGTAACATTACAGAAATGTAGTTAGTGAAGCGGCTCTGTTGGTAAGGCTAACAGTACTTAGCAAAATGACATCATGTTAGAAAGCACCGCCAAAATGGTTTGTCATAATGTAAAGTAACAATAGTGTTATGATGATTTATAAGTAACCTGTTTCTTGCAGATTGTCACGTTACTGAGAATACAGATATAAGGTAATTAATGAAGTCAATGCTAATTCTGACAGCTATAGGGCAGCTAGCATTAACTTCAGCTGTCTCCATGAAGCTCCCAGCTTAGCTCTATACGTCGCAATGCAGTTAAGAAACCAGAACAAGCTAACTAACTAATAACATAAGCAATATTGCTTGGTAGATGTGGATTTTAAATTCATGGTAAAACTATTGCCCATTTTTCTTCCGATTTCCAGCCACAGTCTGTCAATCTCCCCTGTACTAACGTTACTCGGTATGTAATCTTAGCTACCAATGCGTGGGTGTTTCCCCGTAACTTATTGTTTATCAGACGTGACATGAGAAGAGGGAGATTAGCTAACGTTAGCTAACCTATTTATAAAAACAATCACATTTGAATAGTAATTTTAACTTTCGAGCATATTGATTTTTTTACCATTCAAATTATATTCAACTTTCGGAATTCCAACAACCCTAATGTGGATGTTTTTGAAGTTGGGTTTACATTGTCAGAAAGACATTATCATTTGCAAAAGCAGCAGTGGGTAAATGAGAAGGAAGTGTTTCTTTTTGTGATTTATGTAAATTACACTGGAAAAAACAGATGTTTGTACTGTATGCTTTAAAATGTGCCAAGTATTTTAACTCCAAGGGACCCTAAAAATAATGTCTGTTGCAGATGAGTATCACAAGTACTTGTCAATTCAGGATATAACATTAGGCCCTCCTCTCTAAACGGCTGAAGTAGTTTCATTTAGTCCAAGCAGGGATTTTTGTTGATGATAATTTTGTCTTCTGAAAAGGAGCAACAGCATCAAGAGTAGTTGAGGAAATTCTGTTAAAGCATTTGACAAACTCTTCAGAACTAAGTGGAAGCACTGAAGTAGTGTTGAAAGAGAAAAGGGGCTCAAAACGCTTCTGTAAATATGCTGGAGTTAAAACTATACGAGTAGGCATATGGTCAACCACATATGTGTCTTTTTGTTCAACATTAAAAGGAGAATTTGGTCAATTTCAACATGTTTGTAAATTTTGAGTGCTGTTAGTAGAGAGAAAAATGGTGCCTACACCGGGTAATCCTGCTGATAGAGCTACCACCAAACAGGGCAAGTTTTAAACTTGTTTTTAGCCACTAAACATGTTCAAAATGTCATTACCGGTGCCTACCCACGTGCAGTGATTCCTTTCGAGAGAACACAGTCAATCTTGAAAGTTGTGCTAATTCAGCTGTGTTTAGTTCCGGTGTTTTCATTTCTCTCTCTATTGACAGTACTCCAAAATTACTAACAAAACCTACATGTTGAAACTGACTTCTCCTTTAACTAAGGCATTAATTGGCATTACTGTCAAAGACATTTACCTTAAAATGATGACAGTATGGTGCAGCAATAAAATGAAATCAAAAGGCAGTACGCGCAAAACCACTGGAAAAGTCAATAATAATAATAATAGTGTATACTTTATTAGTCTTGCAAGGGGAAATTACAATTTGCACCTTGTTGTTACACACAGGCCTGAATTACACATACATGCTCAGTGCCTCTACATGCACTAATGGAGAGATGACAGAGTGAGGGGGCTGCCCATGGAAAGGTGCCCCGAGCAGTTGAACCCAGGAGGTAAACTGGCATCCCTCCACCCCAATGAATACATTTGTAAAAAATATCAGACCTGAATGATCGGATTCCTAGTTTTAGGGGTCCATGACACAGACTAGAAGGATTCTCTCATTATCCAATAAGCTCAACAACTCAAATGAGAAGTGTCACTGCCCGGTGGCAGTCTGGTGGGTGTGTGAATCGGTTTTGTTTTATTTTTTCATTTTGTTATGCTTCTAGTATGGTTGATAAATTTCGTTTTTGTCATTTTTTTCGTTATTCAAAGTTACCTGTTCTCATTTTGACGCGTTTGCTCTGTGTTCCAGAAATAACTCATTTTCACAATCCACTGCCTGCTCAGCAATCTCCAGACCCAGCACCTCCACTGCCTGCCAATTTGGTGTGTAACTACACTACATCATGAATTGAAAGCCTAAATGTTAAAGGTATGAGTAAGAGTAGCTTCAATCGATGGAGCAATTCCTTCTTCATTCAGCAGCAATTAAATGATCAGAAATCCATAGTGAATTTAAAGGTAAAGAAGTCTTGATTAAAAAAATCGGATTTATTTGACAGACTTGAGTATACAGTAGTAGTAGTAGTAGTAGTAGTAGTAGCAGTGAGCAAGGCAGAGAGGGAGTTACCCTGCCCGGCGGAAGCCCGGGGCCCCCGCCTGAAGCCAGGCCCACAAGGGGGGCTCGTCTGCTATCGCCTTGTGGCCGGGTTTGCCACGGAGCCCGGCCAAAGTTTTGGACACTCAGCTGAAGAGAGGGGCGGAGCTGTCAAGTGATTAGCATCTGGTGGTGAGTTGGGTCAGGGGATAGGGGAAGACCGGGTAAGCCCAAACGGGTAGTGCAAGTAAATTGGGAAAGTCTGGAAGGGGCCCTGTCCAACAGACTTTCAACTCACACCTCCGGGGCATTCCTGTGGAGGCTGGGGGGCATTGAACCGGAGTGGACAATGTTCAAATTGCTGAAGCTGCGGTAGAGAGAGCGGTAACCCATGAACACCCGGGTAGACAGCGGTGGTTAGGGAAGCCGTCCGACTGAAAAAAAGAGTCTTTCCTATATGCTATCCCTCAGGGATCCAGAGGCAGTTGCAAGGTACAAAAGGGCCCAAAGGGCTGCAGCCTCTGCCATGAAAGAGGCAATGCACCGGGTGTGGGAGAAGTTTGGAGAAGACATGTAGAAGGACTTTCGGTCGGCAACAAGGTACTTCTGGAAAACTGTGTCCACTAAGGATGGGATCCTGTTGTAGCTGGGAGGAAGACCCTGGACTAGGTGGAGAGATTATATCTCCAACATGGCCTGGGAACGCCTCAGGATCCCCCAGTCGGAGCCTGTTAATGTGGCTCGGGAAAGGGAAGTTTGGGGTCCCCTGCTGGAGCTGCTCTCCCCACGACCCGATGGATGGATGGATGGATGGAAGGAAGGAAGTTTACTTTCATATACATCTGTAGAAATCCAGTAAGGGTTAAACTGAATTAAACAGCTAGTAAACCTGACAAAACTTCTTAGATTCTCCCACTGATAACTTCATTTGGAGTCAACAATGTGCTACTGGTATGAATGACAATAACCTTGTACTGTGTTGCAGCTGCAAACAGGGACCATTTTCAAAGCACTCTATGGTTGTGCATTCAAGGACTCTTCATTACTCCACAACAGGTTGTTGACAGCCGGAGATTGCAATGTTGTTGGTATAATGTAAAAAAGTCCAACTCAAAAGGCTAAACAAGGAAACTTATTAGAAAAAGATGCAAGAATGTATAAAACAATTATTGTTCAGCAGCTGACTTACAAGTTTGAAATGTCAGAGCGTCCTTGAGTATAAGTTTTCTTAACAGTTTCTGCTCCCTTAGCACAAAACATTTGTGCCCATCTAAAGCACATTTAATCTGTGAAACTTTATTCTCATACTATAGTGAAATTAATGGAAAGAAATGGATTCCTGCAAGAAAAGCATTATCAATGATTTTGGAAAATATTTTGCATGGAAGATGCACATTAATTCTAATCAATGTCACGATCAATAAAAAGCAGTGATTGTATGTACAATAGTTATATCTCTTGATGCCTCCGATATAAAACAGTATTTTGAATTCAGTTGTACTATTGCAAGATATACTTTTTGACCTAATCTAGGAAGTTTGGCATATTGTCCAAAGTTCCACAACTTTAAAATGAATAATGGGCTGTTGCAGCTTACACAATGTCAGGCTCCTGAGGCAGTATGTCTGTTTATTTCCCAGAGTGCCGTTTGTAAAGGAAATTGGTTTATACTTATGAGCCATTGATCCACAGAGAACAGTACAGTTTGTCATTCAGTAGGTCTCTCGGACGGAGGATGGAGAGATAGAAGAGAGTCCGGGGAGAGATAGATCCTGATAAGTTACTTCCGCCATCGCTATCAGCGCAGTCTGGGAGGACATACTGTTAGAGAGGATATGAATGGCCCGCTACTAAAGAGATTTACCAGCAATACATTGGTTTAGATGTTCAAAGGTCAGGGTCTGGACTATTTGGTAGACACAGACAAGGGAAATGACATGGCTTCATTTTTTATTTTAGTCACTTTCATTTAGATTTATGATTAATTTTTTTTAATGCATGAATCAAATGTTATGAGGCCTTTGCATTAAGAAAGTGTGTCTGATGTAAATTTAATGAAAAGCTTTTGAAGCTCACTAGATATGTAGATGAAGCCATTTGAAAGTCTTCTTTGCATACTTGCTGAACTAACCATTTCTTTTCACAAAAGAATTATTTAGCCATAAATATTGCAACGGCTTTGCAAAAAGATATTAGAATATTGTTTTGGTGTTAAACACTTTACTGTTTTACTGTATACTAGCCAATAAAAGGCCATATTATGATATAATCATGATGACATACTGGGCTCACAGATGGACAGTGGAGAAGTTTAAAATGCTGCAGGGGAGGTTTGATGACCTTTTGATTTGTTCTCCACTGTGAAAACCTTGAAGCTCGCCAAAGTTGCTGTTCTTTACCAAAAGGCGGAAACAGACTTTTCACAGCCTCCGATTGAACCATATATATCAATACTAAAAAAGTTTTATCACAACAAAACAAAGAAGGAACGTCATAG